>NC_048235.1:17031167-17368086 GCF_002007445.2 Ailuropoda melanoleuca | reverse complement strand
CTGGAGATGTTCATTTGTAGAGATCCAGATGTATCTTCCTGCGTCTCAGGCTGATTCCGTGGATATTTCCTGCTGGTCTGGTACCTATCCAGCTCAACTCAGGGGACCGGCTGAAAAAGGGGTCCCCTACTCCTCCGCCATCTTTTTCCAGTCAGATTTTTAAACTATAATTTCTAGTGAATTCATTTGTAATCTACTTTGTAATAAAGTTTTCCTTGTTAATTCTTTTTTTTCTCACCTCTATGTTTTCATCTCAGTGACTTTATCTTTTTGTAAGTCTATTCAAAATGAAAAAAAATTGCGGGAGCACAAGCATGGGCTGAGGGGGAGGGAGTAGCAGACCCCCTGCTGAGCAGGGAGCCCAATGTGGGGCTTGATCCCAGGACCTGAGCCAAAGGCAGATGCTTAACCAACTGAGCCACCCAGGCACGCCAATCCCCAACACCTTGAACACACTCCAGAATATCAAGCACCCAATAAATATCATGATGAATAAACCAGTTGTAAGCATTTGTCTGTAATGATTATCAATGTACTTTATGGCTTGATTTAGATGATTTAAAATGCTGAGATCTTTCTTTTTTTGGTATTTTGCACTGAAAGGCTAAGAATATAGAAGGAAAATTACTCTTGGCTTGGATCCCACACTCCTTTTTATAACATACAATTGCCGTGAGGATTCAAATTAATATATGTAAAGTACCTTTTATAGTACCTGGAACATGATAGGGTTTAAATAAATGGTATCTATTATAATAAAGAGGTTAAAAAAACAATAAAACACTAAGAATATTCTCATACGAGGTACTGTGGATCAGGGAAGTACTGCGTTTTATTTCACATAGCAGGTTGAATCCACACACTTCACTGCTCTCAGCTACATGTCTGTACTTTTGTTCTTAAGGAGCTCTAATAATATAACCGAAACAACAGGCATTGAGTTTACATATCATGGAAAGCCAAAATTCCCGTTCTCTTCTGACAAACCCTTGCTTGTGGAAGCCATGTGGACGGACCCTCCTTTGCCCTCCTGTCCAGCATGATCAATCCTATTTCTCTGTATTTAGGAGCCATGGAGATGTGGTTATGCCCTAACTCTTCTTTGACAGACCTCTTTATCAGCATTCAAAAATATTCTGGAATATTTTGGGGGGAAAATCCTTTCTCTACCCTGTAAGCTCCTCCAAAAATGTTTCTGCTCCCCTTAGAACCTGACTTCTTAAAATTGTTTAATCATCTATATACGCTACCGTTCCTTGCCTCCTGTTTCCTCCTTACCCAGGGCCCTGCGCTCCACCGACTTGGTACCATTGATGTCTGTCGCTGTGTTTAGTCCAAAGGCCCTTTTCTGTCTTCATTTTAGTAGATCTCTTGGTAGCATTCAATAGTTAACCACTTTCTCCTTGAAACATTGTTTTCCCTCAGCTTTTATGATATGCCACTGCACCTTTGTTTTCCTGCTGATTTGACAGTTTCATTTAAGGTCTTTTGTCAGTTACTCTTTCTTCATTCCTAAATAGTGGAGATCTTTAGGGCTTAGCCCTGGGATTTCTTCACACTTCATACTCACTGTTTACAGTATTACTAATTCTGTACATGTGTATAAAAATGTGTTGAGAGGGAACATAGACTGTCCTTTTTTTTTATCAAGAGTTTGGAAAGGAATTTAAACTCCCCCCACCACCATACTTATATGAATTTGATTTTGTTTCCTTGGAACCATAATTTCCATACTGACAAAAATAAGCTGGCTTTTAGAAGAGCATGATTGCAATATTCAGTTGTATCTAAACTTTAAGAACTAGGTTTCCATTGTCTTATATTTATGTATTTGACTCTTATGATCCCAAGTGTGGGACGTCATATTTATTCATATGACATTTGATCATAGTACTTATAGTTTGGCATTCCAGCGTGTGGAGATTATTTTGAATATTGAGTCTATCATTCCATACATTCCTATCTCTCTGTGCTTAGTGACATGTAAATTTGAAAAGCCTGAGTTTGGCTTTTTTGGAATTAAGGGAAAAGTGCTAATGGGAGAAAACTAGAAAAGAGCACTGAGGTGCTTCCCCAAAGGCCCCATGTTAGTTGATAGGAGGCATCAACCTGCTGCAGGGAAGGTCATCCAGGATGGTACCTAAAAACAATTCCGATTAGGTTGACACGAGTACACACTATAGAAAAGAAATAATAATACTTATTTATTGTTATGTACCCAGCATTTTTCTAAATGCGTTTACATGCATAACTCAATCCTGATAGTACACCTATGAGTAGGTATTAAAATGAGTAATTATCCCCATTTTACAGATAAGGACCTGGAGCATAGAAATGTTAAATAATTGGCAGAAATAGGATTTGACTCCAAGACTTTTGATTCCAGGCCTTATGTTCTGTTTTGTTTTTTAATATGCAAAAAGTCTGATTTAATAGGAATTTGTGATTTTTTTCACACTGATATCTTTCAAGAACGTGAGGGGTAACAGAGCAACTCTAGGGAACAGTGGGGCGTGTCCTCTGAACAAGCCTAACACATCTTAGTGATCACCACTGCCTGGGAGTTTTTTTGCCCTCTGGGATTTTTTTGCTCAACACAAGAGCCCAGCAGAAAGGCTGTTTGATCTGTTCCTGCTCCCGTAAGAGGGAGACATGCTGGTTCTGTCACCAGGTGGCCCGAGACTCTGCTTACTGGTCCGGTTTTGGGCGAGTCATGGGGAAGGACACTGTTGCCTCCAGCGTCCGTGGTGGCATGGAAGTCCGGGGGACCAAAGGCAGAGGAAGGATATGCCTGGACAGACTTTATGTTCTTAACTCCATTGCATAGTTGCCATAGGAAATTTGGAAGCTTTTATTGTCTTTTGAAAAACAAAGCCTAGATATTATTCTTTGGGAATGAATCACATTTATTCAGCCAGTGTGATTCAATTAAATCTCAATGTAATTTAGACTAAAAAAAGCTATTGTAAAAAAAGAAAAAAAAAGACCGGTGCCTCAGTGGCTTAGTTAGTTAAGCATCCAACTCTTGGCTTTGGCTCAGGTCATAATCTTGGTGGTAGGATCGAGCCCTGTGTCGGGCTTCCCCCTCAGTGTGGAGTCTGTTTGAGGTTCTTTTTCCTTTCCCCTCTGCTCCTCCCCCTGCTCGTACTCTCTCTCTCTCAAATAAATAAAATTGTTAAAAAAAAAAAAAGACTAATTAGAAGAAGACATACCTTTAAAGGCCAAAAAACCTACTTATATATATATGGACAATTTCAAAATGAAACTGATTTTTTGAATGGATCATTTCAGAGCCTTTCTTAATTTAAAGTTTCTTTTAAATGTGGTTTAACTGTTTTTTTTTTTTTTCTGACACTTTATTTACTTTGTATCTCAATTGACATGTCTTAAATTTTGTTTTGTACCTAGTCAAGTGTCTACTTTGAGGACAGTGGTGTCTTGGGATAGAAGTCTCATCAGCTGTAGGGCACGCCTGCGGCAGTTTTCGATAATAGATCATTTGAGCAATGCTGTTCCCAGTACAATTGTCCAGGGTTTATTCTTTCTAATCCAGTTGTTTTCTGTTGACACTATTTAATATGCTGGGCTGTTCTGGAAACTACATTAACTCTTTCAGGTGACTAGATACTGTGTAATATTCTGAAACTACAGTTTCCTAGGAAGTCTCCTTGGGCGCTGAAGAAGTGAATTTTATTTCCAGATGTGCCCTATTTCTGAGAAATCGATTTAGATTCCTAGAGAAGTGGCCAGTGAATGTTAATTGATGATGATGATGATAATGATGATGTTACCAGAACTGTAAACCCATCCGTTGTCTTCGAAACTAGTGTAAACGAGCTTTTCATTCCTGACCTCACTAAAATACATCTTAAATATTTGACTCTCTCTGAATGAATATAAATCATGTACTTTTTATTAATTTTAATGTATTTTTCTGTATTTCTTTTGATTTTGAATGTTTATTAGTATGCACGACCTTAGTAAACTAGCTTTGATGTCATACTACATTTTCAGAAGTAGGTCTGCTTATATATCACTTTGTTATACTTCGCTGGAAAAAAAACCCCTTGTTTTTTCTAAATAAAATCTGGAATACTTTTATAAAAAATTGGATAACACAGAGAAGAAGGAAAACAATGAAAATTATTTCTCATACCACCATTCAAACGTAACTACTGTTAGCATTTTAGTATATATCCTTCCAGTATTTTTCTATCAGTGACTGTCTCTTATTTTTATATTTTACTTGGGTCACACTAGTTTTTGGTAACAACAGCTAAACTTTTTAATAGGTTAAGAATCTCTTTTTACATCACTATACAGTATTATGCAAAATTGTTTTTTAATTGATGCATATGTATGTTATTGCCATAATTTGTTTAACTGTTTACTAGTGAACATTTCTATTTAATTTTTTTTTTTTTTGCTTTTGTTAAAGTAAATATCTTTACAGATAAATATGTTTGAATATACACGGTTGGCTCCAGGAAAGAAGATTGTTAGTTCAAACAGTTTGCAAAAGTTTTGTTTTGCCAAATTGTCTTATAGAAAAGTTATTTAATTTACACTTTTGGCCACAGTATATGAATAATGCTTGGACTGAGTTTTAAAATTTCTAGTATTCACCTAAAAAGATAGAAGTGTGTCTAAGACATAATAGGAAGAACAGGGTATTGGGTTACATGAGTTTCCCGACATTTGTTATACTTATTATAACCAGGCTTGTTCATCATGAGTTTGTGGTAATTGCTCTAATGCTGATAGGAAACAAATCTAAGTGAGAAATGGTTATTGTTTTTTCTTCAATAAAACAATAAAAATAGTTTCACCATGATGAATAGACTTTACATAGCATTATTTTTTATTTTCTTTTGACAAGCATTGCTGACCAATATTAAAAAAATAATAATAGTAACAACAATTGTTTGTTGTTTACTGTATGCTAGGTGCTATTCTAAATACATATTTCAACTTATATTCTGAATGCTAATTCAGTGTGAATTAGTTGAAACATGCAGCTCATGTTCTAAAAGAACTAGACCACAATAATTAGATGTAGTTAGTCTGGTTTACTAGGATTTACCAGACTGCCAGCTCTTCCCAGAAATGTTGGTCTTCCTTTTGGAGAGTGTGAAAGCTCCTTCTATGAACCAGAGGCAGCACTTTTACTCCTGTGTCCAGTTCTCCATGGTTAGAGTTTCCTTGACTTTTTTGGCAGCCAGCGAGAGGGAACACAAGCAGGCGGAGTGGGAGAGGAAGAAGCAGGCTCATAGCAGAGGAGCCTGATGTGGGGCTCGATCCCATAACGCCAGGATCACGCCCTGAGCCGAAGGCAGACGCTTAACCGCTGTGCCACCCAGGTGCCCCAGACTACACATACATTTTATATTGGAGGTGCAGCATTGAAGCCTAGTGATTTAGTAACACTAAATGTGATAGTGAAGATAACCAGAATGCTGTGTAACTTTAAAGATGAATTTGAAGGAGAAAAAGAATATGACAATTTGGATACTTCATATATAATTGATAAAATTCAATGTCCCTTCTCAGTTGGGGGGTCCTCTTACTTTTTACTTAATTAAGAGTAAGTTTATTCTCTTCATATGATAAGTATCTATCAGTTTCTTGTAAACATTCTTGACTTCCTTTCTGGGAATATCCCAATCTTGGTTAAACCTTACTCTGTTTGCTCTGTGTCTGCCCTAGAGCAGTTGAACAAAGCTGAAGAAAATCAGACAAGCTGGCCAAGACTCTCCTCTTTCCACTGCCGGATTTACTGTGCAACACTTTTGTATCTGTCTATACTCTCTTCCCTCTTCCTGTTACAACAGATGGAAGCTCTACGGCAAACCTTGTGCTTGGGAGCTCCTTATCTCACCCCTTTCCCAGGACTGGACTCCTACTGTTGCTCTTATACCATCAGTATGTCCTTCTTAATGTTCAATCGTTATAAATGCTATAACATCTCCCATTTTAGAAAACCACCTCTGACCTCTATTTCTAGCTACTTCTCAGTAGCTCTGCTCCCAGACATAGTGGGACCTCCTGATAGAGATCTTTGCAGTTACTATCTCTATTTCCTCATATAACATCTGTATATTGATGATGCCCCTAATTTTATTTCCAGACGTGTTGTCGCTCAAAGTCCTATACTTGTAACTCCCATCTCCTAATTTGGCCCTATATTTGGCGTCTGAGCAGCATCTCATATTTAATGTGGACGATATCATTTTTATATTTTTTTCTCACATTTCCTTCCTTAAGGCCTTCCCATCTGAGAAAATCCCATTATGATGCAACTAGTTGTTCAGATCAAAATCTGGGAGCTGTTTCTTTATTTCTCACTTTCCTTCATCTACCTCTCAATCTCTAAGCAAGTCCTGCCAGCTCTTACGGCAAAATATAACTAAGATTTATTTATTTCTATCTGCACTACCACCGCCTATGCCCAAAGCCATGCAGACCACCAGCATGGCCTCCTCACTAGTCTTTCATTTTCTACTCTTACTCTACTAAATACCTTTTTACTTAGATTATTTTTTAAAGGTAAAAATAATTATACTACCTATTTCTTAAAACATTTTAACACTTCTTGTTCTTGGAATAAATGTAAACTGTCTGAAAAGGCAATTGGATAAAATGTGTTCTGCTTACACCCTGTTCTTATCTGGCAGCATCTTTCCTCCCCTCACTGTTCACTCCAGTGATAATGAGCTGCTCTGTTCTTCCCAACGATAAGCTCATATCCCCTGGAGTCTCTTCACTAGACACTGTCACTGCTTGTAGTGTTCAGGTATCTGGTCTCTGTTTGCTCTTTGCCTGAATATCACCTAAACAGAGAAGGCATTTCTGAACACCAGTCTATAAAAACAACTCAAGAAACCTAAGTCATCACCCTGTTCTTACTCTCTGAATAGCTCCTTCTGCCAGCTGATACTTTCCATGTTTGTTTAATCTATTGGGGCTATATTCATCAATTATTTTTACTGATTCCAAACCAAAATTCTTAAAATATTTTTACATTTTTGAAATTAGAATATGTCTCACAGTCAACCTCTGTGTAATAGTTTAATTGGTACTTTATTTTTCCTTAACATTCCGTAATAAATGTGATAAACCTAAAGTTAATGCATCTTTGATTCAATGATTTATTTAATTATTGATTTATTTTATGACTGCAACTCTGTAACCCATTACATTAGACTGTAAATTCAGTAGAGCAGGGATCTTGTCTGGCTAGTTATATAAGCAGAACCTAGAAAAATGCCTGTACTGAAGATATTTTTGGTTGAATATATGAAAGAAACTGATGGTGAGCAAATATTTAACAGAAGACCATTAAAGCTTTCTATTTAAATTCTATAATTAGATAATGAAGTCCTATGAGCACCATGATATATAGCAGTATTCTGGAAGTCCTGTGCAATATGATATGCGGAACATAAGGAGTAGCATGGAGGACGTCAGCAGAAGGAAGGGAAAAATGAAGCGGGGGAATCAGAGTGGGAGACGAACCGTGAAAGACTGTTGACTCCAGGAAACAAACTCAGGGTTTCGGGGGGGGGGGGAGTAAGGGGATGGGTTAGCCCAGTGATGGGTATTAAGGAGGGCACATATTGCAATGAGCACTGGGTGTTATACACAAGCAATGAAGCATGGAACACTGCATCAAAAACGAATGAAGTACTATATGGTGACTAACATAACATAATAAAAAAAATAAAAATAAATCAAATATTAAGAACAAATTAACATTATTTTTAGAAAATATGACTGCCTTTAGAAAAGAAAAAGAATAGTATTATACTTAATAAGAGCGTTAAATAGCTTGGTAAGTGCATGAAAAATATACTCAAATATGAAATTTTAAAACTGATTGACATGAGCTGGAAAAGTAAATGATTAAGAAATTATTATACAATAGCGATGAAAATAGAAATCAAATGAACAAAAGCTGTGTGGGATATATGGAAAAAACATACAAAACCTTGTTGGGAGCAATATGCCTTCACTAAATGGAACAAAAGAAAATGCAGCATGGCTATGACATTTTTCCAGAAATTATTCAATATGATTAATGCAAATATAATAAAAATTTTTTGAATGTGACTGACTTTTGTAGAAAAAGAAAAACAGAGACAGGCCAAGTCTATAGGAAAAAAATTTAAATATTAATTTCCCCCCCAATTTTTATGCTTTGTGTGGTTCTAATTGAGTATGTAATTTAGTTACATTTTATCTTCCTTCTTAATGTATCAGTATTGCTTCTCTTAAAGTGTTTTAGTGGTTTTCCTAGAGTTCACAATATACGTTTTTATTTTTTTCATGATAATTCGGATTTGTTTGTTTGTTTGTTTATTTATTTATTTATTTATTAAATAATCTCTACACCCAACATGAGGTTTGAACTCACAACACTGAGATCTGGAGTCTCATGCGTGCTTTCCTGACTGAACCAGCCAGGTGCCCCTATGACATACATTTTTAATACAAGTACACCTTCAAAAAACACTGTCCGCTATTGCATGTAGTGCCTATACCTTATAACAATATTCTCATTTCTCACCCCGATCTCTTGTGATATTGCTGCCATTCATTTCACTTATCTGTGTGTTACAGTCATCCAATACACTGACACTGTTATTGTTTTAAATAACTTATCATATTTTAGATTAATTAAGAATACAAAAAATAAAAGATAATAATTAACTTTACTTCATCATTGTTTGATGCTTTTCTTTCTTTCTGTACATCCAAATTTCTGACATACATAATTTTCTCTCTGCCTGAAAAACTTATTTTTAGCATTTCTTGATGGCAGGTCAGCTGGTGATGAACTCCCCAGGTTTTATTAGTCTGAGAAAAACTTTGTTTTTTCCTTCACTTTTGAAGAATAATTACACTGGATGTAGAATTCTAGGTCGGTAATATTTTTCTTTCAACATCATAAGTGTTTCTGTGTACTCTCTTCTTCTTTGCATGTTTCCTGTTGAGAAGTCTGCTGTAATTCTTTTCCTTGTTCCTTATTGATAAGGTTTATTTGTTTGTTTGTTTCCCTTTACCTTCTTTCAAGATTTTCTCTTTATTTTCGGTTTTCTGCAGTTTGAATCTGATATGCCTTGGTATACATATTTTGGAATTTATCCTGCTTGGTGTTCTCTGAGCTATCTGTATCTGTGGTTTTATGATTATTATTAATTTTGGAATATTCTTGGCTAATATTTCTCCTGTTCCATTCTGTGTCTTTTCTTTTTGACATTCCAATTACATATATGTTGCACTTTTTGTTATTGACCCACAGTTGTTGAATATTCCATTACGGTTTTATCATCCTTTACTTGCTTTACATTCATTGTGAAAAGTTTCTATTTACCTGTTTACCTTGAAGTTCACAGATTCTTTCCTTGGCCACGCTGAATTTATTAACAAGCCTATCAAAGACATTCTTCATTTGCATTACTATGTTTTTGATTTGTAGAATTTCATTTGACTCTTCCTTATAGTTACTGTCTCTCTGCTAACATTATCCATCTATTTTTGTATGTTATCTGTTTTTTCCTTTAGAACCCTTAACATATTAATCTCAGTTATGTTAAATTCTCTGATCATTCCAAAATTTGTATCTTCTCTGCATCTGGTTCTGATTATTGCTTTGTCTCTTCAGATTAAAGTTTTTTCTTGGCATACCTTATACATTTTTTGTTGTTGTTGAAAACCAGACATGTTGTGTCAGTAAAAGGAACTAGGTAAATAGGTTTTAGTGTAGGGGTTTATGTTAATCTGGCTAAAGGGTTGGGTACTCAGAGTTTGTTGTAACTATACATACAAGGGAGAGAGGCTTCAAATCCCTCTAGTGCCTTTGTTTTTGTCTCCCCTCCTAACTTTGTATATATAAACCCTTCTCAGAGAAATTCTGAGTCTTACAGCTTTTTCAGCTGTAATGTTCTCTTACTACTGGAGCCTGTTGATGTGATGGAAGGTAGATAAGGAAAGTGTTCTAAAACCTTCCAAATAAATCTCAGTCTTAAATTGGCTTGTTTTTCTGGACTGTGACCTCCACCAATGGTATACATTATCCCCTCCCTCACTTCCTAGTCCATTCCTTGACTAGTTTTCCCAATCTATGTTTTGAAGCTTTGACTCCTACTCACTATGGGTATGTTTTTGTTTTTTTTTTTCTTTTGTTTGTTTCTCCATAGATGAAGCAGAAAGGCTGGACTAAGCTGTCATGGGGGTAATTTTTGTCTCCCAGTTGGGATACGGTTTCAGAATTGAGCTCTGACAAAGTCCTTTATCCTGGAAAGTAGGCTTTTTATGAAGAAGAATCTGGCATATATCATGTTTGTTACTCATTGTTTTTACCTGCCAAAGCTATGAGGAGATTTTCAAATCCACATTGTGAGAATCTCTTGGGGTTCCAGGAAAGAAACCCTATGAATGTGTGTGTGGGACCATAAGACTCTGGCCCCAGGAATTTCTTGCTCTCATGCTAGTCCATACTCTGCCTCCAAACATCCAAATTACCTTTTAAGTGTTCCTGCCAGTTTATAGCTTAAGATGGTTTTGCTCTAGGCACACAGATCTTGGTTGATTTATCTCTCTAAGGTGCCTGTCTCTCCAGCTCTTTGGGTGGTGGTTCATCCTACAAATTCAGACCGCTTGACTTACAATTTGCCCAGCTTTTTTTTAGTTGTATAGATGAGACTGTCAACATACTTGCTCTTGACACACTGGAGCTGAAATTGTATGCATTTTTTTGGAAATTATATACACTAATTTTTGAATTTTAAATTAACGAGAGGAAAGTTTATCAAATTATGTTGTTAATGTATTTATCTGAGATAAAAACTTTATATCCCTTCCTCACATATAACAAATGAACTGAAGATTTTACTATAAAAGATGAGGTTATTTAAATACTGGAAATAAATATAACATGATAAAAACATTTAAAAGTTATAGGGGGTTGGGAGGAAGATGGCAAAGTTGTAGGGAACCCTAGTTTCACCTGGTCCCTGGAATTCAGCTAGATAGCTATCAAATCATTCTGAACACATGCAAACTCAACTGGAGATCTAAGAAAAGAATTTCTGCAATTCTACAGATAGAAAAGCAACCACTTTCTGCAAGGTAGGAGGTGCAGAGAGTGAATCTGAGGTGATATATTGGAAGATAAATATAGTGGGGAGGGAGCCTCTGTAAGCCGGGTACCATAAAGTGATATAGCAGTGGAATGCAAACTCAGAACTTTTAGAAGTCTGCTCCCATTAGGGACATCTCTGCCTGAAAGGTGCTCAGGTGGTGAAGTGAGTTAGAATCCTTTTCTGCGTGGGTTCACTGAAGGGGGTGGGGGGCATGAACTTTGAGCTCCAGGGCTAGACAACAGGATGCTGCCATTTCATCCCCCATTTTCATCTGAGCTGAAAGCCTTCAGGGAATAAAGACACAGAAGGCAATCCAAAGCCACTTACACTGAGCTTGCCCACCGGCAAAGGGAGTGCAGTACTGCCTGGGTACTGAAGATTACCGCAACAGCCACCACCCTCCCCCGCAGAAGACCAGCAGAAACATCCTGCTAATACCAAGTTTACCAATCACTCAAAAGTGCAAAACTCCAGCACTAGCGGAAGGTAATATATAATATAATCATTGTATTCAATTTTATTTTTGTATATATATGTTTTTCTTCCTTTACGATTTTTGGATCTAGTTTCTTCTAATAGATCAAAGTTTATCTAGGACCTAGTATATTGCTATATTCTGTTCACCTGTTTGATTATATTCTGTCTCTCTTTCTCTCTCTTTTTTTTTTTTTTTGATTTCAGATTTCTTCTGATTTCTTTAGTGTGTAATTTTCTGGGGTCATTGTTGCTATTTTTGTATTTTGTTTTCTTGTTCATCTGCTCTTCTCTGGAGAAGAAAATGACAAGACAGAAGAACTCACCTCAAAAAAGAGAAGAGGAGACAGTACTGACTGCCAGGAACCTAATCAAGATGGATATCAGGAAGATGTTGGAACTACAATTCAAAATAACAATTACACAGAAACTAGCCGGGCTTGAAAAAAGCATAGAAGACACTAAAGTATCCCTTTCTGGAAAATGAAAGATCTAAAATCTGATCAGGTCAAAATAAAAAAGGCTATTAATGAGAAGCAATAAAAAATGGAGGTTCTCACTGCTAGGATAAATGGGACAGAAAAATAGAAGCAGTGATATAGAAGACAAAATAATGGAGAGTAAAGAAACTGAGAAAAAGAGAGATAAATAACTACTGGATCACAAGGGGGAGAATTCAAGGATAAGTAATACCATAAAGGAAAACAATATTAGAATAATTGGGGTCATAGAGGAAGAGGGAAAAAAGAGAGACAGAGGAACAGAAGATATATTTTAGCAAATTATAGCTGAGAGCTTCCCTAATGTGGGGAAGGAAATAGGCATTCAAGTCCAGGCAGCAAAAATCAATAAAAATAGGTCAACACCTCAACATATAATAGTGAAGCTTGCAAAATTTAGAGCCAAAGAGAAAATCCTGAAAGCAGGATTAAAAGGTCCTTAACACAAGGATAGAAACATGAGGTTGGCAGCAGACCTATCCACAGAGACCTGGCAGGCCAGAAAGGAGTGGGAAGATAAACTCAGTGTGCTAAATGAGAAAAATATGCAGCCAAGAATACTTTATCTACCTAGGATGTCATTCAGAATAGAAGGAGAGATAAAGAGCTTTAAGGACAAACAGAAACTAAAAGAATTTGTGATCACTAAACCAGCCCTGCAGGAAATATTAAAGGGGATCCTTTAAGTGAAGAGAGAGCACAAAAGTGACATAGACCAGAAAGGAACTGAGACAATATAGAGAAACAGTGACTTTACAGGTAATGCAATGGCACTAAATTAATATTTTTTAAAAAGTTACTCTAAATATAAATGGGCTAAATGCTCGAATCAAAAGACACATGGTATCAGATTGAATTAAAAACAAGACCTATCCAACAAGAAGATCCAACAATTGTAAATATTTATGCCTCTAACATGGCAGCAACAAATTATATAAACCAATTAATATAAAATTAAAGAAACACATTGATGATGATACAATAATAGTAGGGGCATTAACACCCCATTCACAGCAATGGACAGATCATCTAAGCAGAAGATCAACAAAGAAACAAGGCCTTTGAATGACACAATGGACCAGATGGACTTCACAGATTTTTCAGAGCATTTCATCCAAAAGCAACAGAATACACATTCTTCTCGAGTGCACATGGAACATTCTCCAGAATAGATCACATACTGGGTCACAAATCAAGTCTCAACCAGTACCAAAAGATTGGGATTACTCCCTGCATATTTTCAGAATACAATGCTTTAAAACTAGACCTCAGGCACAAGAAGAAATTTGTAAGTAACACAAATACATGGAGGTTAAAGATCATCCTACCAAAGAATGGGTCAAGTAGGAAATTAAAGAATTTAAAAAATTCACAGAAACTAATGAAAATGAAAACACAACTGTTCAAAACCTTTGGGATGCAGGAAAGGCAATCCTAAGAGGGAAGTATATAGCAATACAAGCCCTTCTCAGGAAACAAAAAAAGTCCCAAATGCATGACCTAACCTTACACCTAAAGGAGCTGGAGAAAGAACAGCAAATAAAGCCTAAACCAACCAGGAGAAGAGAATTAATAAAGATTAGAGAAAGAACAGTAAAGCAGAGAAGTGAAACTGAGAGCTGGTTCTTTGAAAGAATAACATTGATAGCCCCCTAGCCACACTTACCAAAAAGAAAAGAGAAAGGACCCAAATCAATAAAATCATGAATGAAAGAAGAGAGATCACAAACAATACTTAAGAAATACAAACAATTATAAGAACATATTATGAGCAACCATATACCAACAAATTAGGCAATCTGGAAGAAAGGGATGTATTCCTAAAGACATACAAACTACCAAAACTGAAACAGGAAGAAATGGAAAACCTAAACAGACTCATAACCAGCAAGGAAATTGAAGCAATCATCAAAAACCTCCCCAAAAAAACAAGAGTCCAGGACCAGATGGCTTCCCAGGGGAATTCTACCAACGTTTAATGAAGAATTAATTCCTAGTCTTCTGAAACTCATTCAAGAATAGAAATGGAAGGAAAACTTCCAAACTCTTTTTATGAGGCCAGCATTACCTTGATCCCAAAATCAGACAAAGACTCCACCAAAAAGAATTACCAACCAATATCCCTGATGAACATGGATGCCAAAATTCTCACCAAGATACTAGCCAGTAGTATCCAACAGCACTTTATTTTTTTTAATTTTTTAATTATTTTATTATTTTTAAAATTTTATTTATTTATTTGACAGAGACAGCCAGCGAGAGACGGAACACAAGCAAGGGGAGTGGGAGAGGAAGAAGCAGGCTCCCAGTGGAAGAGCCTGATGTGGGGCTCAATCCCGGAATGCCGGGATCACGCCCTGAACCGAAGGCAGATGCTTAACGACTGAGCCACCCAGGCGCCCCCCAACAGTACTTTAAAAGGATTATTCACCACGACCAAATGGGATTTATTCCTGTGCTCCAAGGGTGGTTCAACGTCCCCAAATCAATCGTGATACACTACAATAATAAAAGGAAAGACAAGAACCATATGATGCTCTCAATAGTTGTAGAAAAAGCATTTGACAAAGTATAGCATCCTTTCTGTATTACAGCTCTTCACAGTGTAGGTATAGAGGGAACATACCTCAATATCATAAAAGTCATATATGAAAAGCTCAGAGTGAATATTGTCTTTAGGGAAAAACTAAGAGGTTTTCCCCTAAGGTCAGGAACATGACAGGGATGTCCACCCTCACCACTATTACAAAGATGTAATCATCAAGACAGTATGGTACTGGCACAAAAAGAGACACATAGATCAATGGAATAGAACAGAGAGCCCAGAAATGGACTCTCAACTCTGTGGGCAGCTAATCTTGGACAAAGTAGGAAAGAATAACCAATGGAAAAAGACAGTCTGTTCAACAAATGGTGTTGGGAAAATTGGACAGCCTCATGCAGAAGAATGAAACTGGACCATTTCCTTACACCATACACAAAAATAAACTCAAAATAGATGAAAGACCTCAATGCGAGACAGGAATCCCTCAAAATCTTATAAAAGAACACAGGCAGCAACATCTGTGACCTCAGCTGCAGCAACTTCTTGCTAGAGAAGTCTCCAAAGGCAATGGGAACAAAGGCAAAAATGAACTTTTGGGACTTCATCAAGATAAAAATCTTTTGCACTTCAAAGGTAACAGTTGACAAAACCAAAAGGAGCCTGTGGAATGGGAGAAGATGTTTGCAAATGTCTTATTGGGAAAAGGGCTAGTATCCAAAATCTATAAAGAACTTATCAAACTGAACACCCAAAGAACAAACAATCCAATCAAGAAATGAGCAGAAGATATGAACAGACATTTCTGCAAAGAAAACATGTAAATGGCTGACAGACACATGAAAAAACTCTCAACATCACTGGGCATCGGGGAAATACAAATCAAAATCACAATGACATACCACTTCATACTGGTCAGAATGGCTAAAAGTAACACATCAGGAAATGACAGATGTTTGAGAGGAAGCAGAGAAAGGGGAAACCTCTTGCACTGTTGGTGGGAATGCAAGCTGTTGCAGCCACTCTGGAAAACGGTATGGAGGCTCCTCAAAAAGTTGAAAATAGAGCTATCGTATGACCCAGCAATCGCACTACTATTTACCCAAAGGATACAAATCCAAAGGGGCACATGTAACCCAATGTTTATAGCAGCAATGTCCACAATAGCCAAACTGTAGAAAGAACCCAGATGTCCTTTAACAGATGCATGAATAAAGAGGAAGTGGTATATATGTACAATGGAATATTACTCAGCCATCAAAAAGAATGAAACCTTGTCATTTGCAATCATGTGGATGTTCCTAGAGGGTATTATGCTAAGTGAAATAAGTCAGAGAAAGACATTCCATATGATTTCACTCATATGTGGAATTTAAGAGACAAAACAGATGAAGATAGAGAAAGGGAAGGAAAAAAAAATAAGATGAAAACAGAGAGGCAGACAAACCGTAAGAGACTCTTAATCACAGGAAACAAACTGAGGGTTGCTGGAGGGGAATGGGTGGGGGGTGGGGGTAACTAGGTGATGGGCTAAGGAGAGCACTTCATATAATGAGCCCTGGCTGTTATATACAACTGAGGAATCACTGAACTCTACCTCTGAAACTAATAATACACTATATGTTAATTAATTAGATTTAAATAAATAAACATTATATTATAATTAGGGAAGGCTTTTCTAAATGTTTTTCTGAATCCTGACCTAGGCTGAAGGCATACATGACTAGATTCACAGATTTGACTAAATATTTGTAAAAAAATTCCCATTCTATATCAAACTAAAAACAAAGAAGAAAAAGATTGTATCTTAAATACTGTTAAAGTGAGAATACCGAGAAAAAAAATTGAACCAATATGTCAGTGGAAATTTACTATCCTTATCTGATAAAGGAAAACATTATACATGTAAATTTGAATTAACCACTCATCTGTGCAAAAAACAAAATGAAACAAAACAGAGAAACAAAAAAACAACAACACTCCAGATTGTGGGTAAAAAGAAAAGTACAAATGACAAATAACCATTTGAATAATTGGATGGAAATAAATGAAAATGATACAATTTTTCATCTCTCAGCTTGGCAATAGTGAAATAACATCATCATGATCCAAGCTGGCCTAATGTACCTGTAAGGTGGTAAGAATTTGCACAGAATAATGTTAATGTATATTAAAATACTTCAGGGTTGCAAATCTTGAATTACCAATTGCCCTCCTAGGTTTTTTTTTTTTTTCTAAATAAGTAATCTGAAATAAATACTCCAATGGTTCATCACTGAACAGTTTTTGGTATTTGAACACTGGAACTAATCTCAGTATCCCTAAAAGTGACATGTCTTGATAATGTGTCGCATTTATATAGTGAATAAAATATTAATCAATCATTAAAAATGATAGTGTAGAGTTTTCATTCTTGACCTGGAAAAATGTTCATGATTTTTTTTTTTGGTGTAAAAAAATACATCCAGGAGATACTAAACAAAAGTGAGAGCTGTGATTATATTTAATTGATAAAATTATTGAATGCTTTTTGTGATAAAGATACCTGTAGTTATATCCCTTACCAAGAGATCTGTCCAATTCCAAGTGCTTTTTAGAAAAGATGAGAGGTTCTTACAAATGATAATGGACCCATTTCCAGAGCTATTTCGAAGAGGGTTGGAGAGATGATCTCAGTGGGGTCAAACGGATTTTTTGTCCTTTGATAGTTTTATTTTAGAAAATCTGAAATTAGTATCAAACAGAGCTATGAGATCATTTAAATTTATGGATTAAAGCTCATATTGGACCACTAAAATGAGCCATTTGTAATTAGATGGGTGAGCCAAGGAAGTGCTAGTGATTAAAAATCATGATGTAGTAGCTCAGAGAATATAAAAGAAATATCAGGCCACTAGAAAGGGAAAGAGGTAAGAGTAGAACAAGAATGAAAGATATTTTATGCCTGACTTTCAAGTTCCGAACCAGCACATTTCTCAGGAGGCACAACTCTATTTCTGCAATTAGAGTCTAATAGTATTTTGTTAATAAATTCTCTTTCTTCTGGCATGGGTTTGCCTGGATTTTTACATTCTGCAAACAAATGATTATAAGACACTTGTAAGAAAAGAGTACTTATAATTAAAATGTGCATTCTCTTTGACCTGGCAATTCCATATATAGGAATTTATCCCAAGGAAATAAATACATGATAAAATATTTATCTAACAATGTAATTAGAGTACTGTTTGTAAAGGAAAATTTGAAAATATCCTAACTGCCTATCCTTTGTTAGATTTTATGAAACAACGTAAGACTATTTTCCATTTTGGTAAAAAATTATAGGCCATGGATGTTCATAGAAACAGTAGACACTCAAAAACTATTAAAAGTTTTATAATTGTGTCATTATAGATTACTTTTATAATTTTGTTTTCTCTCTCTCTTTTTTTTTTTTACAATTTTGTTCAACAAGCATGTATTATGTTACTTTTTATAACAAGAATAAGAACATAAGTTGCTTTTAAAAAGATAAAAATGGTTTTGCTCTGACTCAAAGGAGCAGTCAGACCTCATGTCTGGCTCCTCTCTTATCATTTGGATATTCCCATTCCCAAAGCCACCCCTCCCCCATCTCGGTAGGTACAGAAGAATCTTTGTTTACTTTATTTGCCACACGTAAAACTTCGGAATACTGTATCTTTTGAACATGAATTGGTTTTGATGCCTTTTCCCCATCTTCATTGTCACAGTTCCTGCCTTAGTTTCGATTCTCATTATTTCTCGTTCTTCAGTGATCCTTCTGGCTCTCTGGCCTTAGCCTCTGACTTCCCCTCTGCTGACAACAGAGTTATTACACAAATCTGTTCTTGTTAACATTCCATTGAATATTTCACTGACTCCTCATTACTTAGATCAGGTATTGACCAACTTTCTCTGTAAAGGGTCAGACAATGAATATTTTAAGATTTTGGACCACAGAGATTCTGTCTCAACTATTCAAAAGGAGCTGAAGACAATATGTGAATGAACAAGTATGTTCGTATTCCAATAAAACTTTATTTTCAAAAAACAGGTAATGATCCAGATGTAGCCACCAGCCACGTTTACAGAGACCAGATCAAAAGAGTAGGGTTCAGTTTTCATCATATGGACTTTTCATTTCATATTTCACTCTTCAGGCCCCAATTCCTTCATTTTAAACTCTTAGACTCCCACTTAATTTACGTGGATTTCACGTTTATGGCTCTGCAATGGAAGATAAAGATAGTATCATTCTCTCTTTTTTGTCAGGTCTCCTTCCTGACCCTTGACGAGTGCTTATTCATCCTTCAAAACTAAGATTTGGCAGAAATTCCTCTGAGAAAAATTTCCCTGGCCATTCACATTCTCCTTTACTTCTCTATCCAAACTCCTAGTTATTGTACTTATCACACTACACTGCAATAATTTCCTTTTATGTTTATCTCTCTTTCTAGACTGTGAGCTACTTAAATGTAGGGTCCTGATAGCAAGCCCTTAAGAAACCTTTGGAGAATTTAATAGAATTGTATATTAAGGGTGGGTCTTTGGGAAACTTTCTTAATGGGCATTGGTGGCTAAGTGGTACAAACTGAAGACCTCCGCAGAAGCACAGGGCTTACCAGACAAATGACTCTTAGGAGACTCAACCTGATTAGATCCACAGGCAAAAGAGATTTTAAGCACAAGGGACCACAGAGTCACAGGGACCACACATTGATATTCAGGGAAGATGGAAGGGGTTCTCCAGGCATTCCAGGTGTGAGGTCTAAGAAAGCATACATATTCTTATGTTAAGATTCTTTTTGTTTTCATTTTGAATTTTGGTGAGAAAATTGGAAATATGAAGAAAGGAAGCATAAGGTTTTTCCCCTTTATTTTTCCTTTTAATTAATGTCTTATGTTTTAATTTTGTGATAATACATATATGAGGTTGTTTTGCTGAAGGTTGATAAAGCGGAATGGTCTAAGTCGAATAGATGCTTGTGGTGCTGAATCATCAGTACAGAGGCCTGCCAACTACTACTTTTAGCAAAGATTGCCTTAAATTGCTAACACAGTGTTTCTAATGTCCTAAAATTACAGAAAATAAGAGACTTTCTGCAAATACATCTATATAAGAAATAAGGTCATCATAGCACACACACACCAGTTCTGTTATAACTGATGAAAGATGAACACACAGTGGTATAAAAATGTCTACTCATTTGCTACATCTTCCAGGTTTTTTCTAAGCTTGCTGAGTATAGGAATCTTTTGTTTCCTCCCCTTCTAGTTTTCTGTTATTATCCTCTTTTAGATAATCTCAGCTTCAAGGGACCCTGGCTACATGGGGATAAAAAAGGCAGACTGAAAGCCACCTTAACTACCCTTGTAATCATTTTCAATCCCCACTAGTGTTGAACTCCATTTGGAGCATTTAAATTGAACAATGACAAGGTCTATGAAATAAATACTTGTGTGGAAGAGATGGTAAAAGAAAGAACAAAGGAAATGGTAGCACGCCTTATATGGAACCATCAATGTCTTTAGCTCCAGGGGAAAGATTGGCACATTCTATTTCATCAGGGTCTGTAGAGAAAATACTACCATGGATTGATCTCTGTCTTTCCCTTTCTTACACATAGACATAATCAACATTTCCGGACAGTGTCTCGGGGCTGTAGCACACACTGGAAGGGTGGCTTGTGCCTAATTAAAAGATAAAGCATGAAGGTGACATTTGTTATACTTTCGTTCTCTCAAGCACCTGGTACATGGCAGGTGTGTAATAGATTTTTAGTGAATGACTCTGTTTTACATTTCTGTCCTTTCCAATATCAGATCTGTTTTTGTTCCACGTGAATGAATTTGAGATCTAGATTTGCTGACTTCATGGTATTCACTTTGAACTGGCCATTAGGTAGCATGGAGGCTTTTTGAAAAGTGGAGGCCAGTACTGATTTCTATCTTTTATACTGATTACAATGCTATTCCTGTCAAAGGCAGATTTTTTACAAGAGAATTTCAATCAGGGGTTATGTTGATTGGCGTGGGTTAAATTATGGAAAAGACTTACCGATGGTGAATTCATCAGAATAAGAGGTGCTGAGAAGTCTGACTTGGTATGGGAGGCAGCTGGAGACACAGCAGTCGAGTAAGAAGAAAGTGGGGCAGTGGAGGTAGGGAAGCTGGAAGTTTATGACATGTGTGTTGCCATGTGTTGAGGCAGAAATTAAATATCTTATATCTGATTATGCAGTAAGAGTTCTTAATTAGTAACAAGATGATTCTTTGTAAATTGCCCTGAGTGCTGGTAGTAGGTCATAACCGTTACCTGTTTTTGTTTTTAAAATTTCCTGTTTATCTTCTAAACTGACACATACTTTTTTATTGTTATGCTCATTTGCTTTAATATTTTAAAATTTATTTGCTATTCAGTTTATTTTACCATAAATTTTCTGTTTCTATTAAAATATTGCATAAATGTTGTTTGAAATTGAAAAAGATTAAGACAAAGACTATATAACAAAATGTAAGGAGTTTTCTGTCACTTCCACTTCGTTTCTGTGAGTTTGAGTTTGGTATATAATTTCCACTCTGTTCCTGGTTCACATAAGCCTATATGGGATCCACATCTATATAGAATAGCACATAGAGGGATATTTTTTAAAAGTAACTCAGAGGCATAGAAATAGTCCCATAATTGTTCCATGAATATCTCTCTTCCAGGCATTTTCTTTTTAAATATTTATATAAGTTTTAAGTTAAGCAATTAAAACCCATAAATTAAAAAAATAATGCAATGTACATAAATCATACTATATTAACACGTTAACATTTTGCCCACTTATTTTATATTACCGAGATCAAGTGCCTTGCCCATCTAATTCCATTCCTCTTCCTCATCAGAGGAACCATTTTCATACATTTCTGTATCTAGTCCGCCACTACAATTTTTCTATTTCTACATTCAGAAACAAAATTTACATAAAGGCTAGCACACCAAAGGTAATATTCTTTGATTTGTTTTCATTTCACACCATCTTGTTAGGGATAGAACTAGTACAGCATTTCCTTTTGAATCCACCGTAATGTATTATCCATTCTCATATTATGGGACTGTCAGGTTGTTGTCAGGGGTTCACTGTGTCTGAACGTCATTGCACCTGTTGCCTGGACACGTGCCGGGGTGTCTACAGAGCCTTGTGACACGTTGCGTACCCACAGTCAAGCAGCATCAGCATCATATGGGAGCTTGTTAGCAATGCAGAATCGCAGCTCTCATCCCAGACCCAGACCGCCTGAGTCAGAATCTGCATTTTAACCAGGTCCTCAGGGATTCTTGTGAGCGTGAAAATTTGGAGAGCACTGCTTTAGGACGTTCACCAGAAAGGGAAGTCACAGGAAATAAACGCTTTCAACTTCACTGCATATTGTCAACTATTTTTCTGAAGTAGTTGGTACCACATGTAGTCCTGCCAGCAAGGTAGGAAAGTGTGTGATTTCCTACATTCTGGCCCACTCTCAGTGATACCAGAATTTTTGAATTTCACTAACCTAGTTGATGTGAAATAGTATTTCATTGCAATTTGAATTTGCATTTTCCTTGTTACTAGTATATTCACTTGGTAATTGTTCCTTATTTCCTCTGTATCTTCAGGTTTTCCCCCTCTCTACATAAATGTAAACACACTTTAATTTTCCAACTTAAGTAACCCTACCCGCACACAAATAAACACCTTTCCACTTTATTCTTCCCACAATAGACCTATATTACTTTCATCCTCTTTACAGTAAGCCTCTTTGGAAAAGTTGGCCATATCTACGATTTCAAATTCCTATGTGGCACTTGCTTCCATTTACTTCAGCAAAATTTCTCTTTCAAGAATACAGATTATTTCTATATTGCTACATCCAATGATTAATTTCCAATCCTTAATTTATTAGAATTGCAGCAACATTCGGCACAGATGATCGCTTTCCTTCATGAAATACTTCTTCACTTAGCTCCCATGACACGAATCACTCTTGCTCTTCTCCTGCGTCATTGACTATCTTTCCTTGGACTACTTACTGGTTCTCCTCAGTTTTCTGACACTTACAATGCTGTAGGTTTTAATCCTTAGGTCTCTTCTTTCTTTGTCTATTCTAAATTTTTATATCCAACTGCTTACTTAAACTCTGCTTGGTATTATCTATAGATATCTTAAATTTAACATGTCCAAATTAAATTCGTAATTTCCTTCACCTCAGTTCACAAATTTCTTCTGTAGTCTTTTCCATTTTGGTGAATGACTATTTCCTCCTTTTGCACTCAAACCTTATAGGATTCTTTTTTTTTTTTAACCTGACAGTCTTTATTCAACCTATTAGTTGTTTAGTTATGACTTCATCATACACACAGACTTCGACTGTTTCTCACCATCTCCACCGTGCCCAGGCTACTCTATGTCATCTTGACCCTTGGTTACTATTACCATGTCTCCTAACTGTATCCTGATTCTACATTTACCTCCTTACCCAATAACCCACGCTCAATGTACTAGTCAGAGTGCTCCTTTTAAACAGTGGACGAATAATGCCAGTCCTCTGCCTAAAACACTCCAAACACTTCCATCTCACAGCCTGTGACCAATGATTGGTGAAGTGGGCCCAGAATCATGGCCACATGCTGGGACAACTATTAAGAGCTATTTCAATGCTAGAGTTCTTTCGGGATGAGTGAGGCTCTAGTTGTCACAACATTGTAGATCAGCCTCTCCCTCTTCCCAATCTTATCCTCTGCGCCACCTCATAACTACATTGCCCAAGCACACCCCCCAAGAAAATTTCTATATCAATTTTGCCTGGCAGAGTCCATTTTAGGACACAGAATCTAAGACAAATGCTGAAATATTAAAAACAATACACTTCCCATATTTAGTCTGATTTTATGCGTGATAGTTAATTCTGTAATTTTGTACTTATACATCAAACAGTTTTACCACGTTATTAGAGATTGTACAAAGAGTGATATAACAAGTGTGCCTAATAGTACAAACCACACACCTGTCAGCTTCCACTTACTTGGCAAATGTATCATGTACTACATATTTTTTAAGATTTTATTTATTTATTCATTTATTTGTATATTTATTTTAGATGGAATGAGAAAGAGGTCACATGAGCACATAAGCAGATGTTGGGGGGAGGAGCAGAGGGAAAGGGACAACCAGAGGCCAGGCTGAGCATGGAGCCTACCACAGGGTTTGATTTCACAATCCTGAGATTATGACCTGAGTGAAAATCAAGAGTTTTAGATACTTAACTGACTGAGCTACCCAGGTGCTCCCCAGGTACTGTATTTTTTTTAAAGATTTATTTATTTATTTTACAGAGATAGAGGGAAAGAGAGAACATGGGGAGGAGCAGAGAGAGAGAGAGAGAGAATCCTCAAGCAGACTCCAAGCTAAAACATGGAGCCTGATGTGTGCTCCATCCCAGGACCCTGCAGTCATGACCTGAGCCAAAATCAAGTGGGATGGTTAACTGACTGAGCCATCCAGACCCCCCATCATGTAGTGGATTTTAATAGATTCTGTAAGTACAAGATTCTTGTCTTCATTAGCTTATCCATTTAGGTTAAATGGAACAAATAATCACTGAAGAATAAGAATTACAAGAAATTTTCCTAGCATGTTACTCCATGCTATACTGGTGGTAGTAAAGATGGTATTTGTATACTAAGACAGGAGTACTCAAAGTCAGGTCCATGACTTCTGTTTGTCTGTAACTGTCATCTTTCTTGATAAATATCAAAATTGACAGTGAGCATTAGAAATTTTAAAAATAATTTGATAGAATAATTTTATATCTGTAATGTTTAGTATTTCTTAAAATGAGACTCTATTTTATACGTAATTTTTAAGTCATTTTCTTAATAATTCATTTTTATTATATTTTATCAAGTTATCAATCCATAAGAGGTTATAAATAAAACACGTCCTCTCCAGTTTGACGAACATTACACTGAGATGAAAAGTGACTATATGTTTGACTATACTTGGAAAGGCAAAGATATTTGACTGAATAAAATTTTTAAATTGGTAAAGAAATTGATGAAGAGAAATAGGTAGGGGTATATAGGGGCCATGCCACATATGCCCCATTCAGGGGAGTCTTCTAATTACAGGGTGCTAATTCTGATGGAATACTTTGGAAGGAAGAAGGGCAGTTTGGTCAACAGGAATGAAATCACAGAGCAGAAGAGGGATGGAAGGACATTCTTACATCTTAATTTCAGCTAGTTACAAGTTTGCTGAGAGAATTATTTCCAGTAATACTCGGTGGCTGGTGGGAGGGCTGAAATGTGCTGGTAGCATTAGGATTAAGTTTGGGCCAAATGCACAATCTTGAGGAAGCCCTAAGATCAGGTGGTTGTGTAGATTCTTATTTCTTTAGAAAGAGGTAGACATAGCCTGTATGTTGGTCAAATGAGTTCCAGTGGAAAGGTCTAAGCTTTCAGGGAGAAATTTTTGTGCGCTCAAGTTAACAAATAAGGGCTCTCGGTCTTTAGAAGCTTCCGTCCGTAAATGTTCAATCTGATTAGGTCTCACATTTAACACCCTGGCATTATATGAACCCACATTCTATAAATCCACGTTAGTACCTAACCACAAGCATCTCTCCGTGAATGAGGGACACTTACATCACATGTAAATCCAGATATGCAGTGTGGCCACATAACTATGGAAGGAATCTTTATAAAACTCATACCTCAAAAATACTGAAGGGACATACACCAAATATTAGTTGATAATATTATGATTTTAAGAATGTGAGTGGTTTTTATCCTTGTTGTCTGTCTTCTTTTTCTAAAGTTTAATAAGCATATATTTTAAAGATATAAATAAATATATGTACATATATAATGCATTTAATAATAACTAAAATTTCTTTAAATACACATGTTGTGGGTCCGAATATGAGATCAAGAGAAAAGGGTTACTTTTTGTAGGCATGCCAAAGGCAAAAGAGGGAATTTGAGCTTTTCTTATTTTGATCAGAACAAATCTGAGGAAATGACTGGAAATATATATTAAAAGAAAAAAATTAGGAGATCTTAAGGAGTGAAGAATGATTTCACAATTTCAAATTTGTCAGTTGAAAAGGTAATAAAGTAATAGGAGAGCAAACATTAATGGAATACTTGTTAACATTAAGTGAGACCTACTATGATCCAGGTAATATTTCAAGTGTCGTACATGAATTAGTTTATTTATTGATGAATAATGATAATTGAAAGAGGAAATTAAAAAAAGGATCATGTGTTAGGAGATCAGCTGGGAGGCTCTCACAGAAAATCATCACTATTTCAAACTCATTATGTTTAAAACTCATGATCTTGCCTCTCAAACATGCTTTATTTTATATTCACTCACTTTCACTAGTGACTCTATTCTTTTCCCCCTTCATTGCCCACACCTTGGAGTTATTTCTGACCTCTCTCCACTGTTCCCCTTTTAGCATCTAATTCATTTAATCAGTCTATTAGTTTCACCTTTGCAAGATTCACCTTTGCAAATTACAGTTGTAATTTTAAAAGCAATGTAGGTTTTGTTTCCAGAAACATTTGAGGGAGAAAGGAGAACAAATGGATAGGACGGTCATTGCGCTGGGTATTTTATGTCCTTTCCTCCTCTTCATAATCTTACAGAAGGGAGATGATGCATTTTATTTGGCTTCACTTTAAAAATAAGCAAATCTGTGCTCATATAGATTATTATTATTTAAGTTGGTCAAGGTCATACAACTCTTAAGTGATAGATCCAGGATTCATGTAAGGGTTTAAGGGTCTGTGTAATTCCTACTGAATAACATAGCCTTATGAATATTCTAGACTGTTAGTTTTTCAGCATCAAATATAAGGTTAACTGTGGGTTTTCATATATAGCCTTTATTATGGTGTGAAATGTTTCCTCTAAACCCACGTTGTTGAGAGGTCATTGTGAACTGATGTTTTTTGTCAAAGCTTTTTCTGCATCTATTGAAATGATCATTTGGTTTTTATCCTTCCTCTTGTTGAGGTGATATATCACATTGATTGATTTATGAATATCAAACCACCCTTACATCATTGGAATAAATCCCAGTTGATCATGGTGAATGATTTTTTTAAATATATTGTTGAATTCAATTTGCTAATATTTTGTTAGGGATTTTTCTATCTATGTTCATCAGAGATATTGGCCTGTAGTTCTCTTTTATTGTGATGTCTTTAACTGGTTTTGCTATTAGGGTAATGCTGGCCTTGTAGAATGAATTTGGAAGCTTTCTTTCCTCTTCTCCTTTTTGGAATGGTTTGAGAATAGGTATTAACTCTTTAAATGTTTGGTAGAATTCACCAGTGAAGTCATCTGGTACTGGGCTTTTGTTTGTTGGGAGGTTTTGATTACTGATTCAGTCTCGTTACTAGTAATCAGTATGTTCAAATTTCTTTCCAATTCAGTTTTGGAAGACTTTTTTTTTCTAGGATTTATTTTTTCTAGCTTGTCCAATTTGTTGGCATATAATTTTTCATAATACTCATAATTCTTTGTATTTCTCCATCTTCATTTCTGATTTTATTTGAGTCCTCTCTCCCTTTTTCTTGATAAGTCTGGCTAAAGGTTTATCAGTTTTATCTTTTCAGAGAAGCAGCTCTTGGTTTAATTGATTTTTTTAAAAAGATTTTTATTTATTTGTGAGAGAAAGAGAGAGAGAGAGACCACAAGTAGGGGAAACGGCAAGCATAGAGAGAAGCAGAGAACAAACTTAGTTGCCAGAGGGGAGGTGAGTGAAGTGATGGGTGAAATAGATACAGGAGATTTAGAGATAAACGCTGAGAGTTATAGTCACAGAGATGAAAACTATAGCATAGGGACTATAGTTAATAATATTGTAATGTTTATATGGTGACAGGTGGTGACTATACTTACTGTGGTGAGCAATGAGTAATATATAGAATTGTAGAATCACTCTGTTATATATCCGAAACTAATACAACTTTTAATGTCAATTATACTTCAATAAAAAAATCCAGATAAAATACAGATCACCCAGTTAAATTTGAGGATAATTTTTTGGAATAAGCATGCCTGATGCAACCTTTGGGACATACTTGCACTAAAAAAACTTCTCACTTGTTTATCTGAAATTCACTTACAGTATGTCCCAAATATTGCATACTTACACTAAAAAGTTATTAGTCGTTTACTGAAATACAAAGTTAATTGGGTGTCCTGAATTTTTATTGGCTAAATTTGCTAACCTTGTGCTAAGTACAAATATACAATCTTGTTGATATGGCTTCTAGCAGGAAGCAGAATTTAATAAACATCAATGTTTCATTGTTATTATCATCACATCTTGTATTCATGGAGTGCTATTCTAAGTGTTTTATTTAATCTTTACCACACTCTGGGAAGAAGTTACCATGAATAGCTCTATTTGATGAGCAA
Source organism: Ailuropoda melanoleuca (assembly GCF_002007445.2). Taxonomy (NCBI): domain Eukaryota; kingdom Metazoa; phylum Chordata; class Mammalia; order Carnivora; family Ursidae; genus Ailuropoda; species Ailuropoda melanoleuca. The sequence goes on along the minus strand of NC_048235.1, from coordinate 17,339,966 downwards.
AGTAAGCTGAAATCATGATCATTTTAAGGAAAAGTTAAAACCAATGATTTAGGAATTTTTCTACTTTTGGTTTGATGGATCTTAAATCATGTTTGGATATCCAGGAACCAGAGATGTGATTGTCACACCTGGGATTGGTCCATTAAAAGAACCTGTTGGAAACATCATTTGTATATTTTTAAATGTGTTCTTTGTGTATGAAAACAGCTTATGCCATCCAGTGAATTTAGCGTGCTTAAAGCTACGAGAGATTTTGATATTTGAAAATTTAAGAAAAACATGAAAACCATTGGTAGGAATTTATATCTAATGATACTTTGGGTTTTTTTTTGTTGTTGTTGTTTTGTGTTTTCCTCTCCCTCCCCCTTTTTTTTTAAATGAAGAAGTAAGCTTTTCTCATTACATATAAGCTACCTGTAAAGGCTATGTCTTTGACATGGTTAAGACATTTAAACTTAGAGGGTGTAATTTATCATTTTGGATGAAATCTCTTGTAGTGTTTAAATAATCCTCTTTTTTTTTTAACTTTGTTAAACCCATACTTTATTCTTGAAAGTTTTGATGATGGGGTTCTAGGGTTCAGAAATATTCCAGAATTGTTAGATGATAAACATGTATATCTATCTCTGATTTCAAACTCTTAACAGTTTCCCTTTTAACTGTATCTTACACCATTAACCATTTTACTTTCAGTTTTATTTTTTTGTAACTTTCAGGTTTTGGTTTCTACTTTTTTCATGAGATAAAATACATTAGTTTATTAATTGTGATATTTTCAAACTTAAGTTGCTTCAATTTCTCTACCTATGAAGTTGTGACTACTGGACATTTAAAGGCTCAAATTGCATTATGCCATTGCATTTTACTTATGCATTGAATTGCCTGCAAAAATATGGCTTCTCTACTAATTTTGTTTCATGGACATTTTTTCCCCAGCATTATTTGTCCTTGATTTTTTATGCAAATCAATCAGATAATAGGTTTAATAGACATAAATTTGCAAGCAACTTTATAAGGGATGTGTTTGAGTATTAAATATGGCTGAATAGGTAGTTGGTTTTTTTCAGGAGATTTGACTTTCAAAGCCTCTCTCAGAAGGGCACTTTTCAAATCCCTTCTTACCTCCAGGACTCTGATAGATTACAGTGCAAGCTGTTAAGTGTTTTAGTGTATGTAGTAATAAAAACATTGACTAAAGTGCTTTATACCCTGATAGCCACTAGACAAGATGTTCTGCTTTCAGTCGTATGCCTAAGGTCCCAATGCTCCATTCCAAGTCAACTCATCTTTGTTGTTTATTTAGGTTTAGGGAATCAACAGTGTCACTTTCCTTTCTGCTTTACTAGCTCAGTATTCAGTAACACAGAGAAATTACTCTACTGGAGTAATTAGAGTTTCTTGCTAGTGAAAATTGGAGATTTTTTTTCTCTTTCTCCTGATACCATCCATGAAATCTTACTCTTTCACAGAATGCTTTCCCCCTGTAAGAGAGGAAAGCGGTTTCCTCTCATACTCTTGGGATGAAGACAAGCCATGACTTTGTCCATCACATTCAAATTTATAACAGAAAATCATAGAGAAGAATAAATTTCCAAATGAAATATGTGCCTGATTATTGGAGGAGAAGAGTGAAACTGACATTTGGGAACCATCATTCCATGAGAAATAGATGGGTATTGACTAGGTGGAATACTGATTCTGGCAACCTCAAATTATAACAACGCTCACAATTTCCAATGAATAGATATCCTTAGAATGCTGAACAGAGATGGCAAGGAAAATAATGATTTGTTCAGAGCAACATGGTGTATGTAATGTATGGGAAATATCTTTCACACTAGTAAAAGTCTTGAGTTCTGGGGTTAAACAGAATTGAGTTAAAATCTTGACTTCACGTCAGCCTTTGGCAAACTGCTTCAGTTTTCTAAACCTCAGTTTTCTTTTATTTAAAGTGTGAATAATACCACATAATTCCTAGATCTAATGCAAGAAAGGGTGTCCTTGGTAGGTAAGTTGTAAAACATTTCAGACAATGGGAAGCACTGAGAATAGAATTGATTGGAAAACAAAAACAAAAACGTGAGAACTCTGTGTTTTACCAGAGTAAAAGTGAGAGCATATTCAGAAAATCATTATCCTTGGAGTAAAAATAAATAAATAAATAAATAATAAAGACCTGGAGGGGACTTGGGGAATCAGGTAAATGGGTGGTCAGGCTACCTAGACTCTGTCCCTCCGCCCAGCCCTTTGAACTCACCAGGGGCAACAGGAATGGACACAGATTTCAAACCAGAGCTGCACTGGAAAACAAGGGAACTACTTGCTTAGAGAGAGCTCCTCTAGTAAGTTTGGGGATTAGTGAGAGGAGCAAAGCATAGTGAGTGAATGATAAAAGGCACAGGTGGGAAGAAGAAAAAAAAAGGAACAAAGAGGGTAGGGTCTCTGTTCGGACAATAGCATACTCATGTCCTCTACTCCCTGAGTAAAAGATACCGGTTGGAAGCCAGCCTTCCGCTTCTTGTTCACCTCTAATACAGACACTGTCCGAACAAGGCAATTCAGGGAATGGAAGCGTAAGCAGATGATTGAATCACATAGATTAGAGAAACTTGCCACAGGGTAGCTGTCCACGGTTTGAGTTTTGTTTTTGTTTTTGTTTTTGTTTGGAGTATTCTCACTTTTTCACTTCCGATGATAACCCCAACAGAACTAATTCCCTGGTCTTCCTGGAAGCCAGGATGTTAAAACATGACAAATTCCACCATGTACTTGGACCAACATGGATTCAGGAGAGTGAAGGTCAGGAAACATTCTGCTTGGCAGAGATAGGGGAGAGTTAAAGAAATTTTAGAGACAGCAGAGGCAGATGTCCCAGCAGCAGTGGTGCCAGTGACCTAGGGGTTTGAGATTAGCCAGCAACTAGGCCAGTGGGACTGCTTGGGAATTGTCCCTACCTGGTTAACTTTTAGCTGATTCTCAGGCTCTTCTTGGGATTATATGTACTGATTTGAAATTTAAAATAATTTTTAAAATAAAAAAATGTGTTCTGTTGCTTTCATCAATGAACCTTACATGATACAGTAATGGACTTCAAAGAAACTGGGAACTGGAGCTTGGATATCTTGCTATTGGATGGGATTCTGGTAGTCTGTAACATGCAATGGTAAATTGCAGTCCCTGGAGTCATGTAAAAGGGCATGAAGAATGCCAGGGATATGTGATGTGCTGCTATGTCTAACTAGAAATAAATTAGCCAGGTTAAAACTTTAAAATCTCAGTGTCTAGTTCAAAAAAAATGTAGCTGTGACCATTCTGTAATATTGCAGGCAGTCAGAGAAGACTTACTATAATAAAAAAAAAAAAATCAAAGCCAGATTATTGGTTGGGAAAGATTAGGGAGTTAATGACTAGACTGGGAATGTTTGAGAAGATCCAAATGAACGGGAATAACCTGAAGTCTGGAGCTCAACCACACCTCCCTTATCAGCAGATGCAGTTTCTCCTTCCCTGTCTGATAAAACTGTTCTCCACTTCACTGCAAATCCTTTGACAACCTGGCAAGAGGAAGCAACTCCACAAGAAGCAGCTATCTCTCCTAATGTGCTATCCAACCACACCTCATTGCTTCCAAATTCTTGCGTGGCCCAGGGAGCCAATTACAAAGTCAAACCTGGGATATGACTGGTATAACACCAGAAAGGCAAAGATTGTGCTCACCTTTACTATAAAATTCTGGGAAACACATGTAGGAATGTTTCTTCTGATGCTCATTCTCCTGAAATCAGGGAAAGAGAAGCTTAGGTTTTTGTCTAGGCAGAAGTTGTCAACATAGGCACCCTTACCAAAGATTCCATTCTCTGGCTGCTTAGATAGTTGGGAATGCCTCTCCTTGCTCACAGACAGTAGCTGCATCCTGGGCCTGATAGGTGACTGTAGGAAAAGAAATTGGCCTACCATCTATGTCTTGATATAATGTAAAGGAAGGAATTTGGCAGTGGGGAAATACAGGAATATTGCAGTGAACAATCATGTGTGGCTCACTCATCAATTCCTTCTCTTTGTCCCTAAAAGCACCCTTTACCAAAGCAGTGAATAAAACATTGGTGTTGGGGTAAGTGGTGGACGGTGATAGGAATTCTTTGTAGGTCAGGGATGATAGTGGGAAAGAAGACCTAGAAACTTATCAGTCCAGGAGAATTGGAACAATTCTTAAACACAGATTTTGAAGTTCATTTCTCTGTAGCTCCTTCCTTTCCTTCCAATATTTCAGCCATTTTGTCAGTTTGAAACTATTCTCTTAGAGCTTGGAGTCACTGAAAGTGTGCTTTCTATCACTCTGAGCTGTCTAGTTTGGAGTGAGCCATAGGCAAAAATTGCAAACTTGGAAATCTCACCTAGTACGATTGTCTAAGGGTGGCCTCATTTCCAGTTTCAGCCTAATTTTTTTATTGCCCACCAGTGTCCTCAAATAGCTGTTTTTTTTAAATGTTATACAGATTTTATGATTGCTATCTACAGGAAACTTTGTCTAATTGTTCCAGGTAATTATTGTACAAAAAATATTAATCCAAAATTTAGCAGTCAAAGCAGCAATTTTATTTTGCTCATAGGTTCTTAATTTGAGAATGAAGAGTAGAGGTAATGACTTGTCTCTATACCATCATGACGGAGCCTCTTGGGACTTGATTCCTGAGATTGACGTGATGACTGAAGCCTAGTATCATTTGGAAGCATTTTTACTCACATGCAATTTGGTTGACGCGTGCTGTTGCTGAGACCTCACCTGGAGCTACTGATAGGAACGTCTCCACGAGGCTCCTCCAATGTCGCTTGGTCTTTCTCACAGATGGTCTTGAGGTACTCAGATCTTACACAGTGGCTCAGGATTCTAAAGTGAGTTTTCAAGCAACAAATTGGAGGATAAATCATATTTTATGGCCCAGACTTAAGAAGTCACCAGTATCATTTCTGCCACATTCTACTTCCACCATATTCTTCCCCCCTGCCTAGTTTTTTTTTTTTTAAGCAGCTTTAATGAGATAATTGATACACAGTAAACTTTGGATAAAGTATACAGTTTGATAAATTTTGACATTATGTGATATAGATGAATTGTAATAGATATAGGCATATTCAGATATCCATTTTTACAGCTTAAGATGTAATTCACATATAGCATTGTGAATGTTAAAGGTATGCAGTATGATAATTTGATATATATATATATATACTGCAAAATAATCATCACAATAAGATTAGTTAACACATACATTGCCTCACACGATTACCGTAATTTTTATCCTTGTAGTTGTGTTGAGAATATTTAGGATCTACTCTCTTGGCAACGTTCAAGTGTACAGTAAAATGTTGTTAACTGTAGCCACCAAGCTGTACATGTCAGACGTTATTTATCTTATGACTGGAAATTTGTGCCCTTTTATTAACACCTCATTTACCTCACCACCTAGTCCCTGGAAACCACTTTTCGACTCTCTGTTTCTATGAGTGGTGCTTTTTAAAATGCCCTGTGTAAGTGGTTCCTGTAGTGCTTGTTTTTCTCTGATTGTTTTACTTAATATAATGCCCTCAGGATCCATCCATATTGTTACAAATGGCAGGATTTCCTTCTTTCTTATAATAGTCTGTTGCATATTTATGCTCCACTTTCTTTATCCATTCATTCACTTATGGACTTTAGGTTGTTCCTATGTCGTGGTTATTGTGAATAATGCTGCCGTGAACATGGTTATGCAGGTATCTCTTTAAGATCCTGTTTTCATTTCCTTCAGATATATACCTGTAGAAAGTTTGCTGGACACATGCTAGTTCTACTTTCGATTTTTCGAGTAAACTCCATATTGTTTTCCACAGTGGCTATACCAATATATATTCCTAGGAATAATGCACAAGGATTCTCTTGTTCATTGCAACTTGGTTTACTAAGGCATTAGTTCTCATAGATTTTTAGTGGATTCCTTAGTGTTTTTTAATATAAAAGATCCTGTCATCCAATAATGGATATACAGTTGACCTTTGAACAACCCAGATACGAACAGTGCAGTCCACTTACGCACAGATTTTTAAAAAAAAATACTTACAATACTGTAAATGTATTTTTACTTCCTTATGATTTCTTAACATTTTCTTGAGCTTACTTTATTGTAAGAATACAGTATATAATACATTTAACATACAAAATATGTGTTAATCAGCTGTTATTTATTTTTTTTAAGATTTTTTATTATTTATTTATTTGACAGAGAGAGAAACAGCCAATGAGAGAGGGAACACAAGCAGCGGGAGTGGGAGAGGAGGAAGCAGGCTCCCAGAGGAGCAGCCTGATGTGGGGCTCAATCCCAGGACTCCGGGATCACACCTTGAGCCGAAGGCAGACGCTTAACGACTGCGCCACCCAGGCACCCCTAATTAGCTGTTATTGATAAGGCTTTTGGTCAACAGTAGGCTATAAATAATTAAGTTTTAGGGGAGTCAAATATTATTCATGGATTTTTCACAGTGCAAGGGGTCAGAACCACTGACCCCCATGTTGCTCAAGGGTCAACTGTAGTTTACTTTTTCATCTCCAATCTCAATACCTTTTATTTCTTTTTCTTCCCTAATTGCCCTGGCAAGAACCTCCAGGACAATCTATAGATTATAAATGGTCAAATGGACATCCTTATCTTATTCCTGATCTTTGGGGGAAAGCAATCTAGTGTTTCACCATTGAGTATAGTATTAGCTATGTGGATTATAATTTTAATATCTTTTTCTGCTAATTCAGTTTGTGCTAGTTATGAGTCATTTTTGAATGATTTATTTTCTCTTCATATTAGGTGGTATATTTTTGTTTCTTTTAACATCTTATAATTTTTGTTTGGATGCCGGACAGTGTAAATTCTACCTTTTTAGCCACTGAATAATATTCTAAAATATTCCTGGGCTCTGTTCTGAGACAGTTGATTAATACAGAAAGAATATGGTCTTATTGGGTCTTGCTTTTTGGCTTTGTTAGCATTTAGTCTAGGGCAGTTTTTGTTCTATTACCAAGACAAGACCCTTCTGAGTATTTTATTCAGTGCCCAGTTAATTATGAAGTTGTCCAGCCTGGTTGGTGGGAATGGACATTATTTCCACTCTTCTGTATTCTTCAGTTCTTATATCTGGTTGTTCTTTTCTTGACCGTTCATGGTTTTTCCATATACATGCATTACTAAGCAGTATATTACTAAGCAGATTATATAAGGGACACTTTCCAAAGGTCTCTGGACCTTTGTTGTGCAGCTCGTTCCTTTCCAGTATCTGTCCTATGAACTCTAGCTGTCTAATCTTCCCATTCTGCCTCCTCGACTGTTGCGGATCCAGACGTTCACAAACATCTCCCTTCACTGCATTTCAGCCTAGAAACCCTCTCCACAGCAAGCTAAGGCAAGTGCAGGACTCATCTCATTTGTTCTCATCTCGCAGGGATCACTGTCTTTCATTGCCCAAAGTCGAATATCTTGAAAAATATTGTTTCATATATTTTGTCCAGCTGTTTAATTGATTCAGACAGGAGGATAAATCTGGAAACTTTTATTCCACCTTGGCCAGAAACTGGTATCTCTTATGCTCATTAATTTTGAGAATCATAATTATGTGGACTTTGGGGCTTCAGAGCTTTGGGTTGAGATCTGAGTCTGCTACTCGATCAGTGATACTGAGGCAAGTTACAGAACCAATCTGTTCCTCAGTTTTTTCATCTGTAAAATGAATTAATACCAACTCTGTGAATTTGTTGAGTTTTAGGTGAGAATAAGTCAATGAAAAGGGGCTTTTATTTTACTCTTTACCATTCTCTATTGTTTAAATTCTTAATATTAAGAATTAATTCATATAGGGGCACCTGAGTGGCTCAGTCGTTAAGCGTCTGCATTCGGCTCAGGGAGTGATCCCAGAGTCCTGGGATTGAGCCCCACATCAGGGTCCTCCACTGGGAGCCTGCTTCTTCCTCTCCCACTCCCCCTGCTTGTGTTCCCTCTCTCGCTGGCTGTCTCTCTCTCTGTCAAATGAATAAATAAAATCTTTAAAAAAAAAGAATTAACTCATATAATATAAAATTTTAGAATACAAAAGAAAACTTATAATCTAGTTCTGTACTTACTTGCTAGCGATATAGACATCAATAGTCTACATTCTCCACCTTCCTTATCCTATACAGTATTCAATTGAAAACAAACCTTTAATGGTTGTAGGGTGTTGCTATAAAAGGATAATAAATATAGATTACTTTGTTTACAAATTTCTTTTAAAGAGTTTATTTATTTGACAGAGAGAGACATAGTGAGAGAGGGAACACAAGCAGGGTAGTGGAAGAGGGAGAAGCAGGCTTTCGCTGAACAGGGAGGCTGGACGCTGGGATCATGACCTGAGCTGAAGGCAGACACTTAACGACTGAGCCACCCAGGCGCCCGTATTTACAAATATTTTAAATAATATCGGTAATATTAATTAAATTACTAAGGTGATGGAAATGAGTATTTCACAATCTTAATTATTTTTGTTCTGTTTGTGTTAGCTGACATCAGCAGTAGTATAAAAGAAAATTTTACTGAGTTATATAGTATTAAAGAGTCTCAGGTGGGCATTTAGATTTTAGATTTTTAACCTCCCCCAAATGACATGAATAATTAAATGAAAATATGATATTTATTTCTAATTATACAAAGGTATGACATACATAATAAATATTTTTCTAAATGACTCAAATTTTTAAATTTGAAATATTAAGGCCAAATTTACTCTACCATAAACTCTTAATATCATATTGGGGACCAAAAAAAAGTAATTTGAACATGTTCTCATTTGTCATATCTTACCTATTTTGGTAAAACTTTGAATTAAAAAAAGTGAATTACTTCAATTCAAGAGTAATCCTGCACTGTACCAGATTTAGTCACTAGCCATGTATAATCTTTTATTTTCTGCTTTCTCAGCTTTAAGATTTGAATGGTAATCGTGACAAATACTAGAAAGATATGCTAATGACTTGTAAACCACCTTGCAAATAGCAAACAGTAACATGTTATAAAAATAGAAGTGCCACTTTTGTATTTTTGAGAAACATAAATTGCCCTTTCCCTTTCTCAGGAGCTAACCAAATAGATGTAGTAGCAAACAAATGCTTTTTTAATTGTGGGAGCACGTCCACCTTTGGAAGAAAGATTGTTAGAAGTGTTCTGACAAGTGATGAGATCATGCTGTATATATTAGGGAAAACTTTCTGACTACCATACTCAATATTAGGGTAATTTCTTTTGTAAAAAGAAATACTGTTTTATGTTTTTCTCTCTTAAGTGAGAGATTGCCTATATCTCACAAAAGAAATGTAGTTTTACTTTTATTCTTTGAATCCATGTGACATTATATTCGCAATATTTTTAGCATTATTTGGTTGAATGCATAAAGTCAGGAACATTTTATTTTTCACCTCTTATTCCGCATATATGTTTGATGAGATCCTTCTGTTTCTGATAATCTGGGAAATAGCACTGCAGGGCTTGCTGTGAAGGATGACAAGTGAGTTACAGCAAGCCCGTTTGGACAAAATGATGGCTGTGGTCCCCCTGTAGGAGCTGCTTAGCTGAGAAGATGAAAATATGGTGAAACAGAGAAATCTGCTGGATCCTGGAGATTAAAATGCAATCTATTATGTGACTCACATCATGCCTGTATTAGAGTATTTGCTAATTTGTCTTTCATCCTGGAGGTTTGACTTTTTGTGGTGGGAGTTTGGGAGAGGACACGAGCAAGAAAGGGTTGTTTTTGTTTTTGTGTTTTTTTTTGTGTGTAATCATTGCAGTAATTGACATTAAACTTGACCCATTTCTGTCTTCTAAAATATCTTGTCTGTACCGTATATATATATCATAAGAGATGTCTGTGTAAATGAATGGCATGGTATGTATGATGTGCTGATATGGACTGCCGCACAGTGTGTAATTCAATATCATGGCTGTCTAAGCTCCCAGAGCAGCAGTGCCTCACACATAGTCTAAGCAATCAGTTGTCCCTTTAACAATTCCAATGATTTCTGTGGCTTTTTCCTAGTCAGTGTAAACCAGAAGACTTGGCCCTATAAAATAAAAAAAAATGTATATAACATAGATATGCAGTTTAAAGCAAAAGCAAAGAACGTATCTACGTGTTGGTGACTAATGAACCCTTTCAGACTCTCACAAGGCGGGTGGATCAACATGATGTACAGACACAACATAAGTTTCTGTCTGAATTTGTATTTTTTCCCCTAAAAAATCAGCAACTAGAGAAATTCCCAATTAACCTCTGTTACCCTCCAACCCTGCTGGTGAGACTTCTTATGACTCCTCTTTGAAAATATTGCTACACGAAGAATCCTTTACATGTTCTGGATTTAGCGTTATTAGCTTAGTGGGTGAGTTTGTAGCCAAAATGATAAAGGGCAAGGAAAATTATCTGTGCATTAGATCCTGAAGGGATCCAAGTTTAATCCCAGGCTCCTAATAAAACCTGTAATAGAAAAACTGAGCTATATCATAAATTTCTTGTAGAATTCATCATCCAAGTAAGAATTTTTTTCTCCTACTTTTGCTTCATTCCTGTGCTGAATGCCTTGGTTCAGAGAGAGATTCTGTCTACCGTAATAGATTTATCGCACAGTAATATGAATTGATGCTCCAGCAATGTCTGTTATCTTTGATTTTAGATTTATGCATTAACTCCAATTTTTTAAAGTAATTTTTTCTTTCCCTCCTATGAGACGTATGATCATTCCTAAGCCATCATATACACCTAGAGACACCAATGATCTCCCATAATGAACGGCAAGGGGCCCCAGATGCCTGATGAAACACTCCTTTTGTGAAGAAGTAATAGCCATAGGCTAGAGCCATATCTTTAGTTTTTCAGCCTAAATTTCTGTTACTGAGATAAAGTAGAAGGCATAATGAATCTGTTTCTAATAACCAAAAGGGTAATGAGTCTGTTTCTAATAAGCGTAATTCTAGAATAAAGCAAGAGCCAAATAAAATGCCAACTGAAATTATAATTATGACAAAACTCCCTTCTAAGAAAAGATGGATTGGATCATTTACAACCAACCTTTGGACACATTAAAGTTTTAAAACTGCCCAAATTCTACCACAGAGATTTGAAGTCTTCAAACACTCATGATTGACTTGCAATCTGGCAGCTTTGAACTCAAAGGTGTGCTACCTTTCAGGGGCAAGTTGCACATTAAAATTGCAGTTTGAGAAATAAGAGGTGTGTTTATAGTAAACAGGTGGCTTCTTTTCAGAAGAGAATTGCTGGGGACTCTTTTATGACCATGCTGATGCTGTGACATATTAAGTGGAGCTTGTCACTTTTCCATCTGGTCTAGACAACTGCTGGCGGCAGAACCCATTTAGAAAGTAGCATACACCATGCAGCCGTTCCTTGATGTCTCATAAATAACGAACCCAATCATGGCTTCATTCTGCTTTATTAAATCCCCTTTTATGAGGGTTGGGTCATTGTTCTCTTAGGCAATTGTCCACAGAGTGTGGCTTTTAAGGAACTTGTTTTTGGACATGATCCTATAAAGATTAGCTTGGTGTTAGAAAAATTGGGAAGTGTGGATTGGGCTCATATTTGTTTGACTGTACTTTATCTAAATGACCATGCTTGATAAAAAGCCCTTCCTTGGAAAGTGCAATGCCAATTTGTCTTAGAGAAACACTGCTGACTTGCTTTAATCTCCCCTTGGACACACTTATCCTAGAGTTTTATCTCTAAAAGAAGCAATTTTGGTGGAATGCTCTGTTCTCTGCATACATCATTCAGCTCATTTACTTATTGCTGTATTCCTTTTGTGAAGAACATTAAAAGCAAGGTACTATTGACTAGCTTTTGTCTGTTTTTCCCAGTAGGGAGTTTGATGCTTCATCAAATGAGATAGTAGTGGAAAAACAAAAGAACATATTCGGTTTTTTTTGTAGGTATCAAGCTATTTCATTTAAATAGTTTGCAAATCCTAACTTCGTGTTTTGCTCTGAATCAAATGTCTTGCTATAACAAGCTTGGTGGTTGAGGATTTTTTTCCTGCCTTGGATCTGGATTATGTTCAAATCATTGTATAGATTAAATGACATTGAGTACATGTGATTTTTCTGTGAATTCCTTAATGTTAGGAAATTTTGACTTTTCTTGGCAGATCATTCTCATCTGTCATGATGTCACTGGCTGATAAAACACATAAAACCACCAAGTCTAATCATGTCTGTGTTTTTCCAATATGTTTGGTAGCAAAGGAATCCAGTCCCGGTGCACTTTCAAATCTCACAGAATGTAGCAGGCAACAAGAGGTATATCTGTCACCAGGAAAACATTGAGGAACTCTTGAAGCATGCTGGTGTTTAACTTTCTCAGAAATTAAATAGTGTAAGCTACCTTGAGAAGCCTTTCAGGGTCACTCATGAGTCTTTTCCCCTCATTCCTACCATATATCAATGTCAAAATGCAATGTGTTTAGGAAAAACATGCATTTTGGTGGAATAGACAAATGCCTTTGATTCTTTCCAGAAATTATGAGTCTGTAAAAATTTATTATCAAACCAATTAAACTAGTATATTCAATTCAATGAAGCAGAACAAAATGGTTAATGTTGTTATAGCTTGCTGAATTCCAAATAGAATGAAATAAGCCATGTGTTTGAGACTTTAGATTTGAAATTTGAGAGATCTCTGGGAATTGAGGGGAACACAGTTAGATAGAAACTTAAAGCCCTATCATTTCATCATCTACTCTTTAACAACAGAGATTTAAGCATGTCTTTGATAGACTGCTCTTATGAATGATGATTTTTGCTTCATTATTCTTTGAGGCAAAATTGGTGAAATATTGGCATTACCTCTTACCACCTGGAATTAGTTTCCCCCCATGTTTGATAGTTTCATCATGATTTAGTCTAAGTAGCATGCAAATCTCTAAAAGATTTTTAAGACTATAAATACTTCCATTAGCACAGCTATTACATCAGATTTCATAATAGTCAAGTAGTTCTTGAGCAGTTATTTAAAAATTATACTTCTTTCTGTTTTTGAATGTGTTTGCATGATGCTGGCTTATCTCCTTTGACTATTATTCTCCACATTCATGATATTTTAAAATGAGAACTAGAGAATTTAGGGAAATAAGTGGCATTTAAATCTCTTTTCAAGGTGAAGCTTATGATAGTGAAATGATGAAGAGGAGATTGGAATCAAGCAATTATCTACATAGCAGATGTCAAATAACAAAATTTAGCTATATGGACATGAATTTTAATTTATTATAAAATGATAGATTTATGGCTAGAGAGAGAGAGAGATAGTGTCTTATGAAGAATTCTTTGTAGAAACTGCTTTACAGAAAGCAGAAAAATTGGGGTGCCTGGGTGGCACAGTTGGTCAAGCATTTGCATCCTGGTTTCTGCTCAGCTCAGGTCATGATCTTAGGGTCATGATCTTGGGATCGTGAGATCAAGCCCCACTTTGGGCTCCACACTCAGCGCAGAATCTGCTTGAGATTCTTTCTCCTTCTCCCTCTGCCCTTCCTGCTTGTGCTCACTCTCACTCTCAAATATATAAGTCTTTGGAAAAAATAAAGAAAAGAGAGCAATGGATAGGGCAGTGTCCAGTAATTTTCAGAAGGACACTGCAGAGAATTAGTCTCAGAACACATGAGGAAGCATTAAATTTTAACAAAGGGAAATGACCATGATATATTATGTAACACTAATACATGTTGAGATGAAAGTCGTGACGATGATCCGTCAGCGGAGGGATATAATCATTTTCCAAATAACCTGATCTACCAGGAGCATGGAGTGACAGATACAAATACATATAGAACCACAATGGACAGGTCATGATTGAGGGGTAAAACTGAGAGAAAGCAAAGTGGAACTTTTGTGTGATAATGGTAGAGATTGTCTAGATAGATGGAGGAGAAGCTTAATGCTTTTCTAATGAAGTTCATAAACAGAAAATACTGTGCTGATGGCTGACCTCACGTATTCACTTATCTTCTGGAAATATTATTCTGCTAAAACTGAACATGTGAATGTTTGCGTTCCTTTTAACAATTTCATTCCTTGGTTAGTGAAAACAATTAGGGACACCTTTTTTATTTCATTATTTTATTTTTCTATTATTTTTAATTATTTTTTAATTTAAATTCAATTAACATATAATGTGTTATTGGTTTCAGAGGTAGAGGTCAGTGATTCATCAGTCTTGTATAATACCCAGTGCTCATTACATGACATGCCCTCCTTAATATGTATCACCCCGTTACCCCATCCCCCTGCCTTCCTTCCCTCCAGCACCCCTCACACTTAGTAATGCTAATGAGAATTTCTTGTTAAATTATAAATGATAAATATGTTGAGAGTCCTTGAAATTTGCCTGGGGTCGGGTATGTTGAGACATATAACTTAGACCAAAAAGTTGTCTTTAAAAGGTAAGATTTTTACAGTCAAAGGGAAATGAGAAACTATTCACAGGTATAACATTGGCAGTATAATTGAAGATAATTCCAGTGAGGAAAAAGAGAAAAAGTATGTAAAGAAACAGAAGTGACTGCATGGAGACCTTCCTATTAAATAAGACTTTAATTTTTATATATAGGTGAATGTAAGTGAAAATTTAAAGACTTATGTAAAATAATGGTTAAATTTTGCAAGAGTGTCTGGAAATCAAAAGCTCTAAACAAAACTGAAGTTTGTGAAATATGTTAAGAATAATAAAAGTCTTTACAACAAAAATCCCTAAAATGGCCTAATGTAACTTATAGTCTTGTTTGTGAGAGAAAGACAATATGCAGTGGTTTTAGTTATTTCAGGCTAATATAACAAAATACCATAAACTGGGTGATTTATCAATACCATGAATTTCTCATAGTTCTGGAGTCTGGCAGTCCTTTGACTCAGTGCGCTAGCATGGTCAGGTTCTGGTGAGGACCACTTCCTGGTCTGCAGGTGGTCCCTGTTTTTCTTATCTTCATGTGGTGAAGAGCAGAGATGGGAAATAAGCTCCCCCCTATTTCTTCTTGTAAGGGCCCCAATCCCATTCATGAAGGCCTTGTTTTCATGAGCTAATTATTTTTTAATACTATCACATTGGGCATTAGGATTTAAAATATGAATTTTGAGGATACACAAACATTCGGTTCATAAAAGCAATAATTAAATAAGTTTATTATATAATATGTTGGAAGGTCATAAACATTATGGGAAAACTAGAACAGGATCAGGGATAGAGATGAACAGGTACAATATTAAATAGGGTGGTCAGGATAGGTCTCATGAGTAGGTGATGTTTAAGAAAAGACTTAAAGTTGGTGAGGAAATTCGTCATACATATAAACAAGGGGGAAAGCATTCTAGAAAATACTAGTGCAAAGACTCTAAGATGGGAACTTGGTGTGTTTGAGGTGGTGTCTGGAGTGAAGGAGCATCAGGGAGAGTGCAGATGCAGTCGGGCAGGGGGTAAGGTGGAAAGGCAGTGATGTGGGGGGAGAAGGAAAGACTTGGCTAGGTCTTTCACACTTACACTCAGTGAATTGCGAAGCTCTGGCCACAAGAGTGGTATAATTTCACTTAAGTTTCAAAAGAATCCCTCTGGATGCTATGTTCAAAGTAGATTTTAGTGTAGTTAGGATGAAAGTAGGGAAACTTAAAAGGCCTCAGCAAACCAAACGAGGGGGTAGTTACTCAGATAGGAGATGTCGTAGTGGGGATGGTCATAATGTTCGAATGACGACTGTATTCTGAGTAAACAACTTAAGGGTCTATAGATGGGATAATAGAGCCCTGACTAGGGAAGCTCATGCTCTTAGCCACCTGTCTCCTGAGAAGCTGACCACCCCAAAAGAGAAGCTTCTCATTAGGGAACCTTCTCTCATTATTGCAAGGAGCTGTTTTTATAACGAAGCTAGTCTTTTAGTTCTTTGTCTGTATGCATTCCATAAATTGCTGCTGCAGGGCCAGTGCCTTTGTATAGGACATTCGCTCATCTTCACCTCACATGCCCTGTTTCAATTCTTGTCTCTTCAGAGTCCAAGTCCAAGATTCAGTAATTATATATTAGTTTCCTATAAAGAGTCTTTCTGTCCTGGCCAGAGACACTAAGAATGAGGACAGCCCTTGAACTACGTAAGACATAGATTATACTAGTGTCGCTAGAGAGGAATTTTAATTTTCTGTAATTAGAGAAGGGAAACAGTTGACAGTAGGAGGTTAAATGAAGAACTGCGGGAAGGGACTATGTCAAGTAGCCCATTAAGTTTAGAACATGGCTGACCACAATTGTAGAAATTCAAGCAACATACATTTACCTTGTTCTGTATTAAAATTTTGTAAATTAGAAATTCTACTTGCATTTCTTTACAATGGAATAGACCAACAATTCAATCTTTTTGCCCTCTTTTTCAGGGGAAAAAAAAACCCCTATGATCTATGGTTTTTAAAATCACACAATTTTATTGTTTTAGTTGTTTACCTGGCTTCATATACTATTTTTGGTGTGAGAGTACATACTAATCTAAGCTGCCAGTGTTGTCAGCAGTAATGAATTTGAACCGTCAAACACCATTTTTTTTTCAAAAGTATCTCATTAGACTACCACAGTGCTTCTGTAATGAGTTCCTTCACACTAAATATCCATTATTCTATATGACTATCAAAACAAATCTCAATAATTCAGGCATAAAGAAATGGAAAGAATCATTTTTGAAATTCTGTACAGACATACTGGTTCTAGATTTAGTATGTACGTATATAATCACAAATAAACTTAAAAGCATATGTGTGTACCATCTGGTTCCTTAAGAAGTTAACAGGCTTGTTGAGTTGTTTTTTCTTTTGGGTACCCCAGTAGTTGGAAAAATTTTCAAAGAAACCTTTATTGAATTGAATATTTTAACATTTGACTTTTATTTTGGTGTTAATACTGTTGGGTACTATGTTTATTGCTAGAATCAGGACTTTTGTATCTTCTTCCAAAGTCATTTTTCGTGGTCACAATCAGTAGCCAATCTTATGCCTACCTATCATGTCCAGGTAGGACTTCAGGAGAGATAATAGAAGATATGAAGGTAAATTCAGTTACTCAATATATATTTATTGGAGGCCTATCATGCTAGGGGTAGAGTAGAGAGGAAACAAATGTCCACTTTGAATAGAATTTAAATTCTAGTTAGGGAGAAGACAGTAAAAATAAGTGATTATATACTCTGTAAAGTGGTAATAAGTGTTATGAAAAAGAATGGATCAGCACAAGAGATTAGAGAGGGATGGGGTGGGCAATGCTATTTTATGTAGTGAAGTAAATGCATGCATTTTATTAAACTTACTACTGTCTCAACCAATTGCTCTATAGATCAATAGCCTCGAGTTCTGCTGAATTCTGTTGAGCCACAAGAATTTTTTTGTATAAACTAGAAGCTAGACTAAATGTTCTTCCTTTCCCATACACCTGACCATGGAATTTGCTTGGCTCTCAATGTTGTGTGAGGTTAGAGTAAGATCTCCCTCTTCTTTTATCATATCGACAGATGAGAAGGGAGTTCCAAAATAGCATGGACTCAAAAGAAGTAAAGAGCCATGATCTCAAAGCAGAATCCTATGGAAATAGTCCAGAGTATGTGCTAAATAAGCAAATAGTCTTCAGTGTCTTTCCTCCTCCCTCCGAAAGCACCTCTTCAGCAGCATAGCCCAGACCGGTTAGCTTTGACTTACGTCCCCTATGTTCCTTAGGGTGGGATGCTGTGAGCTTGAGGTTGGGGTAAACCTTGAGTTCTATTAGACTAATAGTGCTTAGATACCTGTGTGCCTAAGATTTTCTTAAGGATCTTGTTAAAATGTAGACTTCCAAGTACCAGCAATAGATAGTCTGCTTTGGTGATTCTGGAATGCAGAGTATCAATGGCCCACTGCTTTAACTCCTTCATTTTACCTCAGTCTAAGAGCTTGGAGTCAAGTTACCAAATCTGGCTGATTGTAAGAATCACTTTGAAGATTATCTTAAAAATTAGTATTCAGTTGTGTATTAAACCACACGCATCTGAACATTTAGAGGGGAGGTTCAGATAATAAAGCTTTTTAATAAACTTCTAATAGAGCTCCTCAGTTTTATTCCAAAGGTGGAGTGTCACCATTTTAGGGGTGTGGGAGGGATTGCTCATTGATGTGCCATACCCACATAACCGGAGATAAGTTAGAGAACACAACCTAACAAAGCTGAAGTCCCTTCATAGGTATCCTCAGAAAGGTTTAAAAAGATTTCGTACTTACAAAACATTGCTTTATGTACAAAAATTAAAACCACAGAAGGTTAGAAAGAACTCTTGGCAATTAAAAATGTAATTCCCCCCCCAAAATTAATAAAGAGTTGCAAAATTCGACCCAGGAAAATCTCCTAGTACACAGAAATGAAGGGGATTGGGGCGCCTGGGTGGTCAGTTGGTTAAGTGTCTGCCTTTGGCTCAGGTCATGATCCCAGGGTCCTGGGATTGAGTCCTGCATCAGGCTCCTTGCTCAGCAGAGTGTCTGCTTCTCCCTCTGCTTGCCGCTGCCCCGCTTGTGTGTGCTCTCTCTGTCACATAAAGAAATAAAATATTTTTTAAAAAAGGAAAGAAATGAAGGGGACTGGGAGGAAGAAAATTTAAAAATAAATAAAAGAGGATCAATCCTAAAGATTCAACATTTAATTTCTAGAAATTTCAGGGGAAAAAAAAGATAGTGAAAATGAAGGGAAGGAAATAATAAAAGATAGAAGAGAAAGAAAAAGAAGAAAACACAATTTCTCAGATTTCAGGGACAACTTAGACTTCAAGATGGAAAGGAAGAAGAAGGAGGGAAAAGTCCAAACCATGCACGGATTTTAAATAGAACATTCTCAGGACATCCAGACAGTAGAGGGAAACAAAGCAGAGCAAAACAAAAAATGACAAAACCGGCTGCTTACAAAGAAATAAGCATTTGGCTGGCATCAGGCTTCTCGTTGGCAAAAATACATATGCCAGCTGACAGTAGAGCGAATCCAAAGTTTGAGTGAAAATTCTTTGAAGCCTGGAATTTTGAAAATAGAAAACTATTCATTCAATACAACCGGAAAAAAGATATTTTTAGATGTTCAAGAACAATTCATTCTTTTAATGCATCCATTTTTAGGAATGACAACCAAGCAAATGGTCCTAACAGCCAAGGGGACAGAGATGACAGATAAAAGGAAAGGGCAGCCAAACCCAGGATTCAAGTGATACGCAATTCCATGAAGAGAGCTGAGCAGCAGGGCTAGAGATTTTTGTTCTATTAAATTTATTTAAGCTCCTATGACTTGATTTTTCAGATGCAAGAGGGAATCCTTTCCTGCCAGCCAACACCTATATGGCAACCCAGACCTTACTCTAGTTCTCCTTCTTCCCGTTCTGTATTTTAATGATTTTATTACTTCTGTATTAATAGAGTGTATAATACCTACCCACTGTTTAAAAGTTTTTATTGCCATAAAATATATATTTAAAATGCATCATTTTAAGCATTTTTCAGTATACAGTTATAGCATTAAGTGCATTCACGATGTTGTGTAACAATCACAACTATCTCTAAAATTTTTTCATCATCCCAAATGGAAATTCTGAAACCATTAAAAAGTATCTCTGCATTTCTCCCTGTTCCCATCCCTGGCCAACTGTAATCTTTCTGTCTCTATAAATTTGTCTATTACAGGGATTTCCTAGAAGCGAATGTTTTTCCTTTATGCTCGGTTTATTTCACTTAACATGTTTTCAAGGTTCATGCATACTGTAGCATGTGTCAGAAATTTATTCTGTTTTATGGTTTAATAATTTCCCGTTGTATGTGCGTACCACATTTGAAAATTCTATTCATCCATGGTGAACACTTAGGCCTTTGTCACCCTTTTGGCTGTTGTGAGTAAGGCTGCAATGAACAATGGTGTGCAAGTATCTGTTTATGTCTCTGTTTTCAGACCTTTTGGGTAATACCTAAGAGTGGAACTGCTGGGTCCTATGTGTAACTTTTTGAAGAATCTTCCAATTGTTTTTCACAGTAGCTATACCATATCACATCCTCCCAGAATTTACAAGGGTTCTAATTTTGCTCCATCCTCTTCATTACTTGCTATTTTCTGTTTCCGGCTGTTGCTGTTGCTGGTGTGTGTTTGTTTAGCTCTAGTAGAGTCATCTCGTAGTTGTGAAGTTGTGACGGCATATCTATTTGTGCTTTTGATTTGCATTTCCCTAAAGGCTGGTGAAGTGTTGATAATGTTGAGTGTCTTTTAATATTCTCATCGGCCACTTGTTTAGCTTCTTTGAGAAATGTTTAAGTCCTTTGCCCATTTTTTAATTGGGATGTCTGTCTTTCATTGATGACTTGTAGAGACCCGCTATTTTTTTACTCTCCTAGACCTTTTTTGAAGTATGAGTTCTATAATTAAATATATTTGGTGCTCACCGCAGACATTTGTACTTGAAACATCTCTACTCATTTCATGATTTATCAACCATATTTATAAATAGATTCTCCAGAATGGGCTGATGAATATAGTATTTCTTAAATTCTTATATTTCCTTAGCATTCTTTTCAGTAGCAAAACCTCAAGGATAATTTGGCTAGATATAAAAAATTCTCAGCTCCTCTTTTCTTTCATCGAGAATAAAAAAAAGTTGCTCCATTGTTTTTGTAGCATTTAATACTCTTGTCAGTAATCTGATGCTGATTTGATTTTCTCTCCCTCATAAATAGTATAACTTTTTTGATGGGGGTGACTGGATGACAAAATCCAATTGTTAAATTAGGTTACACACCCTGATTAATATTCTGGTCAAAATTTCTAACTAGTTGGTTTGACTATATGTAGATTTAAGCCTTTTCAAGACAGTTTTTCGTATTTTTTTTTTCTGTTCTGTTTCTTTGGCTTTCTGTTTGACACTCCAAATATATTTATCTCTATTTTTCAATTTTTATCCTTTCCTTCTTCTGTCTTCCTTACTGAATTTCCATGATGTTATTCACTCTTGAGCTTTTCAAAATTAAGTCATTATAAATTTGATTCTGTCTTTAATATTTCATATGATCCATCAGTTTTCGTTTTGTATCTTTGTCTAACCATTTCATTTATGACCTTGATTGTCCAGTTATTTCCAAAATTCTATCATTTTCTTAATTTATTTTAGCTCATTTTACAATATTATAATTATTCATCTATTTGGTCCTGTGTTTTTCTGGTATGTTGCTATTTTCTTATAATAAATTTGTTTGTTATCAGATAAACTCCCTCCCCTCGACACACACCCCATGGTATAATGAGATGGGCTTTCCTGAGCTGTTTAGAGGAGGTTCCTGTGGAGGTGAGGGGGAGATGCACAGTAGGGTAACTTTCTTAGCTTTTAAGCTTTGAGGCTCCTTCCTCTCCTGTGAACATAGATGATTGAAGTACATTTTTTCCCCCTCTATGGCCCTGATTTTTCTCTCAGAGCTAAGTCAGCTTCAGGACAGTGTCCCCTATCCACTCTAGAGTTCTATGGACCGTGTCTTTCAAGACAGTTCCCTCAGGGTTAGATGTTATAGTTTGTTATTTTCATACTTTCTACTGTTTGTTTTCTCCCAGTCCCTTCCCTTATTCATGCTCTAAACATTCTTGTTCTCTTACCTCTAGTGCTGTGCCCTGTACCGTTGGGTTTTTATTCCCAGTGGTTTTCCCCAAGGTAGTACCTACTTGGTGTTTCTGAATTTCTCAGTTACACTGCACACCATAACCCTCACAAATCTCTCTGTAGTTTGGTTTTAATAGATTTTATTTTGTCAAACAGTTTTAGGTTCATAACAAAATTGAGAGGAAGGTACAAATTCCCCTTGTACCCCCTGCCCTCACTCATTGTTTTAGCCTCCCCCATGATTGATAAAAACCACCAGAGTGGTACACATGTTACAACTAATGAACATACACTTACACATCAGTATCACCCAGAGAGCATAGTTTACGTTAGGGTTCCCCTTGGAGTTGTGCATATATAACAACATGTATCCACCATTAGGGTAATATACAGAGTATCACTGCCTTCAAACTTCCTTGTGCTGTACCTACTTGTCCCTTACCCCTCTGTCCCCAACGCCTGGCAACCACTTATCTTTTTCCTGTCTCCATAGTTTTGCCTTTTCTAAAGTGTCACATAATTGAAATCACAAAGTGTGTAGCTGTTTTCAGGTTGGCTTCTTTCAGTTAGTAATCTTTAAGTTTTCTCCATGTTTTTTTCATGACTTGATAGCTATTTTTTTTAGTGTTGTATATTACTGCATTATATGGGTGTATTAGAGTTTATTCATTCATCTACTGGAGGACATCTTGGTTGTTTCAAGTTTTGGCAGTTACACATAAAGCTACTGTAAATATCTGTGTGAGAATTTTGGTGTGGACATTAAGTTTTTACCTTGTTTGGGTAGATACCAAGAAGCATAATTCCTGGATTATATGGTAAGAACATGTTTAGTTTTGTAAGAAGCTACCAAACTGTCTTCCAAAGTTGCTTTCCATTTTGCATTCCTACCAGCAATGAATAAGAGTTCTTTCTCTACACCCTCACCAGCATTTTGTATTATCATTGTTCTGGATTTTGGCTATTCTAGTAGTTGTATGGTGGTTGTGTATTTTTTTTTTCACTTACTGGAAAATTGGGGGATATTCCTCATTTTGCTGGTCATTCTCAGACACAGTAAGGGGTCCTCTCTTTTTAGGGTGGTTACTAATTGACCTTTTTTTTCCCTTCTGGGGCTGAGAATAGTGTCCTAAAGCTGCTTCTTTTGTTGCCATAAAATATCTGATCTTTCCCAAGTCCTGATGCTGGTGCTATGTCAACTGCAGCCATGAGCACCCTGGGACTTTGGGATATATTCTGTCATTTATATTGGTCAAAGAGCTCATTTGTGCTGTTTTGTGTTTGCTTTGCCTTGTGTGCTTTAAATCCTTTTTTTTTTTTTATTTTTGTTTTTTAAGAAAAGTTTTGGAGAGATTGAAAAACTTCATTGGTGTCATGATCTTGTTATGGGAAGTTCCAAATGTGACGCTAAATTATTTTTTGATATATAAAGTAGTTTTGTCAAATGTTGTGCAGTAGTTATTTGAATGCGTGTTTTGTATTCAGAGCTGCATGTTATCTTTTTAGGGGAAAATGTCACTTTTCATTTTTTGGTGCTCATCCAATGATAGGTCACTTAAGACCCTGAACATAGTTATTCTCAAGGATTTAATCAATACTATCTCTTCTAATTGGTCATTGGCAATTCTGTTGTCATTTGTGTCTTAACTCTATAAGCCAGATCTCTAACTACTCTATGTGTATAATCTTGGCATTTTTTTATTAATAGTGGAAAAACATTTTAAATAGCAGAAAGTTTTCATGGGTTTTTATATTCATGGATAAAATTCTTTTAAAAAAATTTTTGGCATTGCCTTAAATTGTACTTCCTTCAGAGAATATAGATTTATTGTATTTGGTGAAAACTACAGAGATAAATCTGTAAAGTCTTCTCAACTTTTGTACTGCTAAGCGTATAGCATACATCACATTTCACTGAAACAAGACAGAATACAATATGGGAATTGTATTCTGAATGGTTAAAAGACAGCAGTAGGATTCCACTACATAAAAATTTTCTTCTAACTAATTTTTGTTTAACATGCACTTGAATTTGAAAATTTTTGCATGTTTTTTTCATGATATATTTGGACATTTGGGGTCTATAGTTTTGCCTAAAATCTATAGGTATTTAACCATCATTTATTTCTGAACTTTGAAACTGTGAGTTTTCCTTCTTGTTACTAACGTTTGAGCTTTTATTATCTTATAAATTAACTGAAACAGTTTCTGATTGTGATCTCT
This sequence comes from Ailuropoda melanoleuca, assembly GCF_002007445.2. Lineage (NCBI taxonomy): Eukaryota > Metazoa > Chordata > Mammalia > Carnivora > Ursidae > Ailuropoda > Ailuropoda melanoleuca. The sequence continues at coordinate 17,316,025 of NC_048235.1, read as the reverse complement.
TGGAGGGTTGTTAGCATGTCTTATCGTTATCCAATATATTCAGTATAATGTGTTGCCTTTTAGGGCAGGTGAAATTTCCTCTCCCTTCCTGAACTTATTCCACTCACCATCTCTTGAGCCCCTAAGAAAAGCTGTTTTGAATCCATTAGGTCTAGTCTACAAAGGAAACTGAGCCACATTTTCAGTGGTGGGGATGTTAAAAATATATTTGACTCTACTGGTTTTATTTCTCTCTCCTTCCCTTTTGATTTTTACCCTTGGGATTCCTGTTCCTCATTTTTATACTAGAAAAGTCTAGAGCCACAGTGTCCAGTAAGGTAGCCAGTTAGCCACATGTGGCTATTGAACATTTGGAATGTTAAGTAGTACAAATTAAGATGTGCTGTGTGTAAAATTAAACAGGGTTTCAAAGACAGTATGAAGAAAGAACATCAAAGTATCTCACTAAATGTCTTACAGAGATTACTGGTTGAAAATTGGGACTGTGGGATATGTTGGGTCAAATAAAATATATCATTAAAATTAATTTCACTATTGCTTTTTATTTTTTAAGGTAACCAGTAAAAAAATTTAAACTCCCACCTATAGCTCATATTATGTTTTTATTGGACAGTGCTGATCAAGAGGGGTGAGAAAAAAACCACTTAACTTGCACTGAAACAAAAGCTTTCCTCATTGTTCCACTCCCTCAGCATGCTTCATTGTGACATTATAATGGCTTACATATCAAGCAAATTATCCTAAGATGTCCCCTTGCTATATTTATATTGAAAACCTGTGGTATTTTTAGGGGTTAATAGAAGATTGTGAGATGCAAATCCCAGCTGAATATGGTCTCATCATGTTATCATAGATCCACACAAAAATTGTGATAATGTTCTGAGTTTTCTACTTAATGGGCAGAAGTTGAAATGAATAGAATTGATTGGTTGTGGGATAGCCAACTTAGTCACAACATACTAGGCACAATTAAAATCTAAACTTTTTTTAATGTTTTTTTATTATATTATGTTAGTCACCATACAGTACATCCCTGGTTTTTGATGTAAAGTTCGATGATTCATTAGTTGCGTATAACACCCAGTGCACCGTGCAATACGTGCCCTCCATACTACCCATCACCAGCCTATCCCATTCCCCCACCCCCTCCCCTCTGAAGCCCTCAGTTTGTTTCTCAGAGTCCATAGTCTCTCATGCTTCTTTTATTCAGTATCAATAACTCTGACCTTATTAATGGCTCCATTATCAAGGACAAATTCCCTTTTTTGTAATCATTTGAGTCTCAGTGTTCTCACAATTTCAATAACAGAGCTTTCTTAATCCAATAAACAGTGGTAGTATATAAAATGAATGTTAATGGTATTGCAGACCTATGATTCTACTTATACTCAATTTGTAAAGTAATAACAATCTCAAGGGTGTGAGGAAACATAAAACACACAAAAAATAGCAATTTTCCTTCTTTTTATATAAGCAGAATAAAATGTCCAGAGGTGAGGGGGTCTTTTTTGAATGAAAAGACAAGTACACCATGATAATGAAAGTATTCGGTTTCACATTTTTACTTAGATCCTACATTCTCATGCCAAATCTCAGGAGTCACCTTTTCTTAAGAACATTTTAGCACTTACTTTAAATGTGGTCTGATGCTTCCATGGAAAATAAAGAATAACAAGGCCATTAATAAAACACCTTTCAGTTCTGAAAAGATTCTGATACAGAGGAGGTCAAATATTATGTACAGAGTGTCTAAGACATCTTCACTAAAAGCTAGGCATCACTTGAAGATGCTATATGTTGTTACAGTGAACTAAGAAACTGATTAAATCCATGCCTCTCCTTCGGGAGTTGTTACTGGTTATGTTCAGTAAACATTAGAATTTCTCTTAAGTTTTTTGGTTTCTTGACTAACATGAAACTTACTTGTGATAACTGCTTTGAAATTCCTGGTCTTCTCATTGAAATATGGAAGCATAGAAGATAATGTGAATACAGCAGGACTATAAACTAGGCTTCTTAGTCTATGACCTGCCAGACTTTAGGAGGAATGTAAACTAACTAAAGTATTCAGAAGGGATTTGGGCAAAGCAGTGGCTCCAAGGGTGTTTTTCAAACCTTATAGTACTGTCTCTGATTTATTTAGAAATGTGTGTGTGTGTGTTGTGGAAGGAGCATTATTTGGGTACCACGATGACTGCAGGGTGACCACTGATACTCAGCACATGAAGCTAGGGACACTAAAAATCCTATAGTCTGTGGGACAGTCCTCAATCATAAATAAATTTGAAGCCAATTTCTGACAATGCTCCCATTGAGATGCACTGTGAATGAAGATTGCAACCTACCCATTGGATTGGCTTTCACTTGACCTTCACACTCTGCAAAAATAACCCAACAGCACTCAGCTTGTTTTACAACTGCTCCTCCCGTTCAGCTTCATTTATTCTTCTTTGGGAAAATTTAAATATAATACAATATTAGAACCTTAATATAGTCCTTACACAGAAATTCTATTTGCCATGTTCCTTGGTCAAAATGCAAAGAATTGCTTATTGAGAGAGCATTTTAAAGATAAACATTTTCACATGCATAATTTAAAAGTATCTTCCTATCTTTTTCTTCCTCTTTTTCCTTTTCCTTTCTTGCTTTCTTTGTATTCATCTTGCTACATAAGATAAACCTGGTTTTTAGTAACCTACATCAAAAAATATTTTGTAATTATCAATTTAAGTAAAAATATGTACCTAGTTTTCAAAGACTGATGTCTGTCCCAGACATCTAGAAGATAGTGTTAGATTACTTGTTAGGAAATATACCCTGTATTATAAGGAATTTATGCCTTTACCTATATTTATAGAAAGGCCAATCACAGAGACCCAATGGGAACTTCTCTTCCTTCTCAACCTTTCTTAGAAGTGGAGTGGGAATGAGAGAATAAGAATGTTTCCTTTTCATGAAAAGGAGATAGTCCAAGATGGTGGAGGTGTAGGAGATGTTAGTTTCATCTGGTCCCAGGAATTCGGCTAAATAGCTATCAAATCATTCTGAACACCTGCAAACTCAACTGGAGATCTAAGAAAAAAATAGCTACATCTCTACAAATAGAAAAGTGACCACTTTCTGCAACGTAGGAGGTGAAAAGAAGTGAATCTGAGGGGATATATCGGAAGATAAACTTCAGGAGGAGGGAGCCTCCCTAAGCCAGCTACTGGGAAGTGCTATCGCAGTCGAGTGCAAAATCAGAACTTTTAAAAGTCTGCTCAGGTGAGGGACATCCCTGCTTGAAGGGCGCTCAAGTGGTGAAGTGGGGTGAAAGGGACCACAAAACATAGCACAGTCTGTGAACACTCTCCAAGCAGGGACCCAACAAGCGGCAGAACCAGCAAGACCTCCCTTCTTTCCCCTGGAGTATCAGCAAGGGAGTGCACTGCAGGAGTCTGCATGGTTTGGAGACTAGAAATGGGGTCACATGCCTGAGATAGAGTTGCTCCATCACAGGCTGGGTGAGCACAGAATGCAGATGGAGACCCTGGAGACAGGAGTGATTAACTGCTTTTCTGGGAGGGTGCACTGAGGAGTGGGGCCCCAAGCTTTCAGAGCTGGGACTGGAGAGAGGGAAGCAGCCATTTTCATTCTCATCCTCTCAAGGGGCATGGGAAGCCTTCAGGGAGCAAAAGCCACGTAGACCAATCCAGAGCCACTTACTTAGCCTGGCCCCCTGGCAAGGGCAGTACAATTCTGCCAGGGGCAAAGACACCTGAGAATCAATGCAGCAGTTCCCTCCCTCAGAAAATTAGCAAGAACCAAGTTTACCTATCACACAGAACTGGAAAATCTAGTGCTAGGGGAAAATAGTATATAGAATTCATGTTTTTTTCGTCTTTCAATTTTAATTTTTTTCCTCTTTTCTTTTTCAACCAGTTTCTTATTTTATCATTTAAATTTTTTTTTAATTTTCATTTTTACACTTACATTCTATCCTTTCATTGTTTTTAGCTTTATTTTTGTATATGTATAAGTTTTTCTTTCTTTACAATTTGGGGATGCAGTTTCTTCTAACAAACAGACTAAAATACACCCAGATTCTAGTGTATTGCTCTGTTCTCTTCACCTGTCTAATCATACTCTCTTTCTCTTCCTTCTCCTTCTCCTCCTCCTCCTCCTTTTTCTTCTTCTTCTTTTGTTAAAGTCTTCTTAAAATTTTTGTCTTTATACTTAAATTCTATCCTTTCAATGTATTTAATTTTATTTTAGTATATATATGTTTTTCTTTATTTACAATTTTGGGATATAGTTTCTTCTAACAAACAGACCAAAATACAGTCAGCGTGTATTGTATTGCTCTGTTCTGTTCACCTATTTGTTTATATTCCTCTTCTCCCTCCCTCTCTCTCTCTCTTTTTTTTTCTTTTAGTTTTCATTTCTACAGTTACACTCTATCCTTTCAATGTATTTTATTTTTGTACCTATGTAAGTTTTTCTTTCTTTACAATTTTGGGATCTAGTATTCTAACAAAAAGACCAAAATACACACAGGATCCAATGTATTGCTCTGTTCTGTTCACCTGATTATATTCTGTCTTAAAAAAATGTATTTTATTTATGGTTTTCAGTTTCAGTCTCTTCTGATTTGTTTAGTGTATATTTCTCTGGGGTCATTGTTGGCATTTTAGTATTTTGTTCTCTTGTTCATCTGTTCTTCTCTGGACATAAAGACAAGATGGAAAAACTCACCTTAAGAAAGAGAAAAAGAGGCAGTACTGATTGCCAGGGACCTAATCAGTATGGCCATAAGTAAGATGTTGAAAATAGAGTTTGGAATAATGACTATAAAGATACTAGCTGGGCTTGAAAAAAGCATAGAAGACATTAGAGAATCCATTTCTGGAGAAATAAAAGAACTAAAATCTAATCAAGTTGAAATAAAAAAGGCTAATAATGAGACGCAATAAAAGATGGAGAGTCTAACTGCTAGAATAAGTGAGGCAGAAGAGAGAATTAATGATATAGAAGACCATATGATGGAGAATAAAGAAGCTGAGGAAAAGGTAAGCAACTACTGGATCATGAGGGGAGAATTGGAGAGATAAGTAATATCATAAAGCAAAACAATATTAGAATAATTGGAATCCCAGAAGAAGAGGAAAGAGAGAGGGGGGCAGAAGGTATATAGGAGTAAATTATAGCTGAGACCTTCCCTAATCTGGGGAAAGCATTCAGGTCTGGGAGGCACAGGGAACTCTCCTCAAAATCAATAAAAACAGGGCAACACCTTGACTTATACCAGTAAAATTTGCAAATCTCAGAGACAAAGAGAAAATTCTAAAAGCAGCTCAAAACAAGATCCATAACTTACTAGGGTAGAAATATTAGACTCACAGCAGAACTCTCCACAGAGACTCAGTAGGCCAGAAAGGACTGCCAGGATATATTCTGGGTGCTAAATGAGAAAAATATGCAGCCAAGAAAACTTTATCCAGCAAGGATGTCTTTTAAAAAAGAAGGAGAAATAAAGAGTTTCCAGGACAAATAGAAATTAAAGAATTTTTGATCACTAAACCAGCCCTGTAAGAAAAATTAAAGGGGATCCTTTAAGAGAAGACAGAACCCAAAAGTAACAGACAAGAAAGGAACAGAGACAATACAGAGAAACAGTGACTTTACAGGTAATACAGTGGCACTAAATTCATACATTTAAATAGTTATTCTAAATGTAAATGGGCTAAATGCTCCAACCAAAAGACATCCAATATAAGATTGGATAAAAAAGCAAGACCTATCCAAATGCTGTCTATAAGAGGCTCATTTTAGACCCAAAGATATCTCCAGATTATTCACCACGTCCAAGCGGGTTTATTCCTGTGCTGTAAGGGTGGTTCAACGTCCAGAAATCAACCAAAGTGATACACTACATTAACAAAATGAAGGACAAGAACCATATAATTCTCTCAACAGATACAGAAAAAGCATTTGACAAAGTACGGCGTCCTTTTTTCATTATAATTCTTCACAGTGTAGGGATAGAGGGAACATACATCAATATCATAAAAGCCATCTATGAAAAGCTTACAGTGAATATCATTCTCAATGGGGAAAAACTGAGAACCTTTCCCTAAGGTCAGGAATGTGGTAGGGATGTCCACTCTCCCCACTGTCGTTCAACATAGTATTAGAAATCCTAGCCTCAGCAATCGGACAACAAAAAGAAATAAAAGGCATCAGTCGGAATTGATGAAGAAGTCAAACTGTCAGTCTTCACAGATGACAGGATACTGTACGGGGAAAACTCAAAAGAGTCCACCCCCAAATTGCTAGAACTCATATAGGAATTCAGCAAAGTCGCAGGATGTAAAATCAATGCACAGAAATCTGTTGCGTTTCTATACACTATCAGTGAGTCAGAAGAGAGAGAAATTAAAGCGTCAATCCCATTTACAATTGCACCAAAACTCATAAGGTACCTAGGAATAAACCTGATGAAAGAGGCAAAGGATCTGTACTTTGAAAACTATAGAACACTCATGAATGAAATGGAGGAAGACACAAAGAAATGGAAAAACATTTCATGCTCATGGATTGGAAGAAGAAACATTGTTAAAATATCTATTCTACCTAGAGCAACCTATACATTCATTGCAATCCCTATCAAAATACCATCAATCTTTTCACAGAGCCAGAACAAATAATCCTAATTTGCATGGAACCAGAAAAGACCCCGAGTACCAAAGGAATGTTGAAAAAGAAAACCAGAGATGGTGGCATCACAATCCTGAACTTCAAGCTCTATTACAAAATTGTAATCATCAGGACAGTACAATACTGGCACAGAAACAGACACATAGATCAATGGAACAGAACAGAAGACCCAGAAATGGACCCTCAACTCTGGTCAACTAATCTTCGACAAAGGAGGAAAGTATAACCAAAGGAAAACAGTCTCTTCAACAGATGGTGCTGGGTAACTGGACAGCCACGTGTAGAAGAATGAAACTGCCCTTTTCTTGCACCATACACAAAAATAGACTCAAAATGGATGAAAGACCTCAATGTGAGACAGGAATCCCTCAAAATAGTAGAGAACAAGGCAATGGAAACAAAGGCAAAAGTGAACTTTTGGGACACCATCAAGATAAAATGCTTTTGCACAGCAAAGGAAACAGTCTACAAACCCACAAGGCAACCGACAGAATGGGAGAAGATGTTTGCAAATGTCTTTTTTTTGTAAGATTTTATTTATTCATTCAACAGAGAGAGAGACAGCCAGTGAGAGAGGGAACACAAGCAGGGGGAGTGGGAGAGGAAGAAGCAGGCTCCCAGCAGAAGAGACTGATGTGGGGCTCGATCCCAAAACACCAGGATCACGCCCTGAGCCGAAGGCAGACGCTTAATGACTGAGCCACCCAGGCGCCCTAATATTTGCAAATGTCTTATCAGAAAAAAGGGCTAGTATCCAAAATCTATAAAGAACTTAATCAAACTCAACACCTAAAGAACAAATAATTCAGTCAAGAAATAGCCAGAAGACATGAACAGGCATTCCTCCAAAGAAGACAAAACAATGGCCAACAGACACATGAAAAAATGCTCAACATCACTGGGCATTAGGGAAATACAAATCAAAACCACAGTGAGATATTACCTCAAACTGGTCAGAATGGTTAAAATTAACGACTCAGGAAACAACACATGTTGGGAGGATGTGGAGAAAGAGGAACCCTCTCACACTCTTGGTGGGAATGCAAGCTGGTACAGCCACTCTGGAAAACAGTATGGAGGTTCCTCAAAAAGTTGAAAATAGAGCTACCATATGACCCAGCAATTGCGCTACTAGAGATTTACCCCAAAGATACAAATGTAGGTACCTGCACACCAGTGTTTATAGCAGCAATGTCCACAATAGCCAAACTGTGGAAAGATCCCAGATGTCCATTGACCAATGAATGGATAAAGAAGCCTGGTGTATACACACACACACACACACACACACACACACACACATACACACACACAAGAGGATACTACTCACCCATCAAAAAAATGAAATCTAACCATTTGCAACAAAGTGGATAGAACTAGAGGGTATTATGCTAAGCTAAATAAGTCAATTAGATAAAGACAATTATCATGATTTCACTGATATGTGGAATTTAAGAAACAAAACAGAGGATCATAGGGGAAGGGAGGGAAAAAGAAAAGACGAAATCAGAGAGGGAAACAAACCATAAGAGACTCTTAATCATAGGAAATAAACCGAGGTTTGCTGGAGAGGGTTGGGTGGGGGGATTGGGTAACTGGGTGATGGACATTAAAAACAAACAAAAAATAAAACAGAAATAAAGTTTCCTTTTATTGGCTTCTCATCTAGAATATTGCCATGAATTCTGTTTCTAGTGCCAGTTGCTAACATTCCCAGCTCTGTAATTCTCCTAGAACTCCATTGAGGGCATGTATTGTAAGACCTAAAAGTTCATGTGCTGCCTTGGTATCTTTGAGTCTTATAAGGCCCCAAGGAGTTAATTGTGAGTTCATCTGTTCTTGTTAGCTAAGGACCCCCAACATTAGGTGAGAAAGTCTGGCACCTGGCAACTTCTGCTATGTCAACTGGACCAGCTGCTGATTTTCAGCTCCTGGCCAACCTGAGGAATTTTCAAATAAACATATTCTTGTGGGGGACATTGACATCTTGTTACTGTAGGGCCTCCCATAGCACCTGCTGGTTCACTCCATTACAAAGTAAAATCCCTGTGTGGCCCTGCATAGTATTTCAGCTTCTCTAGCTTTGAGTGCCATGTGTCTACCCGTCTCTTGAGTGCTAGGGTAAGACTTTGTCCTTCATTCAGGGAGTGAAGAATTGGTGAATGAAATAATTGGTGTCATGGACAGCGTGGTCCAATCATGATGGAGACATCCAGACAGATTTAACTAACTGCTTCTTAGCTAATTAACTGGTTCCTAATATGAGGGAAGGCCTTCTGGGACGGAGCAATTGCTGGCTGGCTTGTGCTCCTATTATCCCTCTAAGTGCTGTCATCTCTTCCACTCCAAAGCTTCCTCCTTACCCCTAGTGTGAGAACTATTGTTAACTGACTGTATCATAACATGAGGTGCTGTTGGGCGAGGCCTGTGTCTGCCAGGTTGTCTCTGAGACTCCTGCCACAAAGTATGATGCTGGGGGCCTGAGAAGCCCATAGAGAGTATGATGAGAGGCTTATCTGTCAATAGGAGCTGGGGCAGTGACAACATAGTGTCTTAATTGGTGGGATCTTGGGTCCTGTTTGTACTTGATCAGGCTAGAATTCTCGAAGGTAAAGATTCTAGGATATTATGTCTAGCAGGTGACTGGAGATAGATCATTTGGGGCAATCACCCAGCCATCATTCAGGAAAGTAGCTCACTTACGTAAGGTTTTACAGAAAGGCTGAGTTTCAGTCCACCAAGAGAAGAATTAAGAATGATTACCCACTGTCTCATAAGAGTAAGGGCAGGGGTACTAGAAGGGTAATGACCTAGGCCTTCTCCTGTCTGCTGCTGGCTGTGCTGTCATTGTGTGCTCTCCTGACCCCTTAAGGTATTGAGTTGCACATCATGGTGGCCAGTGGCTCCAGCACTGATGAGAAATAAAGGGGGCAGGGAGGAATATTTGGTACTCCTCTGCTCTCCCGTGCAAGATTCCTAGCCAGTGTGCCAGGGCTTTATTTAGTGCTGCAGCTTACTGCCACAACCAGTGGCTAATCTTGCCACTACAGGTCTTGAATACCCACACCCGGACCACAGACAAAATGACCTAATTGTGTGTGGGACCCTGATCCCAGGAAAATTGACTGGCATTTGCAGAGGAAGTGGGAAACCACTGGGCTACCTTTCCTCCATAACCACCCAATGGTCTGCACTATGAATAATCAGATGAAGACAAAAATAGAAAACTATGACTGCAACTGGCTGGATACCCAAGACAGTAAAAGGGAAAAGAGGGAAGTCCTCCTGACAAAAGATGGGACTGCAGCAGAGAACAATGTCAACCTACTGGCCTGTGTTGTGGACCCATTCCTGCTGTGCCACTGTGCTACTTAAGGTTCCGTGGCAACAAAAACACTGATTCTGAGAATTACTGGGAAAAACACCCATTGATTTATTGTACCCTGTAGCACACTGAAGGGATTCATGCAAACCTACGTCCAGGGTACTGAAACCATACAATTGTTGCTGTGAGGGAGGCCCTTAAACCCAAGGATATCACTTTGGGGCTGTTTGGAGGAAGAAATTCATAAATGTGAGCAGAATAAAGAGACACCCCCCCCAGGTTTGTCCAGTGACAAATGAGATGGAAGGGAATGAAAGAAAAGCAAGAGATAGGAGAGAGAGGGAGAGAGAGAAAGAGAGAGATCCTATCTCCCCTACCAACAATAATATGCTTACATACATAATTCTTTGATATTGACAGCTAGAGGTGAGAGAGTTCCATGATTTTTAAATTGAGATTAATTGTGGAACATTGTGTAATTACAGAAAAAATCTTTGCGTATACATTTATAGGCCTCTTACTAACATTAAATAAGTTAATAATAACTAATATTTATTCAATGCTTAGCATGTGGCAGAAGGATCATATATGTATTGCTACTTTAATACATAATACTGTATGGAGAGTCTATTATTACCCACTGCCTCCAGTGCAGATGTGATAAAACCAAGGCCTAGCAACACATAATAACTTGACCTAAAGTTCTGTGCTTAGCAGGAAGGAGAAGCAAGTCCCAACCGAAATCATCTGATTTCGGAGCTCCTATACCTAGATGCTCTAAACACATCCTCTGTTTGTGATCACGTGTAGTAGAGAGCCTGTCACATACGGGGTAAGGCAGTGCTTCTCCAGCCTCCATGTGCCCACAGTTCGCCTGGGCATCTCATGGAAATGCACACCCACAGACCATGCTTTGAGTAGCAAGGAGAGGGAATCCGAGCACCGAAGACACTGCTGAGAGTCTGCTACTGGTTTGGGCACAGACTTACCACCATATTAACCAAGCTCTAGGACTTTTATTCCTTTCTGGAGAGGAAGCATACATTGAATGTGAATATCTACATAGAATATCTGTTGTGTTCTGGACATTATACTAGACACTGGAGATAAAATGTCAAATGATCCATTGTCTTTATCCTACAGAAGCATCATACATGTTGGACTCTGAAGGTGGCATACTGTTTCTCCTCTGACCAATGTGGGTGAGTGCTATCAGTGACGGTGAATGGACTATTGATTGCCTGATGAGTTTGAGGGGGAAGACCACACATCTAGTATTTCTACACACCAATGATAGTAGCATATATAGGTGTGAAACTCCTCCCTCTTCTCTAAAACCACCCTCCAGCCTTATATACACCTCTGTGACTATAAACATTTCCTTCTTCCTCCCAAGTGTCTCTAAATTTGACAAAAACACAAATATAAACAGCATTCTTGGCGTGTTAATTATATATTTCCGTTGAATGAAACTGTCATTACATTTCATGCATTTAAAAATGTCTCCCAATTTATAGAATATATTGGTTAATACTAGAAATGAATTTTTATTATGCATATCTGTTGCTTCATGATATACTCTTGAACTATTTCAAAACTAATGCTGTTGTAAAATTTGCATCCTAGACTCATGCTGAGTACCATTTCTTCCCTCTAGCTTATATTAATTAGGCTACAAACATAGATGAATAAGGCAGCTATGAATCAAGACTCCTGGCATCGTATGAAGCAGAATAGTAAGTCAGTTACTATAAGAATGAATACAAATTTATAAATTCAAGACCAGATTGTAAAACAGCTCACAAATATCAACTAGACAGAAAAATCTGAACTAAGATGGTTAAGTTCAGGTCGTTCCTATCTGGTTTATGTACAAATGAGAATGAAATATTTACACGCCATAGGTAGTTTCATAATTCTGACAGTAAAATCAATTGTCCTAGCAGGTGCTGGAAAAATCTATGGCATCATGGGGTTCAAAGCTGATATCAAATCGTAAATACAGTAATCAAATGTGAAAGTGAACACAGATTTAGAGAAAGGTATAGGCATACCTCAGAGATGTTATGGGTTCAGTTGCAGACCACCAAAATAAAGCAAGAATCTCAATAAAGCCAAGTCAAATGAAGTTTTCAGTTTCCCAGTGCATATAAAATTTATGTTTACATTATATTGCAGCCTATTAAGTGTACAATAGTATTATGTCTCAAAACACAATATAGATACCTTAATTTAAAAATACTACTAAAAATGCTAACCATCATTTGCGCTTTCAGTAATTTGTAATCTTTTTGCTGGTCATGGATCTTGCCTTGATGTTGATGGCTGCCGACTGACCAGGGTGCTGGTTGTTGAAGATTGGGGTGGCTGTGGAAATTTTTAAAAATAAGACAACAATGAAGTTTGCTGCATTGATTGACTTCTTTTCGTGAATGATTTCTCTGTAGCATGTGATGCTGTTTGGTAGCATTTTATCCATGATAGAATTTCTTCCGAAACTGGAGTGAATCCTGTCAATTAAAAGCTGCTGCTTCCTCAGTTAAGTTCATGTAGCAGTCTAAATCCTTGTTGTCATGTTAACAGTCTTCACATCGTCTTCGCCAAGAGTACTTTCCATCTCAAGAAACCACTTTCTTTGCTCATCCATAAGAAGCAGTTCTTCACCCATTTAAGTTTTACCATGAAATTGCAGCAAATTTGGTCACATTTTCGGGCTCCAATTCTAATTATAGTTCTATTGCTCTTTCCATGACATCTGCAGTTGCTTCCTCCACTGAAGTCTTGAACTTCTCAAAGTCATCCATGAACTTCTTCCAAACTCCTGCTCATGTTGATATTTGTCCTCTTCCTATAAATCATGAATGCTCTTAATGGCATCTAGAATGGTGAATAAGTTCCGGAAGGTTTTCAGTTTACTTTGCCCAGATCTGTCAGAGAAATCACTATCTATGGCAGCTATATCATTGCCAAACATATTTTTTAAATAATAAGACTTGAAAATCAGAATTACTCTTTGTTCCATAGGCTGCAGAATAGATGCTGTGTTAGCAGGCATGAAAAGAACATAACAGAAAACATTAATCTTATTGGACATCTTCATCACATCTCTTGGGTGATCAGGTATATTGTCATCAAGCACGGACATTTTGAATGGAATCTTTTTTTTTTTTGAGCAGTGGATCTTAATAGTGTGTTTAGAGTATTCCATATAGTATGTTGTAAACAGGTGTTCTGTCATCCAGGCTTTTGTTTTGTTTTGTTTTGTTTTTCATTTATAGAGCACAGGCAGAATAGATTCAGCATGAGTCTTTAGGGCCCTAGGATTTTCAGAATGGTAAATGAGCACTGGCTTCAACTTAAAGTCATCAGGTTGATTAGCCCCTAACAGGAGAGTCAGCTTGTTCTTTCAAGCTTTGAATCCAGTATTTGACTTTTCCACTCTAGCTATGAAAGTTCTAGATGGCATCTTCTTCCAATAGAAGGCTACTTTGCCTCCATTGAAAAGCTGTTGTTCCGTGTGGCCCCTTCATGAATTCTCTGAGCTAGATCTTCTGGATAACCTCCTGCAGCTTCTCCATCAGCACTTGCTGCTTCATCTTGCACTTTAATGTTAGGGGGATGGCTTCTTTCCTCAAACCTCATGACCCAACTTCTGAAGGTTCCGACTTTTCTTTCGGAGCTTCCTCATCCCTCTCAGCTTTCCTGGAATTGCATTGGCTCTGGATTAGGCTTTGGCTTATAGGAATATTGTGGCTGGTTTGATCATATATCCAGACCACTAAAACTTGCTCCATATCAGCAAGAAGGCTGTTTCACTTTCTTATCAGTCATGTGTTCCCTGGAGTAGCACTTTTAATTTCCTTCAAGAGCTTTTCCTTTGCATTCACAGCTTGGCTAACTGTTTGCCCAAGAGGCCTACCTTTTAGCTTGTCTTGGTTTTTGACGTGCCTTCCTCACTGAACTTAATTATTTCCAGCTTTTGATTTAAAGTGAGAGACAGGCAACTCTTCCTCTCAGATGAACACTTAGAGGCCATTGTAGGTTATGAATTGACCTAATTTCGATATTGTTGTGTCTCAGGGAACAGGGAGGCCCAAGGAGAGGAAGAGAGATGGGAAATGGTTGGTTGGTGGAGTAATCCGTGCGCATATGCACAGATTAAGTTTGGCATCTTACAATGGCGCTACTAGTGGCACCCAAAAACAATTACAATAGTAGCATCAAAGATCACTGATCACAGATCATTGTAACAGATATAATAATAATAATAATAATGATAATAAAAGTTTGAAATATTGAAAACATTATCAAAATATGACACAAACACTAAGTAAACAAATGCAGTTGGAAACATGGTGCTGAGAGACTTGTTCAGCAGTTACTACAAATATTCGATTTGCACAAATGCAGTATTGCAAAGCACAGCAAAAGAAGTGCAATAAAATAAGGTACGCCTGTATAGCACCTGTGCACTAAAGTCAGTTACTAATCTTACAGTGGCATTTATTTATTTATTTAACTTATTTTCATACATGGGAAGATTCAAATCAACAGACATAGTCAGCCTGTAAGAATTTCAAGAAAGAAACAAGTATAGATATTTAAGTATGTTTTATAAATTACCACACAATTTTTCCTACTCTAATATCTAGCAGTACATTCATCACAAGCTTCAAATGGACTTCCTATCTTAAGTACCTTCTGTCAGTACTTTCAAAATTCGATGCTTAATAAATAATGGCTAAATGGAATTAGAGTCTCTCTTACTGGCATCCCATTCGAACTACAGTCATACTTTTCAATACACCTCATTAAAAAACCTTGTTCCAGAGAAGGCTAACATATTACCTACCTCACCAGATTCCTATATAGGTATGATGACACAAATTTTGTGTTTGTCTGTGCACTTTGTGGCCTCTTACCCGGTTTCTGTGACACCTGAAGCTAGCACAAGCTCAAGGTAAATAACATCGAACTATGTTAGAAAGCTTGACTTTTATGTGTCCATCAGGCAATAGAAGATGGATGATATTGTGAAGGAAATTTTCATTTCAGGAAAAATGCATACTGTTTGACAGACGATTCATTTTATGCCTTTCACACAGAGATTATATCCCAAGAGTTATATTTCAAAGTCATCAAAAATAGGGAATTCATTTTATATTGCTAACTGAACATAATAGCATAAATTAATTCACTTTTGGGAAAATGTGATAAAAATAAAAACGTCTATCAAAAGTCATTAAAAGCACAAGATTTGCAATGATGTAAAATATATATTCATATGAATTAATATAGAAATATAGATACACTCAACAAATGTAACTTAAAATTAGAGTGTTTTGGTAAATTATTTAGACACCTGTATGTTGGAAGGCTTACTTTTAACTGTCTATGATAGTAATTAAATTTGAATTCTGTGTAAAGCAAATAACAAATATTTTATGGAATAAATGTCTTTAATAATAATTTTTAACAATGATATAATATATGCTTCAGAAGAGAAATCTTGTCAGTACAAAGTAAAGTATTTGATTTATACAGCCTAGTCAGAGATGGTAATAATTAAAACCTTCCTGCAAGATTTTAGAAGCAATAGGTGAAAAGCAACTCCACGTTCCTTTTGAAGATGGCATTCGCAGTTGTATGTGACGAGCAAGAGGCTAAAAAATTCTTAAAGAAATACTATACAATGGAAGTGATGTTTATTAAATAAAATTTCACGAAGGGGACGTTTTTCCAAAAGTTCTTTTTGACACAATTAGGAATCTCTTACTCCAGCAAATACTTTTTGGGAAAATGAGAAATATTTGATTTCTTAAAAATTTTAAATAACTTACATGATTTAATTGAGTTTTGATTTTTACTGTGGTTTTATATATATATGTGTGTTTATATGTATTTTCTTGGCTCATTCAAATGTCGATTGAGTATTTTACTCTCCAGGCTTCTTAAAAACTGAGCTAATTTCTAAAAATTAGGACTGTATGTGTGCTGTGTGTGTCTGTGTGTGTGAGAGAGAGTCAGCCTCATGTTAGTATCATACTCTCAGATTAGCTTTGTCTGTATTTGAGAATTTAGAAAATGATAGTTTCTGCAACAAGTGTTTCATAATCTTTCCACAGAGAGACTAAGTCTCAGTCCCATTTGGTGTTTGAGACATTCCAGGAGGGAATTTGATAGTCCTGGCTTGACCAGCACCCTTTTTGATTTCTGGTCAATGTTTAGGGGTTGAAGCCCACCTTGGCTCAGTTTCCTATCCCAGAATCAATTCTTGTGGCTAGAGAAGCAGGGTTATAATTTAATATAGAGTATCAGTAAAGAAGTGGTGTGCTGGAAGACAGGCAGTAATAGTAATAATAAATGTATTTTATGTATTTTCTACATGTTATAAGGATATTAACCTTTATGTAACATATTTTCTAATTTTTCCACAGTTGTCTTTGCTTTTATATGGTGGTGTAATGTGTAATAATTTTATAGTTTATAGTTTATCACCCTTCTTTATGTGATTTTTCTGTGATATATAATTTTAAAAGGCATCTTCTTCTAAGGTCAGAAAGAAAAAACACAATTTTCTTCTTTCATTTCATTTTTTTATATTTATTATTGGATTTAATTTCAACATAAGGTGTGAGATTTGATCTAACTCTGTCCTTAACTGTTAACCTTTTTCCTAACACCATGAATGGAATAATGGTTCGTGTTTTACTAATTTGAAATGTTATTTTGTTATTATAGTAAATTCTTCTACCTGGGTCTGTTTCTGTACTTTCTGTTCTCTTCCATTTATTATTCACTCTTGGGCCATTTAAAACTGGGTCACCTTTTAAAAGTCATATTTAGCTTAAATATCTTAGTTTTATTTTTTAATACTGGTCTTATTGTTCAGCCATTCATCACATAAATTTAGAGGTACTTTGTTATGTTCCAAAATATTCTTGTTGGTATCTTTATTTGAATTTAAGCATATTTCTAAATTGATTTACAGCAAATTAAAGAGTTAATATAATTACAGTGCTATTACTAATGTGATGAGCAAATCCTTTCATTCAAATTCCCTTTTATAACATTTCATCGAGATTAATGTATTTGGTTCTGATTTTATGTTTTATGTCTTTTATTGTCTTTTCTATTTTATTTTCTATGTTTTATTTATATTTTATTATTTTCTATATTATGTTTTATTTATTATGTTTTTGGATATTT
The DNA here is from genome assembly GCF_002007445.2 of Ailuropoda melanoleuca. Taxonomy (NCBI): domain Eukaryota; kingdom Metazoa; phylum Chordata; class Mammalia; order Carnivora; family Ursidae; genus Ailuropoda; species Ailuropoda melanoleuca. The sequence continues at coordinate 17,298,795 of NC_048235.1, read as the reverse complement.
TCTGCCTAGTGAACTGGAAAATATATAGCCCATTGATATTTAAAATTTGAAAAAAAACTTTAAAAATAGTTATACCTTTTTTGACCAGTTTTAGGTTTACAGCTAAATTGACTATAAAGCACAGAGAGTTCCTATACATCCTTTCCTTTTACATATGTACAACCTTCTCTGCTATTGATACCCGGCAACACAGTGGTACATTTGTTACAATTGATGAAACTACATTAATACATTATTATCACCCAAAGTCACTGGGGATCATTCTTGGAGATATATATTCTCTGGGTTTTGACAAATGTTTAACAACAATGGGATATTATTCAGATAGAAATAATCTATCAAACCATGAAGAGACATAGAGGAAACTTAAATGCATATTAATAAATGAAAAAAGACAATCTGAAGAGGCTACATACTGTATTTTCCAGCTATACACCATTCTGGAAAACAGAAAACTCTGGGGGTACTAAAAAGCTCAGTGGTTGCCAGAGATCAATGGGGAGGGAGGGCTGAATGGGCAGAGTACGGAGGATTTTTAGGGCCGTGAATCTCTGTATGATACTACAGTGGGTACATGTTATTATACATTTATCAAAACCCATTTTAAATTTCAATCTTTTAAATTGTATTTTTGCTTAAAAAACCACTTGAAATTTTTCTACCCTTTCAAAATTTATTGTGGTATAATTGACATACAATATTTTATTAGTTTCAGGTGTGCAACATAATGACATTAGTATACATTGTGAAATGGTCACGCCAGTAGGCATCTCTCACCTTAAGAAAGTAATACAGTATTATTGATTATATTCCCCATGCTGTACACTACATCCCATGACTTATTTTATAAATGGAATCTTGTACTTTTTAATCCCCTTCACTCATTTTGTCCACCTCCAACACCTCTCCCCTCTGGCACCCACCAGTCTGTTCTCTGTACCCATGAGTTTGGGTCATGTTTTGTTTTTTGTTTGTTTGTTTGTGTTTTATTTAAATTCCACATATAAGTGAAACCATGTGATATTTGTCTTTCTCTAACTTATTTCATTTATTTCACATTAAGGTCCATATGTTTTGTTGCAAATGTCAAGATTTCATTTTTTTTTTAATGACTGAGTACTATTTCTTGGCATACATATAACACGTATTCTTTATCTGTCCATCCATTGATGGGTATTTGAAGATTTATATATTTTTTGAGAGAGAGAGAGAGCAAGCATGCAAGTGAGGGTACAGAGGGAGAGGGTGAGAGAGATTCTCAAGCAGACACCCCACTGAGTGCAGAGCCCCTCATGTGGCTGGATGTCACAACCCTGAGATCATGACCTGAGCCAAAACCAAGAGTCGGATACTCAATCAACTGAGCCGCCCCTGATAAACATTTAGATTGCTTCCATATCTCCACTATTATAAATAATGCTACAATAAACATAGGGGTGCATGCATTTTCTCCAATTAGTGTTTTCATTTTCTTTACATAGATACCCAGTAGTGGAATTCCTGGATCATGTGGCAGCTCTATTTTTAATTTTTTGAGGAACCTCTATATTGTTTGCCATAGTGACTGTAGTGTTTTACATTCCCACCAACAGTGCACAGAGGTTCCCTTTTCTCCACATCCTTGCCAACACTTACTATGTCTTGTCTTTCTGACAATAGCTATTGTGATAGGTGTAGGGTGATAGTTCATTATGGTTTTGATTTGCATTCCTCTGATGATTAATGATGTTTGGCATCTATTTATGTGCCTCTTGGCCGTCTCTAAGTCTTCCTTGGAAGTATATCTGTTTAGATCTTTTGTCCATTTTTTTATTGAATTGTTTTTATTTTGTTTTGCTTTGCTTTTGAGTGGTATGAGTAGTTTATATATTTTGGATGTTAACCCTTCATCTTCCCTATCCAGTAGGTTGACTTTTTTTTGTTTATGGCTTTCTTCACTGTGCAGAAGCTTTATAGTTTGATAAAGCGCCATTTGTTTATTTTTGCTTTTGTTTCCCTTGCCTTCAAGTCAGATTAAACAAAAGCAAAAACATCACTAAGACCTATATCAAGTATCTTACTGCCTGTAATTTCTTCTAGGAGTTTTATGATTTAATGTCTTATATCCAAGTCTTTTTGCTATTTTGAGTTAATTTTTGTACATAGTTTAAGATAGTGGTCCAATTCTTTTGCATGTAGCCGTCCAATTTTCCCAAAACCATTTATTGAAGAGACTTTCCTTTCCCCACTGTAAATTCTAGCCTCTTTTGTCGTAAATTAATTGATATATATGCACGAGTTTATTTCTGGGCTCTGTATTCTGTTCTAGTGATCTATTTGTGCTTTTATTCTAACACCATACTGTTTTTATCACTATAGCTTATACCATAGTCTGAAATCAGGAAGTAGGATACCTCTGGCTTTGTTCTTTTATAAGATTCCTTTGGCTATTTGGGGTCTTTTACGGTTCCATACAAATGTTAGAATTATTTGTTCTAGTTCTATGAATAATGTCATTTGAATTTTTATAAAAATTACATTGAATAATAGATTGCTTTGGCTAGCATGGACATTTTGACAATATTAATTCCTCCAATCCATAAGCACAAAATATCTTTCCATTTATTTGTGTCTTCAGTTTCTTTCATCAATTTCTTATAGTTTTCAGTGTACAGGTCTTTTACCACTTTGGTTAAATTTATTCCTAGGTACTTTACTATTTGTGATGGAGTTATAATGGGGTTGTTCTTTGATTTCTCTTTCTGGTAGTTTGTTATTAGTGTTAGAAGCGCAACACTTTTTTGCATATTAATTTTGTATCCTACAACTTCGCTGAATTCATTTATTAGTTTTAAAAGTTTTTTGCTGGAGTCTTTAAGGTTTTCTTTATATAGTATCATGTCATCTGCAAATATTGACAGTTTTACTTCTTCCTTTACAATTTGGATGCCTTTTACTTATTTTTTTCATTTTTCTTGACTATTTGCTGTACTTAGGACTTTTAATATTATATTGAATGAAAGTGAGAGTGGGCACTTCCTGATCTTAGCTTTTCACTATTGAGTATATTAGCTGTGGGTCTGTCATATATAGCATTTATTATATTGAGTTAGGTTGCTCCTTCTATACCTACTTTGTTAAGAGTTTTTATCATAAATAAATGTTGAATTTTGTCAAATGCTTTCCCTGTATTTATTGAGATGATTATATGATTTTTATTTTTCATTTTGTTAATGTGGTGTATCACATCGATTGATTTGCAGATACTGAACCATCCTTGCTTCTCTGGTATAATTTTTACCTGATCATCGTATATGATGCTTTTAATGTATTGTTGAATTTGGTCTGTTAATATTTTGTTGAATTTTGCATCTGTGTTCATCAGAATATTGGCCTGTAGCTTTTTTTTTAAAAGACTTTATTTATTTGACAGGAGAGAGAGCGAGAGAAAGCACAAACAGGGGGAGTAGCAGAGGGAGAGGGAGAAGCAGGATTCCCCACTGAGCAGGGAGTCCGATGCAGGGCTCCATTCCAGGACCCTGAGATCATGACCTGAGCCAAAGGTAGATGCTTAACCAACTGAGCCACCCAGGCACCCCTGGCCTTTATTTTTTTATTGTTGCGTGTTCTTGTCTGTTTTGGGTATCAGAGTAATCACAGCCTTATAAAGTGAATTTGGAAGTTTCCCTCCTCTTTAAATTTTAGAAGAGTTTGTGAAGGGTATGTATTAAATAATCTTTGACATTTGGCAGAATTTACCAGTGAAGCCATCTGGTCCTGGACTTTTGTTATTGGGACGTTTTTGATTATTGATTCAATTCATTACTAGAAATCAGTCTGTTGAGGTTTTCTTCCTCCTCATGATTCAGTCTTAGGAGATTGTAAATTTCTAGGAATTTAACCATTTTCTTCTAGGTTGTCCAATTGGCATGTAATCATTCATAATAGTCTCTTAACATTCTTTGTATTTCTGTGGTATCAGTTGAATTTTCTTGTTTCATTTTTTATTCTATTTATTTGTGTCCTCTCTTTTTTTCTTGGTGAGTCTAGCTAAATGATTGTCAGTTTTGCTCATCTTTTTAATGAATCAACTCTTAATCTCATTGATCTTTCTTTTGTTTTTTTAGTTTCTATTTCATTTATTTCTGCATTAATTATTGTTATTTCCTTCTTTTTACTAACTTTGGACATTATTTTTTTTCTAGTTTCTTGAGGTGTAAAGTTAGGTTGTATATTTGAAAATTTTCTGCTTTCTTTATTTAAGCCAATAATGGATATGAACTTTCCTCTTAGAATTGCTTTTGCTGCATCTCATAGATTTTGGTATGAAGTATTCCTGTTTTCATTTGTCTATTGGTATTTTTTGATTTCTTGTGTAATCCAGTAGGTGTTCATTAGCATGTTGTTTAATCTCTACATATTTGTAGTTTCTCCAGTTTTCTCCTTGTAATTGACTTCTACTTTCTTACTATTTTGGTTGGAAAAGAAGCTTGATATGATATAAATCTTGAATATATTGAGATTTGTTTGTGGACAAACACGTAATCTATCCTGGACAATATACACGTGCACTTAAGAAGAATGTATACTCTGCTGCTTGTGAGCAGAATGTTCTGCATGTATTTGTTAAGTCCTTCTGACCTAATATGTCATTTAAGGCCATGTTTTCTTCTTGATTTTTCATCTGGATGACTTATCCATTGATGTAAGTAGGATATTAAAATCCCTTATCATTACTGTATTGCTGTCATTTTCTCCCTTTAGGTCTGTTAACATTTGCTTTATATATTGTAGTGCTTCCTTGTCAGTTGCATATATATTTATAAAGGTTGTATCTTCTTGCTGGATTAGCTCCTTTCTCATTATGTACTGCCTTCTTTTGGTGTCTTTTGTTACAGTCCATGTTGTAATATCTGTTTTGGCTGATATGACTATGGCTACACCAGCTTTCTTTTCATTTTCTTTTTTAAAGATTCATTTTTTTTCTTGTTTTTTAAATGTTTGGCTTTCTTTTTTTTCATTTATTATTTTTTTATTTTTATGTTCAATCAGCGATCATTTGTTTTTGATGTAGTGTTTAATGATTCATTAGTTGCATATAACACCCAGTGCTCATCACCACATGTGCTCTCCTTAATTTATTTATTTTAGAGAGGGGGAGAGAGAGAGAGTAGGCAGTGGAGGGAAAGAGGAAGAGGGAGGGGGAGAATCTCAAGCAGACTCCCGCTGAGCATGGAGTCTGACGCAGGGCTTGATCTCATGACCCTGAGCCAAAATGAAGAGTCCGATGCTTAACCAACTGAGTCACCCAGGTGCCCCTCTTTTCATTTTCTTCTGCATGCATTATCTTTTTCCATTCCTTCCCTTTCAGTCTGTGTGTGTTCTTATATCTGAAGTGAATCTCTTGTAGGCGGTATATAGGTGTTTTAAAATTTTTTTATCCATTCAGCCACTCTTTGTCTTTTGATTGGACAATTTAGTCCATTTATATTTAAGTAATTATTAATAAGCATGTACCTATTGCCATTTTATTAATTGTTTTCTGGCCATTTTTGTAGTTTCCCTCTGTTCCTTTCTTCTCCCTCTTCCTTCTCTTGCGGCTAATTTGTTCTTCCGCTTCACTCGACCTGCTGTTGACCCCTCTCGAGTACGCTTCATTTCCATTATGCATTTTTCAGCTCTGTGACTTCTCACACTTTTTTATATTTTCTGTATTTTTGTTCTCACTGTGTTTATCCATTCTTCTAAGTTCACTGAGTATCTTTATGACCATTACTTTAAACTCTTTATCAGGTAGTTTTACTCATCTCTGTATCATTAAGATAAGCGTCTATACATCAATCAATGTGACACACTACATTAACAAAATGAAAGATAAAAATCCTAAGATGATCTCAAAAGCATTTGACAAAAGTCAACATCCATTCATGATAAAAACTCTTAAAGTAGGTATGGAGGGAAAAATTTAACTCAACATAATTAAGACCTTTTTCTGAGATTTCTGTCTTGTTCTTTTGTTTGGGACATATTTCTCTCTTTCCTCGTCTTGCTTGACTTTCTGTATTTCTATATATTAGGCAAAACAGCAACCTCTCTGTCTTGGAGGAGTGACCTTATGTAGGTGATGATCTTTCCCATTCAAACTTACTCTTGCTTTTGGTTGCCTCTCAAACCTTTGTGATTCTCTAAACTACCTGATTTATTTTTGATATGCCTTCAGTGTTGAGGGTGTACCAAGTAATGTCAATGATCCAAGGGGAGAAATCTCACTTAACGCTTAGTTCCAGTCTGTCTGGAAGCCAGACCGTCAGACAGCAGCTTTTGAAATATGCAAATATGTACAGTTCTTTGGGCCACAATTGTATTCCCTGTGGGACTCCAGTCCAGGAAACCTGGAAGTGTCCCTTTGGTGACAAAAATCAGGATCTTGATGGGTATATAAGTTTCTTTTGGGGATGTGTTGCTGAGCTAGAATGAGGCCATGGGTGTGTGCAGGGATGTTATCTCCCCACTTATGTTCCCTGAGAGCACTCCCTTATCCTCTAGGTGTGTGGGACCTGAAGCCTGTCCTTTAGGCTGAAACTCAAGACTAAATAAATAGGTTTTCTCACAAGCAAACGGGCTGTGTTTCATTCTGCTATTTATGCGATGCCCTAGTGGTTGTGGCCTACTAAGAACTATCTTTTTTAAGGTTACAGGCTCATGGAGTTCTGGAATGGCAGCCCTAGGCCATGATGGTCCCTCAATTAAGGGTGTCCTACCTGTGGATTGCTTGTGCCCACTTGCTTAGCAAGGCAGCTGAAGATTGTCTCAGGTGAGGCATGCTTGCTGGCTTCAGAAAGGCAGTGGAAGAATGTCTTAACTTTGTGGACTATGGACTTCAGCAGTGCAATAGGAGAGTGACTTGTCTTTGCATGTGACTGGCTTTAGGCTGAGAGTGGGAGAATGCTGCTACCACTCACAGTGGTCCCAGCCAGGGAGTGGGGAATTGTCACAGTGGTCTCTGCTATCAGACTTTAGCTAGGGAGTAGGAGAAGCTCCTGACCTTTTGTGTTCTCCCAGCTCAGCCAACAGGTAGGGGAATGCTGCAACTGCCCATGCTCTCCTGCCTCAACAAGTGTTACAACTGGTTGCCTCCAAACATTCTAACAAGGCAGCTGTAGGGTGCTGCATCTGAGCTCACCTGCCTGTGCTAGTAGCCCAACGCAGGGGGTGCAACAGCACATCTGTCTAAAGAGAGGGTATCGACTGTCTGCTGCCTGCCAGCTGATGCCCCCTAGATCAGCAAATGAATTTCCCTCATATAAAGTCTCAGCACTTTTGAAACATACTTTCTTTTTTTTTTTTCTGGGTCTTGGGGTGAATAAGACTGCATACAAGTCCTCCAAGAGGGAAATCTCAATTTTCCAGCACTTGGAGACCTGTGGACATCAACACTCTTGGTTTTCCAAGCCTGATATTCTGGAAGTTCATCTCTGTGGCATAGGTCCCAGGGCTGGGATGCCTGAAGTAGGGCACTAACCTCTCACTTCTCTAGGAGAAGTATTTGTCTAATAAGATCCCTGCCTATGGTGTGTTGCCCTACCAGGTATGTGTTTATTCTTTTTTCCCCCAAGACCAATTCTCTCTCCTACCCTCCTATTCATCTCTCTCCTACCCATCTTCTACCCATCTAGCCCTTTTATCTCATGTTGTTGAGGGCAGTTTATATGGTTTTTACATCTCTTTTCAGAGGGAAATGATTTATATGTAGCTATAGATTTGTCCATGTGTGTCCATGGAAGGAGGTAAGTTTGGGATCTTCCTATGCCATCTTGGATCCCCTCTCTTTTCTATAATTATTGCTGCCATCAATGTAACTAGTGGTCTCCAAGCAGATACATTTTGGACTCAGCTATTCTGTGGTTTCATTCATTAGCTCCAAGGTGGACTCAATAGCTATTCTCCCCCATTTTACAGACACATCTGAATCTCTAACAGAGACTCTTTCTCAACAGTAAATCACAGAATAAGGGCTTAATGAGCTCAAACAAGTCTCCTTTCTTTTTCTGCCAAAGACTCAATTTTAAAAGACTTTGTGAGTCAGTTGAGGGTGTATTAAACACGAACATCCAAAATATTCTCTTGATGCTTATTTCATGAAGAAATTTCAAAGACTTAATTGTTCTAGCAAAATCATATAATGGTCTGTATGACTGATTCATTATGCAAAAATCAATTTTTAATTCTGTTCCTATTCTCCTGCTCCATCAAATCTATTATACTCATCCCAGAGCATTATAAGGAACATCATTTTTCATGCCAGCTTATCTCCACTCCTCCATGTTCTGTGCGTCTAATAGTGTGGCAGGCATGGAGGAAATACAGTTTGCATTGAGTGTTAAAGTGAAAATTCCACCTCAAGTGTTACTAGGAATTATAGCTCAGTTCACAGCTCCCTATGAGAATCCCAAAATACAATGCAGGTTTCAATTACAAGACTCCTTGCTTCAATATTTAGATATACGTGATTCACAATCCAAACCTCTGATATTGGAGCCTACTTTATAAAGGATTTCACTTCTAGTTGATTGCACAACCACACAGACCATGTCTTTCTACCACAAGGCCAACATGGGTGCAAAATTCTCTTCTATCAGTGGTTTTTCTGTCAGGCATAATAATTTCGTTATTTCTTTTACTGAAGATTTAAAGTTTTCTGGGAAAGAGTGTCAGATCCACCACATATGGCCTTTGGGGCAACTGGCAAAATTTCTCCTGCTCTTACCCTTGATCTTGGAGTCCGATTCCACCTACCCATAACCTTTCTCAACACCTCATGTTCCATATCTGGTAATTGCCTCTTAAAATACAGCTCGAAAGGGGGTGGGTTAATGCCCTCATCCAGCTGCTGCTTTTCTGGGGAGTAACCCTTCCAGCTTTGCCTCTTTTTTGAAGTCCTTCAAGGAAATTGTTTGCTAAATGTTTTGGATTTCATATAAAAGCAGTCAACTTAAAAAAAATGTAATTCCCCTCACTTGCAAAACTAAATATTTCAAATACTTTAGTGTAGATTCATTTCATAGTCACAAAATCTGCTACAGTGATATTTCTATTTTAGAAGTGCATGTACTAAAACTTTTACTATCAGCAACTGAACATATGGTTTTGGTTCCTGAAATGAAGATTTAAGAGCTAATATTTTATCATTCTTGGGGTGGAATCTCATTATATTAGCCATTGAATTATATGTCAACTAAGACGTACAGCTTTCATTTGACACAGTTTTAAAGCACTCATGTCGGGTACCATTTTTTGTTTTTGTTTTTGTTTTAAGCTTGTGTTTAATTATTAAAATAATAGTTGATTTAATAAGTAGTTATGTATCTGATACAAGATTTAAAAATATACTGTCAAAGTCAGAATAAAATATATTCGGGAGTATATTTTAATGAAAAATCATTTTTAATCAGATTTCATGGTGATACTCTACAATGTATCCTTGGCCCATTTCTAAACAGATTTATGTATAGACAGCAGTTGTCAGGAGACAGGAATTATGATTCTACTCTAAAATTTATTTTACTACAAACATAAACCCTAGAAAACTTTTATAACACATTTTTCCCAATTGGTTTTCAGTATGAATTGTGCATTTTGAAACTACTATGACTATTTTAAAGTCTATAAAGGAGTGAAAAGAAAGATTTACATCTCCCAAATGTGGCTTGTCATATAGATCTTCCAAGTTTATAAATGGACTCTGATACTTAAAAAAATGAATTTTGTCTAAATTATCTTTTTGTTACTATCAACATTTGGCTTTAAATTATGTCTTTCATTTAGATTTTCTGCTTAGTGAGCACCTAATATGAGTCAGGCTTTATCCTAGGTGCTGGGACATAGCAAGAACAAAGCAAAGTATATATAAAACCAAGCAAAAGGGGTATACTAGATGGTGTCAGGTATACAGGGTGGGGGGGGGAAGGGGCAGGCAAAGAGGGGTAGAGGATGCCTGCTTGGGCTGGACTGGTAGAAACACTATTTTAATAGGGTTGTCATCCTGAGTGGGTGATTTTGAGCATGATGTAAATAAGAAAGTAAAACAAGCGTGCTTGCTTTGGCAGCACATATACTAAAATAGGAATGATACAGAGAAGATTATCACAGCCCCTGCGCAAGGATGACACGCAAATTTGTGAAGCGTTCCATATTTTTTGTACTGTATGGTGACTAACATAATAAAAAAAACCATTAAAATAAAAAAAATTTAAAAAAGAAAGTAAAACAAGCAGATATCTGGAAAAAGAACATTACCAAAAAGTGGGATTCTGCTTGTCATATTTAGAACAAGTAAGGGATTCAGTATGGCTTGAGCAAAGTGAGTAGAAGGGAGGAGAGTATCTAAAATTAGAGCTGAGAAGAAGACACATGGGATCAACAAGGCCTTGTGGTCCACGGTAAGCCCATTGGCTTACTCTGAATGATACGGGAAGCCAACAGAAAGCTTCTGAGCACAGCTGTAATGTCTTTTCTGTGATTTAAAGTAATCATTCTGATGTTTGTACAAGGTGCAAAGCTGAAGCAGGAAGAACAGAACAGGTGTTGCAGTAATCCAAGATGAAATGATGCATAGGCCTGGGTAGTAATGACAGAAGTGAAGAGATGGTCGGATTCTGGGTAAAATGAGATATGAGTGATGGAGTTAACTAATGGATCAGATGTGGCTGTGAAAGCAAAAAAATAGCCTGTTTTTGCTTAGACAACTGAAAGAATAAAATTGTTATTTACTGATGTTGAGAGGACTATAAGAAGAGCAATGGGGATATAAAATAGCAAGCTGGGTTTTAGACCTCAAAATTGGAGAGGTCTCTTAGATGCAAAATGGAAATAGACAAAATGGAATCCAGGAATGAATTTTTGGAATCATCAGTATACGGTTCTTGAATTATGTCATGAATTGGGTTGAGTTCATCTAGACTCTACAGTCAATGTATGTAGAGAGATTTCTGAGAACTCATCTCTAGGGACTGCCAATACATAGAGGTGAATAAACCAGGTAAGGGTACTGTGAATACACAGCATATTACATAGATAATCAAGACGGGGCACTTTCTCAGAAGCCTAGTGAGTATTTTGAAGAGAAAGTGACCAACTATGTCAAATACTGTTGATGGGTCAAGTGAGATGAGGACTGAGAAGTGGACATTAGATTTTACAAACAAGAAGTCAGTGATAATTGTGAAAAGAAGTTATTTGGTAGTGACTGGAGGACAGTATGATTAGAAGTTATGAAGAGAGAATGGAGGGGAATTAGAGATAGTATACATAGAAGTTTTGTTATAGGAGAGAACCAAGACAAAAGACGAGAGTACATAAATGAGATAGTTTTAGATAAGAATTTGGATTCGAATGATTAAAGACAAATAAAAAATTATTTTAAATGACATTAAAGATTTCAAAGTTAAAGAACTTAAGGTAATTTAAAATGTCAGTCCAGGGCAAAATAATAGCCAAAGAGTCTTTCTGGTAACGCTGACTCCCTGTATATTTTTGAAGGAGAATTGAAAAAAGATGATTTCAGATAAAGAAGGGTAGATGGAATGTAGGAAAATCATATGCAAGGGCAGGTTATATCATTTCTCTTCGGGGGGTCACCCTACAGAAGTCATGTAGCTTGTCTGGGACACAATTTGGTTTAAATATAAATAAGAGCATGTGCTGGGCTGTGTTTCTTCACAGCTGTGAAGTCTATGTCTGTCACCTGAAATTCTCAAGGTTACAGGAGAAGAACAAAAAAGGATAGACTAGGATTCAAGTGGTTTACCATTTGTACTGAGCAGGATAGAAAATTGAGGGCAACATTTCCAGTTGAGATGGGAATTTGTTCAGATGGATACTCTGTGTGTGTGTGTGTGTGTGTGTGTGTGTGTAAGGAGGGTAGGCTCTAGTTTCTTGCAGTTTAGATTTGTGCCTAATAATGATAAAGTCAAAGAGAGAATGGCTGATAGGATTTTTCTGTCCTTATTGCAGAAACAGAAACAACAAAATGAAACCTTAAAAAGCCACTGTGTGACTTTGACTGCTCTTCCAGGCAGTTGGTCACAGATTGTGTATGCCTTCAAAATATAACCAAATATTGGTTATTTCTCCTTCATTCTACCACTAGAAATGTGATCTAAGCCACCATTCCTTTCTAAGCATCCCTGACTAACTGTAGTGGCTTCGTAAGTACTGCTCCTGTATCGGGAGGTTTATCAACAGGTTGCTCCCTCGCTCGGAGCAAGTTCCCAAATCTTCCGAAGTCCTTGGACCATTCACTCACCACGACCACTTCCCTATCTGATCTCATCCCCCACTACTCCCTCCCCATTTACTCTGACCTCTTTTCCCTTCTTTAAAATAACAAGCGTTATTGTACCTTGAGCTTCCTCAGTTGCCGTTCCATCTTCCTGGGATGCTTTTCCCACAGATGCTGGTTGACTTTCTCCCTTCCCTTGTGTCTCTGCTCAAATGTTACCTTACTATAGAGGTTTTGCCTGACTCCCTGTGTTATGTAGCACTTCTTATCTCCTTTATTCTTTTTATTTTATACAGAAGTTATTACCATATTACCCATTATGTGTTTACTTTTTGTTATATATTGTCTTTTTTTCCCTACATCATAATTAGGATGAGTATGTGAATAAATGAATGAATGGTTGATTGAATGAATGAATGAATTGGATTCTCTTGGGTGACAATTGGGAAATAAAAAAATTGAATCACTTTGATGAAGAACACGAGTTAAGGAAATGTTTGCTTTCCCTATGGAAGGGCCATAGGCTTGGATATCAAGGGCTTAGTTCTCGACAAGGAGCTTTAGTCCAAGAGCACTGGCCCTAGATATCAATGTTAATTCTGTACGGACTAACGTTACTTGGCAGTTAGAGAAGATTGTCTACTCCTTTTCCTACTCTGTAAATAGGGGTTTGGATCAAAGCATGAGTAAGATTCTAATTCTGCATTTTCATACTTTGTAATTTCATCCTTCACGTGTTGCTCTCTAACCTATCATTTGTATGAGTTTGTGTCAATCATTGAACTCACCCAGGGCTGCAGAATTGTAATCTAAAAAAAGCAGTGACAGTATCTTGATTTCCTCCTGCTAAATCACTGTCATGTTTCTTTCAAAAGCACAGAGTGCTAACAAAAACATATAACAACTCTTACGCCGTCTGTCTGGATATAGTAATGTTGCATCTACTCACACATCTTTGGACACATCAAGTCACATGACTTGATGCCACATGGCAAGAGATGTATAATTGACAGAACTCAGTCAATTTGGGTACATCTTATTTTAGAAAGTCTTCAATCATTCTTCCCAATAGTAAACCCAATTACCTAAGGCCTTATATATTGTTATGTTAACAAGAAGTAGGATTAGATTTTTGATGCTCTTAATTGTTTCTCATCTTGCTTAATTTTGTGGATATGCTGTCTGTTCTTACTGTACTGGCTGAAAGGCAGTTGGTCCAAAATGGCCTTTTAGTTGTGCTGGTCTTTGCTGTAAGGGACTGTGGTCTTTGCCATTCCCACATGCTGCTACCTCCATTGCTGACCCCAAGCCTCCCTGGGTCATCTCGGTACTCCCAGTCTCTTGAGGAGGACCGAAAATTTCTGTATACGGTGGACTGGTTTCTGCAAGGCTGTACAATTGCCTTTATGCCTAGACATCTCCCTGAACCCTTGATCTTGTGCACCTTTTTGTAAACCTGTAGGACATGAAGCTCTTTTGAAAATCTGGCTTGTTTAAAAAACTTCCATCTCTTAAACCTCCACCTGTGAAAATGAGAAAATAGCCACGTTTCCTGGACTTGCTGAAACTTCGCTCACAGGACTTTGAGTTCAAGGGGATGGGGTTGGTAGGAAATTTGTATCTGAAGTCAGCTGTCCAGTCTTCTCCCTGCTAAATTCTGTCTCCAGCCCAACAAGTGTTTTGCTTTCTTTGCATGTTAGCAGCAATCCTAAAGTCTTACCCTAATCCTTCTGCCACTATGCTTTAATCCTGGGAGCTTTACTGCTATCTAGAGTCCAGACTGAAAGCTTCAAGAAAATTCTTTTTTCTCACAATAAATGCTCGCTTCTGGAAATCCAAATCACTTGCTTTCAGATTATTATCACATGTGTACCAAAACCCACTCCTTTTAAACTCAGAGACAAGTAATGACTGCTTTGCTCTAGGCCATGTAGAGGTAAGATTTCAATGAGGAAAGAAATGATAGATGACTAGAGGTAGACATAAATACATACTGGAGCTATAAAAGGAGAAAAAAATAGATACAAAATAAGCAGAAGCTATAAAATAATAAAAATTAGAGAAGAAATCAATGAAATTGGAAAAAGGAAATTAATAGAGAAAATTAACAAAACCAAAAGCTGGTTCTTTGAAGAAATCATTAAAATATAGATAAACCCTTATCTAAGTTAAGTAAGAAAAAAAAGAGAATACAAAAATTACTGATATCAGAAATAAAAGAAAGGCTATCACTACTAACCCCATTAAAAGGATAATAAAAGAATTTCATGAGCAATTGTATGGCCACCAATTTGATGACTTAGATCAAACAGATGAGCTCTCTGAATAACAAAATCTGCCAACACTCAGAAATAGATTATCTGTATAGGCTTATATTGACCAAAGAAATTTTTTTTTAATTTTTTTATGCGACAGAGATAGAGACAGCCAGCTGGAGAGGGAACACAAGCAGGGGGAGTGGGAGAGAAAGAAGCAGGCTCATAGGGGAGGAGCCTGATGTGGGGCTCGATCCCAGAACGCCGGGATCACGCCCTGAGCCGAAAGCAGACACTTAACCGCTGTGCCACCCAGGCGCCCTGACCAAAGAAATTGAATCAATAATTAATAACTTCCCCAAACAAAAAACATGGGGCTCAGGTGATTTCAGTGGTTAATTTTATTAAACATTTAAGGAATAAATGGTAACAATTCTCTACATTACCTTCCAGGACGCAAAAGCAGAAGAAATACTTTTAACTCACTCAGTGAGGCCAGCATTATCCTAACACCAGAGCCAACACATCAGAGCAAAGAAAGATTGCAGACCACTATCTTTCATGAACATAGATGCAAAAATCCTCAACAAAATATTAACAAATTGAATCCAGCCATGTATAAAAATCATTGTATACTATGACCAGCTGACATTTTTTCTAGGAATTCATGACTAGCTCCACATTTAAATGAATATGTGTAATCTATTACATCCACAAGCTAAAGAAAAAAAATCGTATGATCGTATCAGTAGATGCAGAGAAAGCATTTGACATATTTCAACACCTATGCATGACCAAAACTCACAACACACTAGGACTAAAGAGGGAATTTGCTCAGCTTGCTAAAGAGTATGTATAGAAAAAGCTACAGCTAGCATCATATGTATGGTGAGAAAGTAGACGCTTTCCACCTAAAATTGGTTACAAGGCAAGGATATTTGCTCTTACTCCTCCTATTCAACATTGTACTGAAAGCTGTAGCTAATATAATAAAAGAAGGAGGGTATATATATATATATATACATATATATATATATATATATATATATATATGGGAGATACATAAAACTATATTTGGTCACAGGTGACATGATTGTCTAGTAGAAAATTTGAAAGAATCAAAAAACTCCTATAACTAATAAGTGATTATAGACAGGTTGTAAGATACAAGGTCAATATGCAAAAGTCAATTATATTCCTGCATGTCAGTAATAAACTATTGGAATTTGAAATTAAAAACACAGCACCATTTAAATTAGCAAGAAAAAGAAATTAAACAGGTATAAATTTAACAAATATATGTATCTATGTGAGGAAAAGTACAAAAGTCTATTTGAAGAAATCAATATCTAAATAAATGGAGACATATTCCATGTTCTTGGATTGGAAGAGTTAATTTTGTTAAGATGTCAGTTCTTACCAACTTGATACATAGATTCAACATACTTCTCATCAAATTCTCATGAAGTTACTTTGCAGATATTAACAAACTAACTATAAAGTTTATATGGAAAAGCAAAGATCCAAAACATTCAACACAATATTGAAAGAGTAGAACAAAGTGGGAGAACTGACACTACCCAACTTCAGGTCTTACTTATAAGCTATGGTAATCAATACAGTGTCGTATTGGGAAAAGAACAGACAGATTAATGGAGCAGAATAGAGAATTCAGATATAGACCTATACAAATATAGTCAACTAATTTTTTATAAAAAAAAAACAAGGAAATACAGTGAAGAAACAATAGTCTCTTGAAGATACAGTGCTGGACAACTATATATCCACATTCAAAAAAATTAATATAGGCACAGACTTTGCACCTTTCATAAAAATTAACTCTATCATAGACATAAATGTAAAATACAAAACTGAAAAGTTTCTCTTTTTTAAAGATTTTATTTATTTATTTGAGAGAGGGAGAGATAGAGTGTGAGTAGAGGGGAGCAGCAGAGGGAGAGAGAGAAGCAGGCTTCCTGTTGAGCAGGGAGCCTGATGCAGGGCTTGATCCCAGGACCCTGGGATCATGACCTGAGCCAAAGGCTGAGACTTAACCAACGAGCCACCGAGGCACCCCAAAACTACAAAGTTTCTAAAAGATAACATAGGAGAAAATCTGGATGATTTTGGATTTGGTGGTGAGTTTTTATAAGCAATACCAAAACACAGTCTGTAAAAGGAAAAATTAATAAATTGGACTTCATTAAAATTAACACCTATATTTTGCACAAGACACCCTTAGAAGAATGAAAGTCAAGCCACACAGAATGGGTAAAAATATTTGCAAGACACATATCAATTAAGTGACTTGTATCTAAAATATACAAAGAACTCTTGCAACTCAATAATAAGAAAACAACCTGATTTTAAAAATAGGCAAAAGATCTGAACAGATACCTCCTGAAAGAAGATGCAGAGATGGCAAATAAACATGTGAAAAGATGTCACTAGCGAGCTGCAAGTTAAAACAGCTGTGATATACCACTATATACCAATTACAGTCACTGAAATCCAAAACACTGACATTACGAAATGGTGGTCAGAATGTAGAGGAGGAGGGGCTCTGGTTCATTGCTTGTGGGAGTGCAAAATGGTAAAGCCACTTTGGACGACAGCTTGGTGGTTTCTTACAAAGTTAAAGGTAGGCTTACCATATGATCCAGGAATCACATTCCTTAATATTTACACAAGTGAGTTGAAAACTTACGTTCACACAAAATCCTGCACACGAATGTTCAAAGAAGCCTTGTTCATGATTGGCAAAAATGAGAAGCGACCAAGACATCCTTCAATAGGTGAATCTAAGAGAAAACTGGTACATCTGTATAATGGAATATTATTCAGTGATAAGAAGATAGGAACTACTAAGCCAGGAAAAGATATGAGGGATTCTTAGCTGCATATTGCTAAGGGAAAGAAGCCTTCGTAAGAGTCTTTACACTGTATGATTCCAATCATATATATGATTCCAGTGACAGTCTGGAAAAGGCAAAAGTAGAGACTGAAAAGATCAGTGGTTTCCAGAAATTCAGGGAAAGGAAGGGAAGGATGAATAGGTAGAACACAGTGGAACTATTCTGTACGATCCTGTAATGTTAGACATATTACTGTTTGCATTTGTCAAAATCCATTGCACTATACAATACAAAGAGTGAATTATAATGTAAATTGTGAATCAAAATGTATCCATACTGAGTCATCAATTATAGCAAATGTACCACACAAATGCAAGATGTTCATGATACAGGAAACTGTGTGGATACAGGGGTAGGCAGGAATGAGGTTTATGAGAACTCTAAATTTCTGCACAATTTCTTTATAAACTTAAAACCACTCTAAACATATAGTATAGTAATAAAAATAAATGCATTCATATTTTCACCAATAATCATATTATACTTATAACTAAAATATACAAGTTAGACTCTAGAAAGAAAAGGAACAATACTACAACCAAAAAAATTGGGAGGTGGTGGAAGATACTGGAATTTGAGTGGTTATCTATGTGTTTTCATTTTCTCATGTTTCATTGGAGGAACTCAGTAGATACAGTGTCAAATTGATAGGCAATCAGCATGATGTTTTGATATCAAGATATAAAGGTTTAATTTTATTATGAAGGTATATTCATCAGGATAATTAAAAATCTAGATAATAAAATTTTCATGCATCAAAAAGAGTCAATGAAAATATCAACAATATAATGCAAAAGTGTTTTAGTTAAAGAAAACATAGATATTAAGAACAATATAAAACAAGATAGTAGGGGTATGAATAAATACAACGTATCAGCATCGATATATCTCTCTCATTAGTCATATTAGCCAGTATCATGTTTAATATTACACAAGCATCTCTGCTAAATCAGTAACAAGAGAAAGATAACTATACAGTGAATTTTACTTATAACTTCTCTGTGAATTCTAGATGAACAAATATTTGCTGCTTAAAAACACACCCTTCCATTCTTTCTCTTTTCTGTTATAGTCCAAGTGGTATCCTCCTCATGTTGGCCCAATTCTCTGTCCTCTTAAATTTTTCTTCTTCTTTTTTTTCCCCCAAGATAATTTATTCATTTCTTTGGGAGAGAGAATGAGAGAAAGCGCACATGAGTGGGTGCAGGGGCAGAGGGAGAAGCAGACTTCCCATTGAGCAGGGAGCCCAATGTGGGGCTCGATCCCAGGACCGTGAGATCATGACCTGAGCCAAAGGCGGGCGTTTAACTGACTGAGTAACCCAGGTGGCCCTTAAATCTATGTTCTTAAATTAGATTTTCTCACTTATTTCTAAAACTTTTCTACTTATTTTTCCCTAGCAGCATTTAAATACACTCAAAGTCTTCCCATTCCCGCCCCACACACATGAAAGTAAATTCAGATCAAAACCTTCACTGATGGCAGATCTCCTGTCAGGCACTATAACTATCTCTATTAGTCGGCTTGGAAGAATTATTTTTTACTCTCCATGTCTTTATTGGTTTTTGTGTGTTTATTTGGTTTTTAATCCACTCTTCAGCTCAGGAGAGTCTTGCTTCACTATTCCAGGTAAAATGTGCTCCCCAAACCAGTACTCTTCTTATACCCAAATCCAATCGATACTTTGTATCCCTGTGTTTGTCATTCAGCAACATTGAGCTGACCCTACTTCTTGGAGGTCTCTCTTTTTTAGTAGGTAGGAAGCTCTCCTGGTTTTCTTTTTTAATTCCCAGCACTTTCTCACTCAGTTTCTCTTCAGGTTCCTTTTCTCTGCGTAGCATAAGGTAGCGTACTGGAAATGGAAGAAAGCAAATATTGGCGAATCCAGAAATATGGAGGAAGCTTGAATGCTTAGGACTAGGAGATTGGTAGGGCTTGCAAAGCAAGGAAGAGGAAGGTGGCATAGCTTACTTTCCGATTTCTAACTTACCCATCTGAGTAGTTGGTGGTAGCATTTACTGATGGGTCCTTTGAGGATGAATAGGTTCGGGGCGGGAATGATGAATTGCTTTGGGGCACGTTGAACTTTAAGGCAGCAGGTCGCTCTCTTGGTCTCACTCATAACTGCTTCACCTTCAAAATTGAAACACAGTCAGCTCTCTCTCTGAACACAATGTGCATTTGTGCTTGTTTGTTCTAATGTTGCAGCTGCCACTTGTGTTTACTAACATGCCATTAGTTTCTCAGTATTTTCATTTTCCATGGCAACTTGAAGCCAAAAGAAACACCTAACAGTTTCATTCATTAGATAGGTGGATCAAAAAAGCTTGATGAAAATTCACATCCTAATAACTTAGTAGCCAAATACAAAAAGAAAATTGAAAGAAAAAATACTGTTTTTCTTTCATCCTTAACTGTAAGTAATGGGGTGATGGGATGTGTGTGTCTGCCAGACACTATACATGTTCTCCACCATTGGAATCAAGTCTTATGCTGCCGCACTCATACCCTGTTCTATGCTTTTTTGCAGTACTCACTTAAAAAAAAAAAAAAAAAGACTTTAGAGAGAGAACGAGAGCATGGTGGGAGGAGCAAAAGGAGAGGGAGAGAGAGTCTTAAGCAGACTCTGTGCTGAGCAGGGAGCCCAACTTAGGGCTCATCTCATGACCCTGAGATCAGAACCCAAGCCAAAACCAAGAGTCCGGTGCTCAACTGACCCAGGGGCCCCAAAGAAGATACGATGTCATTGAAAGGGATGTTGCACGGTTTAGCCGAAACTGAGAACAAGTTCAAGCAGTTCGTGGGATATTTCAAAGAAATCGAGAGTCACTGCTTCCTTTAAACTTCACTTCGTTCACATTGCAGACTCTTTTGTTCGTATCACCATTGTCTTTTCTGGGTGGAACAACCACCTCATCATGAATTTTTCTAGGTTTTTTGTTTTTTTTTTAAGATTTTATTTATTTATTTGTCAGAGACAGAGCATACAAGCAGGGGAAGCGTCAGGGAGAGGGAGAAGCAGGCTCCTGCTGAGCAGAGAGCCTGATGCGGGACTCGAGCCCGGGACCCTTAGGCAGACAGGCAGACACTTAACCGACTGAGCCACCCAGGTGCCCCGAATTTTTCTGCTTTTAATCTTATCCTCTAATACTTCTTTCACATGGCAGCCACAGCTGCATTTTGAAAACAGAAATCTGTTATTACTACTCTGTAACCTTTTAAAGACTTCTTGTTCTCACCCAAGTGTTCAAATTCCTGACCTTTCAGGGTTTGGCTTGTGCAGCTGCTTCTTCCCAAGTTCCACCTCTATTACTTTCTCTCCATTCTGTGGCATACTGTGTTCCCTTCTGTTCTTTAAATATGCTTTTTCTTTCTTTCTTTCTTTTTCTTTCTTTCTTTCTTTCTTTCTTTCTTTCTTTCTTTCTTTCTTTCTTTCTCTTTCTTTCTTTCTTTCTTTCTTTCTTTCTTTCTTTCTTTCTTTCTTTCTTTCTTTCTTTCTTTCTTTCTTTCCCTGCCTAGCCCACACTTTTCTTATTTTTTTAGCTGGCTTTCCTCCTATTTTTCATGTTTGTGCTTAACTGTTTCTTCCTCACAGAGCTCCAGATCCCACCTGGCTCATTTAAATACTGTTTCTATGTGACTCCTTTATTTAATTCATCGCAGAATTTGCTGTCATATTGTAATTAAATATTTAATTGCAAATACATCATATTTTTCTTTGGCTAAACTGAAAGTTCTTTGAAAGCAATTCCTATTTCGTGGTCATCTCTATATTTCCTTTGAGTGGCATCATGATGGAATTATAGTAAGTGATGAAAAAAAATTATTAAATGAATTAATGAAAGTGCCCATAACAAAATATAGATCATAAAGTATGCTTTGCCAAGTAATAGTGACTATTATATTAACAGTGTAAATGATTGTAATAAATCCTATTGCCATTCCTGATAGAATTCTTTTAACATTTACTCCAGGAAACATGTCTGTATTATATCAGAACTATTTAAATATCATTCCTTGATGTTTAGAAAGTGATCCTGTGTAATGCTCTGCCTTCCATTCATATTATTTGGCTTTGTTGACATTAAGAGTCTACTATGAATCAAATTCATAAGAGACTTAGTTGTGTAGTTTTATTCTTAAAATATTTCAAAGTAGGCACAAGTTCACTATTTAGGAAAAACTATGGTTTTATGATACAAATAAATCAAACATGAAGACACATTCATTAAAAAAAAATAAGCTAGGCTCAGTTCTACTTTAAATAGTGGACATAGCAGCGTCTGGGGAGTTTGGTGACATTTATCGAAATGACTCTTAGTGTCCAGAGGGTTACTTAGAGCAGGCTTTGGATGGAGAGAACATTCCAGGTAACTCATCCCCTCACCTCATTCAAGGAAATGAGAGTTACAGAATAAAAACGTGCTCTACTTAAGAATGAGAAAAGGCAGGGCTTTCCCCTTTGGCCAGAGCCTACAAAAGGCTCTTTCCAGCAAAGGATTGGATGACTTCAGTGGAGTCATTTTCTAAAAGGCCAGGAAATAGCTACTTGTTTTCCCCTTCTACTTTGCTCCATATTTGACAAGGTGAAATAAAAGTGGGGCATGTTTATGTGAGGGCCATGCCAAAGTGCTTCCGACCTGATTGCTCTCCTGCCTTTACTGCCATTGTCTCTAGTGCTTGCTCAAATCTCTACTAGTCCTTTCCCAGAGACATGTAGAATGAACTGGGACTATTTTTTTAAAATTATATTTTATTTTTATTTTTTTCAGCTTTATTGAGGTATACTTGACAAATCAAAATTGTATATATTTAAGGTGTAAAATGTGATGTTTGGATTGATACATTGGGAGAAGAGTTTCACAGTCAAGCTAGTTAACATATCTTTCACCTCACAAAGTGATGATTTGTGTGTGTGTGTGCGCGTGCGTGCTCGCCCTCTCAGGCCGGCGTGAGAACACAAGATAAGAACTGGGCCTCTTTATCATCCTTTATGTTCAAGGAAAGTGCTTTTGTATGTTCTTTAGCCCTCTGGATAAGAAGGGTAGGGATTATGTATATTTGATCAATGTCACAAACCTGTTAATGAAAGAGAACACTGATTCGTTGGTTCTCATTGCCAGAAGATTCAATGTGCCTTTCACAAAGAACAAAATCTGAGACCTTTTTTTTTTTTTTTGGTAAAGATTTTATTTATTTTATTTTAGAGAGAGAGCAGGGTAGGGCGGGGCAGAGGGAAAGGGAGAGAGAGAGTCTCAAGCGGACCCTTGCTGAGTGCAGAGCCCGATGCTGGGCTCATCCCATGACATTGAGATCATGATCTTGAGATCACAACCTCCAGATCACAACCAGAGCCCAAACCAAGAGTAAAATACTAACCAACTGGACCATCCAGGCGCCCCTGAGACCTTTTTGGAAAGACCCACCATACTTAGTTTTCTATACTCCAAGAACTTATCTTATAATAGTTTTCAGCTTTGGAGAAGTTTTGAAAGCAAAAACTGGTTTTTTAGGAAAAGCATAGGCCGAGGAGTTAGGTAGTGGGTAGAGAAAAATCAGCTACAGCCTTTAATAAAAGAATCTATAATGTAAGCTTCAGGGTGGGCAGTGATTTTTTTGTTTTTTAAACTGCTGCAGCACCTACAGCAGAGAGCACCTTCTCGATAAATATTGTTGGAAAGAATGGATAAGACTAAGCCCAGATCCTGTGACTGACTGGAGGGAACGTTTCTATACAGAGACATGAAATGGGGTCAACTTGACTGTGCTCTGACCATCCTCCTTTTGTCTGATGAAGAGACACATGTGCCAGTGCAGAGCTGTCTGTATAGACGCTGCAGCATGCTGACTGCATGGCCCAGCTGGCTGAGTCCTAACCTTGTACCTGGCAATGAGTACAACTTTGCATGAGTAACCGAGAGCTATCTGTAATTATTTAAAAAACCGTCTTCTAGCTTGTGTTTTGTGTGTTATTCCCTTTAGTCAAGAGAAATCGTAGCTCCCCACGAAAAGATACCTTCCCTGCAAGTGTTACTGTTTAGGACCGGCCTTTCTCTACGGAGTAATGTATAGTATTTGATTCTTATTTGTACCCATCGCAGTTGAATTACTTCTGGATGAAAATTGTTGCTAGGTTTCAAACATACCATCAACCATTCTGGTCTACTGTGAAATCATTGGAGATACTGCGACAGGTCTAGCACCAGGAGGTCATAATGTAGAAACTACTTCTAACTTGTCACTTAACGCAGAAACCGATGCCGGGCAAGGTATAAAGTCAGAGCCTTTCTTTTGAAACTGTGTTCTAATTGGTCTCTTTTCTTCTAAAGATAGAGAAGTGTGCAGCTTATGTCAGGGGGGTTCTGAGTTTGAGAAATGAAAGTCATGAACTTAAGTAACTGCACAAAGGCTTACAAATATAAAAGCAATATTTCCTGAATTGCATAAATAATCTAGTAAAATTCACAATGAAAATATTGAATTAAACACAACTTACCTCCAATGGTAATAAGCTTAATGTAGTCAAGATAAAGGAACACAGAATTTATTATTGTAAATCAAATATTTACATATGTGTGACACATGTGAATTACACAGGTAAACTACAAATGATTAAAAAAAACAGTGCTTTTGAATATGTCTATGTAATTTCTGTTTGTAAGATTTTTACTTCTGTGACCTGAAAACTGATGGTTTCCAAGTTGTTACGATCACAAATGTGAGAAACAGAGCAGATGCACGTAATTCATGTTAGAACGATGAAACGGCAGCACCTTAACTATGCACCTGCTTAATTTACCGTCTCTTCAGCCGTGAGATGGTGCAAGCAAATAGTCATCATTTTTTCCCCACTGAACTAAAAATTTAAATAATGCAAATATTTATAGATCCTTTCTCACCCTAGTCTTGGCAAAGTTTGTGTAAATCTGATTGAGCATTGTAAAAAAAACAAAGAATTAAAGAACTGATATATTCAGAATAGCGAGCTGGACTCTGACATTTTCAAAGAACGCTAGCAGAATGTTACAAGTGATTTCTAGTTCTTTTAATATTAACTTACAAATACAATGTGTACTTATTCTGTGCCAGCTTTAACATGAAATTCATTACTTTTGAAATTGATTTTTCCTATCAAGAACTTGATATTTAATGAAAAATTTACTCTTTTAACCAATTGAGTTGCTAATAATTGTGATGATGTAATAATGATTGTTGTATTTTATTTGTGTAATGTAATTTTTAATATTTAAAGGGCCATCACATATATACACCGTTTATTCAGCAATATAATATTTTGACATAGGAAGAGTAAGTATCTATATTTTTAAAGAAATACAGTTTCAGTTACTCAATAGTACTATTAATAGAGAAAGATTTAGAAAACAGCTAATAGAGAACTGAGCATATGGTATGGTTCTACTATGACACTCTGATAGTAAAATGACTATCCCCCTTAAGATTTTACCTGGTTGAGTGTTAGAACTAGGATCGAAACAAAGATGTTTATATCTGATTTTTGCTGATTTTCTTTCTATAAAACACTTTTGTATCTTCCTGTTAAAGTTACCATGTATGGCGTTGGTTTATAACTTGGGACACACTGACCACGCAGAGGAGTGGGTGATTGGGCTGTTGTTACCATCCTAGGTAATGGGGCTAAGTACGTGAACTTTCATCCAGAATGTTCTGAAAAGGCACCAAGATACGGGAAAGAATTTGGAGGTGACCTTTTTGACCCTTTGGAAATACAGATACTCAGATCAAGCCATTAACATTTTAACATTGATTTCCAAATAATTTTTTTGGAGTTCCTGACTCTTTTCTTATTTCTAATTCTCTCCCTTTCACTGACCTTACAACTTTGAATCTCATTAGGGTTGGAAAGGTGACTATAAGGGCATGAGGGGATCTTTATGGTAATGGAATAATCCTGCATTTTAATGTAGTGGTGGTCACATAAATCTATATTATGTGGCAAAATGATAAAAATATACACATACATTATACTAATATCCAGTACCTTGCAATAATTATGCAAGATGTAACTATTAGGGAAATTGAGTGAGGGAAATTGACCTACTTTAGGTCTATACAATTCTTACTGTTGGCCCAAGTTTGGGGGCTTGAGGATGATGTAAAGTGCTAACATCACAGGTTTTCTTAGAATAGACCTGTGGTTTCTTTTGCTACACAATTTGTTCTCAAACTTACTAGGCTCATAATGTATTCATTTTTAGTCTATTACGCATGTGAGTAACCATATAAACCATAGCAGGTGCCGTTGGTGCCCTCTTGAATTGTCTCAGCATGCTCAGGTATGGGCCCACAGTAGCCCACCCCGGCAAGCATCTGCAGTCCTTTGCTTGAGGGCTTCCTCTTAGTTTGTGTGCATAGGACAAATCAAAAGTGCCAGGGAGGTAGTGACCCTAGGAGCAGATTGGACTAAGGTTATATAACCCAACTTCTTGTCCCTCAGGTGGGATAAATCTGAAGTGTGTTTTAGACGGTCTCCCAGAGCTCCCCAGCAGGACTGAGCCTGTCCACAGCGACAATCTGCTTGGTAATGCCCACTTTTGATTCTTTCTTTTTTTCTCTGTCTCTTAGTTAATTCTTTTCTCTTTTTCATAGCCTCCCCTGGAGGACCCAACCTAAGATATATAATTCTTAATTTTAATTCTGAACTCTTTTCTGATTGTGAAAGTTACATTTTGTCTGTACTCAATTCTTCTTGTATCTTAAAAAAAAAAAAAAATCAAGCAGCCGTTGTTAGTCCAAACACTAATGACACATTCTAACTACAAATTCTAGTGATATAAGCTCTCTTAGAAGCAAATAGGATCTTTCTAATTTAGCCAACTTGACAATTTACCATAAGTTTTATGGTGTAAAAAGGGTTATTGGTTTTATAGACCATTATACTTATTTACTTACTGTGTATTTTCTAACTGCTAAGCAAATGCCGTATATTTTTGTTATGATAGCACCAAACTTGGGAGCTCTATATCAGTTGGGGTAGCTAAGCATCTATAACATGAGAACCAACAGTAACTTAGTGACCCAAACAAAATGAGTGTTATTTTTTATCCTCCTTGACTGGTCTGTGTTGGTGTTTCAGGTAGGCAGGAAGTTGGCTGTACATTGTTATTTAGGTACCCAGACCGGTCGCCTCTGCAGTCCGTAGTACAGGCTTCTAAGGGCTTTCTGCTTATTCTAATCCCGCATGGTAGAAACATGGAGGAGCCATGCTGCTATCTTGAGGGCCCCAGCCCCAAGTGGCGGATGTCACTTCCATTCACACTTGGCTGGTTAAATTGGTCATATGGCCTCACCTAACTGCAAGAGAGGCTGGGAAATTTGTGTACATGTGTGCGCAAAAAGAACAGGAGAATAAATTCTGTTGAACAGCTATCAGTCTTTGACAGAGTCACTGTCATCAAATTAGTAAGGGGAGAGACATAATAAATGAAATAGTGTATGATCAATAGAAAGAATCAATTTGGAGATAACCCTCCCTATAAAAAAATAGAGCAGAATGTTGTCTCTATTTTTGTCATGTGATGGCTCTGTAGTATTTGGGTGGCTCAGTTATCATGAAGGTATAAGACCAAGCCACCATGTAGAGAATTTATAATTGAGAAGGTATTCTGAGTACAAAGAAATACAACCAGTACCATTATCTTTTAATTTCTCCATTGTAACTTTATAGAGGAAGAATAACATGCTGCTAAATTACACTAATAGCCAAAAATGCAAATTTGAATATAACAAGTGATTATACATACTACTATCTGAATCAGCTCAATAAACAATTGATCAATTGATAGAGTAAATCAGAGTGTGTCTTTCTAGGGTTATTTCCGGGAATACCTTATCACTAGATGAAGGTACTTCTTTGGTGACCGCCTTGGATTTTTGAATGTTAAAGGAAAGGTTAATATGTATTCACACATACAAAAAGATTTCATTAATGAAATTATTCAAAGGATTATCTCAAACACTGTTCTTCATATTAAATATTAGATTTTAGAACAGATTGATTGGAGCAAAATTTTTTAAAAATATTAATACTCAGGAGAGTAACAGAGTCTTTAATCCTTGGCTATTTTTCATTAATTTTTTTTCTAATTATAGTTTCTTCACCAGCTATCTTTGCTATATATACTAAAGTTGGTATTTTTGTTTTTATATGGTTTCAAAATTATTACTAAAAATGTGAAAGAAAATAATTTTGTCCAGAGTTAACCTTTGTGTGTGTGTATGTGTATGTGTGCATATATATGTGTATATGTATATATGTGTAATATACACATATTATAAATGTTTATATATTTTTAAAGTTTACATGGTGCAAGCAGTAACAATCTCAGTGTAAATGCAAGAGGGAATTAAAGCTGATAATTAAAAGTACTTTGCATAAATAAAACAAAACCAGAAAATGAACACCTACATATGATAATAGTAAAACATTAACAAAAAAAGATGAGATTTTGTTGCTTTGATCAACTTTATATGGGAATAATATGTGGTGTCATTTAGTAATGTAATTTTTCCTGTTGATGAGAAGCCATTACCTATTTGCCTGCAGCGTTGAGAACACTAGTGCTGGGGACTAGAAGTTACATATTTGAATGTGACAAGGTTTATCTACAACCAAAGCTAGAATACATTCTTATGCTAAGAGACGTCGCTGTTTCAAACAATTTTAGATTTTCATTTAACAACACAAAATTGAGCTGAGGTTTTTTTTTTTTGATATTACTGAGATAAAAAATAAATTTTAATTCAAGAGCAAATAGGAAATTGGGCATTCACTGCAAAAGTACCATTCTGGATGAAATGTCTGATCCATTTTAATGCATCATAAAAATATTTTCTCTCAGGATGTGTTGTACTTGAGTGTTCAAGGTAAACAATGTATTATGTGACTTAGGGCAAAAAATAGAGCGGAAAAAGTTTGAGAGGTATTAAATTGTTGAAACTCTGCATTACACTATGTGAGTCTATAGAAATTTGTGCATGTTCTTGTTCTTAGATTTGATTATTTTAATCACCTGTAGCAGGGTTTTTTGGCTTTTTTGTTTTGTTTTGTTTTTGTTTTTTTAGAGAGAGAGAGTGTGTGTGCACGAGTGGGGCAGGGAGGGGCAGAGAGAGAGAGAATCCCAAGCAGGCTCCATGCCCAGTGCAGAGCCTGACATGGGGCTCAATCTCACGGCCCTGAGATCATGACCTGAACTGAAATCATGAGTCACAGGCTTAATCGATTGAGCCACCCAGGCACTCCAACTATAGCAACCTATGCAAAGGTATAGGATTCCTAAATGAAAACCAGAGGTTCTTGCCATTAAGAAATACCACATAGGGGCACCTGGGTGGCTCAGTTGGTTAAGCGTTTGCCTTCAGCTCAGGTCATGATCTCAAGGTCATGGATGGAGCCCCACTTCTGGCTCTCTGCTGAGCAGGGAGTCTACTTCTCCCTCTCTCTCTGCTGCTCCCCCTGCTTGTTTTCTCTCTCTCTCTCTCTCTCTCTCTCCCTCTCTGTCAAATAAGTAAATAAAATCTTGAAAAAAAAGTAATACTACATAGTTGAATTATTTCATAGAATTACTTTGAAAATCTGAAAGGATTCTGATGTTTTATCACAGAACGTGACGGTACTCTTCTGAGCCAATCCGGTGATTCTCTCTAGGGTACCCCCTTTATTTAAAGCAGTTTTACTCTGACTCTATTAATTTTAAATGGTCATGTGTTTCAGAGCCAAGACTGAGTAAATCTGTTGGCCCCAAATACCATAAATATATTAAAATTTCAAGTAGAGTCTTGTGAGTGTTATACTGCTGCCGCGTTACTCCAGGAGAGCCCTGGCTCTGAGAATGTTTGTTTGTTTTTTTCCAAATTGAATTTCTTATTTTTAGATCCTATTTTTGCCTCTTTAAGGAAGGAATTACTTATTTGCTAAGAAACTTGTTTTTCTCATTAAAGAAAAAGAAATTTAGTTAAGATCTGGTTAATGGAGTTTCAATTGGCTTTTTTCGCCTTTATTATCTATTTGATTTCTCTGTTAGATTTATAAAACTAAGACTTTCCTTCAAAATGGAAGAAGAAAATATTCTGACTTACTAGCTTGTTGTTACATATATTTTTAACTCATTTAATGCAGGGACTGTGTACTTTTTAAAGTCTCTATGGTGACATGCAGTACATTTTACATAGTAGAAATTTAATAAAAAATATAGAAATACTTTATAAATAACATTTGACAGGATTTTTTTCATTGTCAGAAAATACAGAATTAGAAACCTCTCTCACACTTGTTCCTTTATACCCACTGTGTATTTTCCAAGACAATGTTAACATGGAAGATCTTGGGGCGCCTGGGTGGCTCAGTCGGTTAAGTGGCTGACTTCGGCTCAGGTCATGTTCCCGGGGTCCTGGGATTAAGCCCCACATTGGTGCCCTGCTCAGTGGGGAGTCTGCTTCTTCTCTCTTTCTGACCCTCCCCCCCTGCTTGTGCTCACTCTCTCTCAAATGAATAAATTTAAAAAAATGAAAAATTAAAAACAACAAGGAAGATCTCTTTATAGCTTAGTAAAAACAATGATAATCTCAAATTTTAATTTTGTTAAAAGTAAAGACGATGCTTTGATCTTCATCATAATTAAATTCACAAGAGAATTTAGCATGGAATTCTAATCAAAATTGATGTTTAATAAATATTTTTTCCAAAAAAATAAGGACAAACCAAGAAACAGTCTCTTGGTTATGTAGAACAGACATGGTTACCAGAGGGGGGTGGGTGAGGATGGGGAAAATAATCGAAGGGGATTAATAGTACACTTATTATGAGCACTGAGTGATGTATAGAATTGTCGAATCATTGTATTGTATACCTGGAACTAGTACAGCACTGTATGTTAACTATACTAGAATATAAATAAAGAACTTAATTAAAAATAGATTTCCTGAATTAGCAGAAACAGAAAGAATATTAGAAAGAAGTTGCCCAGTTTAAATTGTAGAATGTTCCTTTTTGCTTAGGATCTTTAATATTTCGTGTTTAAAATTGTTATAACAAATCAACTCCAAAATGCCAATGGTTTACTAATAGATGCTTTTTTATTGCACATAATAATCCAATGTGGGTATTCCTAAAGGTGAGCAGTTGTCCTAGAGCCGGGGTTCCTTCCTTCTGGTAGCTTTGCTGTTTCATGGGGCCTTAATCTCTGCATCTACCTGGCAGATTAGTGAGTGTGGGGAGGGCGCAGCCTCTTTTTAAATGCTAGGTTGGGAAGGGACACTCCTAATTTCCAGTTCTGTTGATTGGAATGAATCACATGGAATGGGGGACAGAAAAGTGGAAGGGGGAATTTTAAGCAGAAGACATTGAAGTAAAAACAAGAGGGCACCCAAGTGCCTACTGTATTCTAAGGAAGAAGGTTGTCTGCTGTGTCTCCAGAATTACGTGATAGAAAGTATAGGATAGGCTCTGGAGCTGAACGATGAGTGGAACCTAAAGTGTGAAGACTCTTGAAAAGGAAGTGGAGAAATTGTTTTGGATCTGCATTTTATATTCATTCATTCATTCATTCATTTTATGTTGGGCTTGCATCTTAAAAGAGTATTTATGTGTTGCCCTGGAGAGTATTGGGATTATGAATTGGACCTTATGAAGGTGGGCTTAGGGAACTCAGCAGGTTCAGAAGGAGAACTAGTGCACAGCACACGAGCCTCTCATAAAATTTTTAAGTGGAGGAAGGAGGCAGAAGGTGCTTTAGGTTCTCCTCGTGTCTGAGAGCTAGGCTAAGTGCTGCATAAAAACACCCAGCTGGGAGGATAGGGATGTGGAAAGGGCATGACTGTGCCTAGCTAAGCCTGGCTATTTTATTAGTATCGGGACCCTTTCTAGATTTGGAAAATACACAGGTACACATAATCAGCTTTTTTGCCTGACCCATACAGCCTTTCTGTCCCCATTCTACCTATTACAAATAATTGGTCTGTACCTATTACCTAGATAATAACATATAAGTAACCTGTACCTATTACCCATTAAGAACTTTAACCTATTAAATAACATGAGTATTCTAAAAAATTTTTTTCAAGATATCTTTTCCTTCCAGACTGAAATACAAGAGTTTAGTTACATTATAATTCAAATAGATTGGGTATATGTGTGAGCTAAAGCCTCTCTGGAATGTACCTTATTTATAAGTTAGAGGGGATGTTTGGCAAATAAGTGAAGTTATTACTATGAAGCATTTATTACCATATAGTATGATTTTGCCATTAAAAAGTTAATGATGGCCATGAGGTACATTTTTATATAGTCCTGATTCTCTTTAGAAAAAAGGCATGAAAACAGTGCAAATGAAGGTACACAAATTAAGAAATAAAATAATCTGACACCCAAGTGCTGTTGCTTTAAATACCCTCTATAATATAATAGTCCCTTACAAGAATTTTATTGACAATAATTTATTTTCTAGGATGACATAAAATAACAAAATTACGTTAACTTTATTTGGATAATTGAATAAATAAGTGGTAGTAATAAGTAATTTGAATTAATGTTCATTTATCTTGTGAGTAATAAAAACTAGTGGTAAGAAAAAGTAGAAACTTGCTTTCTAACCTTTCAACAGCATTGAAAATGCCAGTTCTAAGTAGTTATTTGCAGTGAGTAGCACAAGTATCCCTTGTGGGAAAAAATGAACATCGAAGTATTTTTATTTGGGATTTTCATGGATGATAAAAGTAACTTCAAGGAATGTACTGAAAAGCCACATAAATTGAATTATAATGACAGAGTAAAATACCAAATTAATCAGCAAATCTAGATGGAATCCCATCTTTACACAAGAAGAAAGAAAATTATTATTTTTTTGCTATTTGGTTAATTATAATGGGTGGTGTACTCGATGTCAGATCTTACGAGATTGACAATCCATTGAGAAGAGAATCAAAATCATCTCATTTAGAAAATGAAAGAAGCACTTACATGCTTCGGTTGGAACAATAGGACTGTTATGCAGCATATGTACCATATTTTGTGCAATGCTAGAGGAGATGCAACTGACTGCTCTTCAGCTCCAAGTGACAAGTAAAGTTTGTTTTACACATTTTCCCTTCGGAGAGCACAAAGAAAGATTCGGCTCTCTCTCTGGCTGGCAAATGAACCGACACCGTGATGCCTGTTACTGGCATTTTAAAAGTTGTTCTGCAAATTGAGAACACTAAAGAGCAATTTCTAAATAATTGAGCATTTCCCGAACTATAAAATTTAGAGCAAGTTATTATTCCTTCAGTAATGCTTGTTAATTTCTATAGTTAGAAAACTTTTAGAAGTGAGTATTATTTCTCACATATCAAAATTGAAACCTTTGAAAACACACTGTTGGCAAGGTGCAGAGAATCAGGCCCTCTGGTGCAGGTTGGTGGGGTGCAAATTGATAAAGCAGGGTGATCCCTTAGTAATATCTAAGAAACTAGTCATTCTGATGACTCTGTATCCAGCAATCCCTTTTGTATAAATATAGCTGGAAGGTTCACCTCCAAAAATATGGAAAAAAATGCACAAGTTTTATTAGTGTGGCATTATTTGTAAAAACAAAAGATTTAGAAATAAAATTAATGTCCATTTATCTAGGGTACACCACGAAATGGAGTATTATCAAGTGTAAACTCTCTCTCTCTTTTTCCCCCTCTCCCTCCCTCTCTCTCTCAGTGAAAAATGTTTCTATTGGAGTAGCATGACTGCCAGAATATATTTGTAAGTGTTCAAAGCAAGGGATGTGGGATATTGTATATATTGCTTTAAAAAAAAGAGAAAAATGCTTGCAAACACTAGACAACCTGGATATGATAAACAAGGAACTAATGAGAATGATGGATAGGAACAAAGTAGATGAATTTGGAGTAGACTCAAGATTTCTGAATATGCTTTTAAGCAATGGTTTTGACTTTTGAGTCCTGCAAATGATTTTATATATACAAAAATTCAATTAGATTAAATTAAATTAAAGACAACAAAAAACAACTGCTCAAATTGAAAACATTAACAACAAAACAGTAGACTATTTTTAGAGACTAAATTAGCATGACTGGATGAACATCAAAGGCAAAAAGCCAGCTAGAGAATCAATAGAGGGGCTTGTAGGGTTATTAATCATCATCCCTAATTTAGAATGTATCCCTACCATCATGATATTGAAACCCTCATAGACATTCTGTCTTCACATGAAATTGCACTGAGTACTTTTCCCTGGAACTGATCTGGCAAGTTACAACATGGCCTTTTCTAGTGTGTCCTTCAAAAAAGTTTGGTCAGTTTAGTTTTCATTATGAGATGGCCATGAAAATATTACACTGTGCCCACTGATGTGTCCATAAGCTGCGATGAGCATCCGTGACTAAATTTATGCTCTGATTGCTTTATTCCTAATGCACAGAACTTGCCAGAGGTCACTGAAGAGAAGATAAATAGAACCTGATTACAGCGCAAACCAGGTGTACAAATAAACACCTTCCCAGTGCTGTGGTTAGTATCAGTTTATCCATCTTGTGTAGGGAGCCATCGTTCAGTCATGCCCAAGCACTGTCATTCCCAGCTCTGCATTGGTCAGGTCACCCAACATATCCCTAGTCTATGGATGCTTTCATCATGCCTCTTGTACGTCCTCAGATCTATACTTCTAAACATCAAATTAAATAATGTCACCTGGCATCCCGGGTTCTTGATGTTCTTATTCCATCTCCATCCCCTACTCATTGAAATGATTCTGTTCTCAGGTCTGTTAGTCTGTTCCCTACATGATATACTCACCTTTCCTCCTATGCTCTTCTGTTCTGTTTCCCATCACTCAAAATTTAGTCTTTCTTCTCTTCTACCTTAAATAAGATTACCTCTTATTGCTTTCATTATAAGAACCTCTAACAATTTATTTGTCCCATTATCTAAACCTCTGTGGTATACAATCTGGTTTATAATGTTAGAACATCTTGAAGTTTGCCTAAGTAATTCACATTTAAGTTATCTCCTATAAGTGTTCTAAAACGTCTACAAATCAGTCTGTCTTCTTCGGCACCTTCCACAATTTGGGAATTCGATATTATTGACTTTATGAACCACCAGATTAGAGTAAAATATAAAATATATTATGCCATTTAGATCTCTATTACTTAGATTTAAAACCCTAGTAAATTGAAACAACCACATAAAAGATTTTTTAAATATATATCATTTCCCAAAGTGAAAGAAACCTTGATATCTAACTATCCACTATTAAGAGAAATTATGAAATAAAAAAAATGAAGAACATTTTAATATTATCATCTAAATATTTGTAAGAGATGTTCTCATTTTATTTGAAGCAATTTTTTTTTCCTTTCAATGAACTAAGTCTGTCACCTGACAACAGAATTGCTGGGTTCACAAATTGTGCAAATTTGGAGGTTTCAACAAGTCCTGTTCTTTCTCATTTCCTTCCCAAACTGATGTAAGACTTACTGATGTTTAAGACTCGAATTTAGAAGCATATTCTTTTGACCAAACTCTTTTTTTTTAAGGATTTTATTTATTTATTCGACAGAGATAGAGACAGCCAGCAAGAGAGGGAACTCAAGCAGGGGGAGTGGGAGAGGAAGAAGCAGGCTCATAGCGGAGGAGCCTGATGTGGGGCTCAATCCCATAACGCCAGGATCACACCCTGAGCCGAAGGCAAAAGCTTAACCGCTGTGCCACCCAGGCGCCCCTTGACCAAACTCTTTTGCCATTGAAATTTGTATAATGAATATACAGTAGTCAAATGCAATGACAATTCAAGGAACATATTACCTGAGCTTGAAAAACTTTATTAGTTGGTGAAAAATTAATGTAAACAAGCTCAGTTCCTGAAGGGAACTTTTGAGTTGGAGTGAATACGTGATTATTTTATTGGCTAGGAGGAAGTGCACCTTCAAGATGAGCAAATTGGACAGAAAATAGAAAACTCTCATATGCCAAGACAAGTTTAAAATTACTCGTGTTGGGGGCGCCTGGGTAGTGCAGTTGTTAAGCGTCTGCCTTCCGCTCAGGGCGTGATCCTGGCATTCCGGGATCGAGCCCCACATCAGGCTCCTCAGCTGGGAGCCTGCTTCTTCCTCTCCCACTCCCCTGCTATGTTCCCTCTCTCGCTGGCTGTCTCTCTGTCACATAAATAAATAAAATCTTAAAAAAAATTACTCATGTTGCTGTTGCTCTATAATATTTGTGTAATCCCCAAGGTGATGGCATTAGGAGGTGGGCTGTTGGGAGGTGACTAAGTCATGAAGATAGGGCCCTCGTGAATAGGATTAGCGCCCTTATAAATGAGGCCCCAGAGAGCTTCCTTGCTCTATCTTCCACGTGAGGACATTGCTATAAACTGGAGGTTTGTGAACTAAGAAGCAAACTCTCATCAGACATCAAATCTGCTGACACCGCCTAGACTACGTGACTTCTCACCTCTAATAAATTTCTCAGTTGTTTCTAAGCCATCCACTCCATGGTATTTTGTTATAGCAGCCCAAATGGATCAAGGTATTTGCTAAGGGTCTGACATAGGGAGAATATATTTCTAGGATATAGTATAAATAAAGAGATCCAGAAGACTGTGCTTCAAATATTTATCTGGCCACTACGATAAAAACCATGCAACACCTTGTTGCTGACTTTTTTTTCTTTTTTAAAGATTTTATTTATTTATTTGACAGAGATAGAGACAGCCAGCGAGAGAGGGAACACAAGCAGGGGGAGTTGGAGAGGAAGAAGCAGGCTCACAACAGAGGAGCCTGATGTGGGGCTCGATCCCACAACGCCGGGATCACGCCCTGAGCCGAAGGCAGACGCTTAACCGCTGTGCCACCCAGGCGCCCCGTTTGTTGCTGACTTTTAAGTACTTAGATGTGAAATGGCAGACAAATTGTTTTGTTTGTATTCACAGTATGCAGAGAGAATGTTTGTGAATTGACAAGTAGAACAAAGATAGTCTACGTACTTTTTATTGCAATGGCTGCACTTCAGCGTTTTTAACACGTCTTGTTTGTGTCACTACAAACCAAATTGCCCTTTGACTGCAGACGCTCTTAGCGGCTATTGCCATACTCCAGATATTTTTTTGCAACAGAACACCACACGGTCAGGGGAGGCTAAATACAACTGGATGACAATAATCAATACACATGCTATCTGGAAAAAAACCAAATTACTGTTTGCTTTGCCAGATCTCTGCTTTGTACTTACAGATAGATTTTTCAATCCTGACAGTATAAGAGGTCATCTAACTTAGTTAATAGAAACTAGGTTGACATCTCATGAAAAAAAATCATGGGGATGCTGGTCATAGGGTACAAACTTTGAGCAAAACAAGATGAATAAGTTCTGGAAATAATGTATAGCTAGCATGGTGACTATAGTTAACACTGTATTATATACTTGACTTTTGCTAGTAGAGTTGATCTTGTGTTCTTATTGCCCATGCGTGCACAACCCAGAAAGCGGTAACTGTGAAGTGATGGATATGTTAATTAGCTTGATTGTAATGATTGTAATGATCATTTCACAGTGTTTCCATATATCACACTAGGTTGTACACCTTAAATATATATAATTTTTATTTGTCAATTATACCTCAATAAAGCTGAGAGAATATGAGGAAATAAAGATGCTGATAATGTGTTTTACTGTCAGTGGAAACATAAGGAAGACTAGAAAATTTTAAACAGCAAGTTATATGATAGATGGTTAAGTATTAATTGCATGGTGCACTGGGTTTTATATGCAAGTAATGAATCATGGAACTTTACATCATAAACTAGGGATGTACTGTATGGTGACTAACATAATATAATAAAAATATTGTTATTAAAATAAATAAATTCAATTTAATTAACATATAGTGTAAAAATATTAATTTAGTGCCCCAGTTTTATGACCATATTCTACATGCCGCCTTTGTTACTATACTTTGAAGAATGCCAGTTGACTTGCTATAAGATCAGCAGACATACATTAAAAAAATATGTTAGTAGTGCTGTTATATTCTATAGAAATAAATACATTAGGTCAGGGCGCCTGGGTGGCTCAGTTGTTAAGCGTCTGCCTTCAGCTCAGGTCATGATCCCCAGGTCCTGGAATCGAGCCCCGCATCGGGCTCCCTGCTCAGTAAGGAGCTGCTTCTCCCTTTGCCTGCAGCTCCTCCTACTTGTGCTTGGTCTCTGTCAAATAAGTGAATAAAATCTTTAAAAAGAAAATAAATAGAACTGTAAACTATACTATAGATTTCTATACTTTGTTATATGCTGTATTCTGCTTTTTCCCCCCATGATGATGTGAGTAAGCCACTTAAGTTTAAACATCATTTTTCTGTTTTATAAATTAAGGAGTTGGATTAAATGGTCTTTAAAATCACTTTAAGGGGCGCCTGGGTGGCACAGCGGTTAAGCGTCTGCCTTCGGCTGGCGTGATCCCGGCGTTGTGGGATCGAGCCCCACATCAGGCTCCTCCACTATGAGCCTGCTTCTTCCTCTCCCACTCCCCTTGCTTGTGTTCCCTCTCTCGCTGGCTGTCTCTATCTCTGTAAAATAAATAAATAAAATCTTAAAAAAAAAAATAAAAATAAAATAAAATAAAATCACTTTAAATCCTAAAGTGTAATTTATGATTTGTTTAAAAAAAAAATAGAGGGCCACTTGGGTGGCTCAGTTGGTTAAGTACCTGCCTTCCACTCAGGTGGTGATGCCAGGGTCCTGGAATCTAGCCCTGCATCGTCATTGGGCTCCCTGCTCAGCAAGGAGTCTGCTTTTCTTTCTCCCTCTGCCCCTCCCACCATTTGTGTTCTCTCTCTCTCTCCCTCTCTCTCCCTCTCTCTCTCTCAAATAAATAAATAAATAAATAAATAAATAAAATCTTTATTTAAAAAAACCAGAAATCTTTCTATGGAGTTTTGATGAAATCAAGGAAAAACTGGTAGACAATAATCTTATATATCTTGTATACAATTGAATTAACAATAACATGAACTTTGAGATTTATATTTTATGTTTTAGTTACTTAAGATGTATTTTTTGAAGATTTGTTTATTTGAGAGAGAGAGAGCGAGAGTGGGTGAATGGGGGGAGGGACAGAGGGAAATGGAGAGAGAGAATCTCAAGCAGACTCCCTGCTGAGTGCAGAGCCCCATGCGGGGCTCCATCCCAGGACCCTGAGCCTAAATGAAGACTCAGAGGCACCCCACTTATGGTGTATTTTCTAATTACATACAAAAAATACTCTTTAGTCTAGAATATATACTTTTTTCTCCTGTTCACTAAAAATTACAGATATGGGCTTATAAAATAATATTTGTTATGAAACACCTATTGAAAATTTTTTTCAATTATAGAACTTTTATGTAAATTTTTGCAGGTATATCTCTGTTAGTGAACTAACTAGAATTGGAAACACAGGGTCTTTAGGTAGGTTAGTTTTATAGTAAATCTTTGTTTACAGGGTGATACAACCAATTTGTATTCTTATCAACAATGTATGAGTTCCTGTTGCTGCAAATCCTTGCTTGTGTTAGGTGTCATTGATTTTTTTTCCATGTCTTATGTATCTCCTTGTGGTTTTAATTCACATTTCCTTCATGGCTAATGATATAGAATACTTTTTCATGTAAGTATTGGCCATTTATAATCCTTCTTTGTATGATTGCTAAACTATTTCATATGAGGTTTATTGCCGTTTCTAAAATTTTAAGAACTTTTTAAGAACAATTTAACTTTACAACAATATTGAGAGAAAGATAGAGATTTTCCAGATACTCCCTGCACCCAGACATGCATAGTTTCCATCATTATCAACATCACCCACCAAAATGGTACATGTTTTAGAGAGGTGAACCTACATTGACACATAATAATTACCCATATTTACGTTAGGGTTCGCTCTCAGTGTTGTACATTGTCTGGGTTAGGACAAATGACTGTTAGTATAATGTCATACAAAGTAGTTTTACTGCCTTAAAAATCCTCTGTGTTCTGCCTGTTCATCTCTCCTACCCCCCACTCCTGGCAAGGGAGAGGTCCAGACTGAGGACAAACTTTATAATTGTTAATTCATTGGTAGGCGAGCACTCCCTCTAGCTAGTAATCTCTGTCAGATTCTACCATCAAGGCATAGTCAAGTAAGGTCAGTAAGAAGTATTGAAAAATAAAAGAATGAAAATATTCTAACATTTTATTCTTTAAAAGTACATTAAATTTTTAGAAATATTTGGGATATAAAAATCCAGCATCTTTGTTTAAGAAGAAATTTATTAAAAAGCAACATCCCATATAGCTAAGCCATTATTGAGCATCCTGTGTCTTAACAGTAAATGTTGAAAGTCTTCTTGGGACAACCTTTGGTTAAAGGGCTTTTAGAAAGTCACAATATGAATTAGTATGGCAATCAGAAATATAATTTTGTTGCAGTGACTGGTAATATCATGCCTTTTTCCTCCTATTAACACATGAATACTCTGTGGCTATAATGAAACACCGTATACAAATGACCCATAGCTGGAAATATTCAGATATCCAATAAGAAGATGTTAAAAATGTCATTATATTCAATTTTAGTTTAACTTAATTTAATGATATGCTCATAAGTTGTCACTTGAAATTACCAAAGTCTATTCAAAATGATAATATGCTTAATTTTAGCTGATTTACTTTTTTTTTTTCAGATAAATACAGTATAAGAACAGTTGATGCTTAATCTGCATTTTGGATGTTAGCATCAGCTATAAGAAGTTGCTTTCTAAATTTTGTTTGATGATATACAGTGTCATTATGTATTATTAAGTACTGCATATATGCCTGTGGAAGTTGAGATAGTTTTGGTTGGTTTTTCATGATCATTTTCCTAATTATTCCTTAATGTCCTAATTCCTTAATTATTCAATGATTTTTAATAAATATAAACTTATTCATCATTACAGAGAGATAATTATTAAGTCAGCCAGTAAAACTGACTTCCTAATAGTCATTCTACCATAAATGATATAAGTAATCCTGTCCTCCTTGCCAATGACTTTTTAGGGGATGACATTATGACCTAATTCTGGCCAATACAACATGAAGAATATTATCATAGAACTTCTGTGAATAGTTTATTCTTTCTTGAAAAAAGAGACGATTCCTCTCTTTGTCCTGTTGACAATGCCAGATGGTACATAGCATTCTACAGCCATCCTGTAGCGAAGAGGGGTTGAGATAGAGGGCAAAGCCTCCAAAGATGGCAGACCATAGTGCCAGGAACTGGGTCTTTGATGACAGTAATGAGCTGTTGAATCACTCAGGCCTGGATCTTGCCCCACATTTAACTTCTTGTTAGGAGAGATAATG
This sequence comes from Ailuropoda melanoleuca, assembly GCF_002007445.2. NCBI lineage: Eukaryota > Metazoa > Chordata > Mammalia > Carnivora > Ursidae > Ailuropoda > Ailuropoda melanoleuca. The sequence continues at coordinate 17,257,984 of NC_048235.1, read as the reverse complement.
TACTTCCCTACTATTTAAGAGAATTGGATTTGGGGTTTCTGTCACTTTCAGCTGAAAATATCTTTAACAGATATATTCATTTAATGGCATATAATCATAGAGTGGTCAGTTTAGATGGCAACTTGAATTTTTGGTGCCCAACTACAATTTTAGATTTCATTACAGACTCTATTGCCAGTGCTGCAGCTTTTCATCAGCCAACAGATGACAGAAGGAAGGAGACAGATGCAAGTATGACAGGAGATGATATAATAGAGTGAGTGCATAGGACTTTGATTTTAGTCTATCTCCTTTCTGTCATTATGTATATATATATATATACATATATATATAATCATTTTATATATATAAACATTATATATATATCTCAACATATCGTCATTATAAATATATATACACAAACACACGTTCTGTCATTTCATATATATGAGTAAGTTTTCAGAATTTGCTGCCATATTGAATGCAGAATGGAGCCAATCAAGAATTGAATAGTGAAGGATAAAGCATTTTGCTTTAAGTAGCTTGAAATTAAGGATGTAAGAATAAAGTTAGCTTACATTTATATTTCCTTTTAATTTTACCTTACATTATGATTAAAGTGAATGTTTAATTGCTGTTGTTGTTATATGGATGAGTCTGGAGACCTAGGAGAGCTAGGTCATTCAGTTTATTTCTCTGCCTCAAAATTGGACATGATGATTTAATGAGGCATATCTATTTTAAATTCTCTCTTTCTCCTTCATAAAGATAACTGTCTAGTAACCAGGGATCTAGTCATTCCCTTTATTTTTTGAAAGTTATTCTTTCATCTATCCTAAATTTCTCTTCATGAAACTAGGTCACTTCCTTATTTTTTCCTTGTTGACATAAATATTCTTCACTATTTTTCTTAAACTAATTCTATATATACCCCAAATAAAATGTGAACATATCCTCTTTTTGAAATTTATGTGAGTTCATGCTTAATCTATAATGAATCCTGAGCAAGTTTGTTGTGATGTAAAAATATTTATTCTCAGTCTTTTCTACCTTATTTGATTTTGAGGATTAATGTTTCTAATTTTTAATCAATTCGCTTTATTTTCTATGGACTGTTGGTCTTCTCTTCAACCTTCAGATTTGCAGATAACTGATGTCAGTAATGCAATGTTGGAACAGATTAGAATTACAAGTAACAATTGAAGTTAAAAGTATCAATTAAGAACAGGAATACTCTGAAATTTTAGACAAATTATTTAAACTATCTTAGTTTTAGTTTAAAACTAAATCAGTAAGCCAGAATAATAATAGTATCTGCCAAATGGGGTTTTGTAATGACTGAATGTGATAGTTTATGTCAAGTAGTTAGCGCTACCCACCATATAGTTAGCTATTTTTGGTACAATTATCCTACCAAGATGTAAATAACAAGATTGTTGTATACTGTATGTGGGATATTAGTAGAGCTTGGTGAGTTTTTTTTTTTTTTAATGAATCTATGAACTTATTTTTTAACTTTTTTAAAACTTGTGTTTGAATGTGTTTTTCAGTATCTCTTTGCATGTCATTGACTATGATAGTTACATGCATGTGGGTGCCTGTGAGATTTTTTTTAAAAAGTGAGAAAAGTAGCTAACGTTCTATAAAATGTGGGCATGCATATTTAAAAAGGAAAGAAGTTCATATCTGTTTATTAGAACATACTATAACACACATCTAACTATGATCACAGCATTTGTGCATGTAAATATTAAATGCATATCTCCTGTCTGGGTTTTTCTGAAAAGATCTCTATTTTCCTGATTGTTTCCCAACAGCTCCTAGCCAACCCTTCAATCTAATCACATCTTTGATTCATCTCATTCTTTCTCATTTCTTGTAAAACCTTCCTTTTCCTTTATTCCCTCTATTGCTGACTGACATTCCCTATACCATAGCTGCCTAATATGGAACTCTCTTCTTCACCTCCTCCCATATCGGCATTAATGCTACTGATTTCACCCTATAATCTGTAGACTCCCTCCCTTCTCAATAAACTCCTTTAGAAAATCTTCTTATTTATTCCCCTTGCCTCCATAATTAATATATTCAAGTCAATCAGTAAAAACCATTGAATATTTACTGGGTGCCTGACATTTTCTAAGCTAAAATAGTGTAGACATATTGTGGTAGACAAGACGTGGCCATCACTCACCTACAGGAGAGAAAATACTATACGAGTACACATGATTAAATCTTCCCGTCTCCATTGTTACCACCATGGTCTGAGCCATTTTTGTAATGGTCTCTAAAGAAGCCGGCCCGAGTCCTCCCTTGTTCATTCTAATCCGTTCTTCACACCAAAGCCAAAGTGACATTTTTGCAAATAAAAATTGGACCATGTCATTTTCCCAATCAGTACCACTCAGTAATTTTCTTTTATATTTAGAATAACGTTCTTTTATATTAAGAATAAAATATAAACTCATGGCCTACAAGACTCTGAGTAATCAAGCCACTGCTTCCTCCACCAAGTGGCCTGGCATACTTTCCTCCTTGATTGTTACCCTCCACCACAGTGGTCTGCTTTCACTTCCTGGCCCCTTCCCTCCTCAGACTACAAATTCTCTTCTTTTGCCTGAAACACTCTTCTGGTCACTGTGTGCCTAGCTTCTGCCTACACTTCCTCCCGCTCTTGCCTTAGAGCCATTTCCTTAGACAGAATTCCCCTAAGCTGTCACGCTTCTTCCCATTATTCTTTCTCATCCTCTCATGCTCTTCTCAGTGGTAGATTTTAATGCAAAATATACTGCTTCCTGGGGCACCTGGGTGGCTCAGTCGTTAAGCATCTGACTCTTAATCTCAGCTCAGGTCTCAATCTCAGGGTCCTGAGTTCAAGCCCCGTGTCAGTAGGCTCCACACCACACCTATCAAAACAGATTGTCTGATGGTGTGGCCTAGGCCTCGGTAGTAGTAGAGAAGTCTCAGGTGATATTTTTAAAGTACTCCTGATATGCATAATCAAGTCCAAACTCCAGCTTGATACATAGGACTCTTTACCATTTGTCGCTGAATTACATGGGCAGTTTCTCCTCTGGTCTTATTTATTTATTTATTTATTTATTTATTTATTTATTGGCTATACATATATTCTAGGCACAGGTACTCAGTCCTTGCTGCTGAAGTCATCACATGTTATTCACCCCACCAATATTTCACTATTATTCTGGGTATTTTTCTCTCCAAACAAACCCTAGTTTGTTACCAGCTCAACCATTGATATTTTGATTCTCTTCTGATTTCCTAGAAAGGTATATCTGTCACCCCTCTCACTCTTACATCTATTTCAAAAACATCAATCTTCAAGGATGGATCCGGGTTTCATGAAGTCAGAAGGTTCTAGAATGTTGTAACCTCACTTTAGATAAAGAATACAAATCAGGTAGGTCCTTGGAACGGACTGTGAAAGTAAGCGGCCTTAATGCTTTGGCTTCCTGGTAAATCTACTCCCACCTCCATTATAGCAGTTCTCATCGATCTTTGATATTTGTTTATTCCCCAGCATTTTCCCCTAGACTGAATCCTTGAGAGCAGTTGTAAAAAAGCTGGTATAGAGTAGGTTCTCAAAATAAGTCACTGGATGACTTCCTGAACTCTTAGAAGTATATCTATGCTGGAACAAAAGGAAACAAATTCAAACTGGGGAAAGAAGAATCAGGCTCTGTTCTTCCAACTATCCTTCTTTGTATGGAAATTCCACTTTGTTTGCTTTCTCATCCTTATTCCTGCTGCTCACCCCACACTTAGCCTGCTGGTTTCAAGAGCTACCATGCTTCTTCTTTTCATCCTTTTCTTTTAGACTCACTGGTGAGGCTGTGGTGCTCATAGTCTGGTCCATAAATTTATGCCTCAAGGTCACTTGGGCAGCTGGTAAAAATGGCACATTTATAAGCCCGCTGTCACCTTTTCTAAGTCAGAATCCCTGAGGACAGACCCCAGGAATCTGTATTTTTGATAAGCCCTACCTGAAGCACACTCAAACTGTGAAAACTACTCCTTGAAATCTTTGGGATTAAATCTTACTTTTTGTTAGAAATTTTACTGAATTTCTCTAGTCCCAAATGGTAACCCCTTTTGCTAAAACTCTTTCCCAGTGGCTATTTGCACTGCTAATCTGAAGTATACAACTCAAGAGAAAACTCCATGGGATAGAACTGTGTAAGCCTTCTTTACCAATGTGTCCCAGTGCCCAGCACAATTCCTGACTTAGAGCAGGCACTCATGTTAGCATAAATGCATGAAGAAAAGAGAGTCACCATTTTCTGGGGATGGGAGGGATGAAAGGCACTATGTGAAAACAGCAAGAATCAGTGAGGGCACTGAAGAAATATGTAATAACCTAGACTTGTAGAATATCTGCTGAGGAAGGAAACAAAGGGAGTTTAAAAGGGCATACATTTTACTTCTGCTAAGAACAGCCATAGAGACTGGGCAAAATGATGGGGAAGGAGCAGCAGGTGTCATTTAATGTCCTTTTTAGAGGGGTACTTAAAACTGAAAGTGCAGTAACATTAGATTCCTGAGTCAAAAAGTGGTTCAGTTATGCCAAAATGTTTATTCAGATGATGAAGGCAAAAGGCAACGTTAAACTTTTATGTTTCTGCCCTATTTAAAATATAGCCCACAGGCTGATCATATTAAGCAGGACAACTTTGCTCATCTAACGTATTTGGGCATGTCTGATTGAAAACTGATCTGTAATGCCAGGTGGAAACTCTGAGACCCCACATTGTGTTATATGTTTTTAAGCGTCTGGCAGAACACATAGGGGCTTTGGCTGAATCAGGAGTATGGGGTGAATCTAAAAAATACTGTGTGGTAGCCATGAAGCCATGGTAACTCTTGACAAAGGCCTGCAGATGCCTCCCACCAAGAACAGGAACTGAGATTCACATACCTTTCTTACATACTGCTCCATATAATAATTTCAGATATTGTCAAGTGTTTCTTTTGGTGGGATAAGTACAAAAAAATGATTGATGGAAATAAGAAGAACATAGAAATATTAGAAGAAATGAACTCACCTATTTATTTATGTTAAATAGCCACAGTAGCCCAGAACAAGAAAATCATGTCTGGATAGTTGCCATACTAGATATGAATTATATGAGTGTAAGTAAAAGTGATAAACCACTTTTCAAATAGCAATCTTCAAATGTCCTCATATAATTTATTTTTGTAAGCTCGCTAGAGTATTTATCAAATCTTCATGAATCATTTTAGAGAAGTAATTTCAGAGAAAGGGAAGAGATATGTAGTAGTGGAATGGCATAGAAATGTAGGTACTAAATTACTCTAAGGCAAAAAAAGTTGCTCAGCTTCTGTTCCCCAGCTCCAAGGGCCAAATGCCCTTGTGGAAGTAATAGCTAACACATGAATACAGTCAAAATATGTTCTTCTCACCTGTTATGAGGTGGGTTCTCCATTCTACTCACTGAGAGATCCCTAGGGTCTGCCTGAGTGCCTGGTGCAGACAATAGTGAAATGCTCAATAAAACGTTCGCGGATCTGAAGCCAACTTTTATAAACGAGGCACCAATGTTGTGGGTTTGGGGTTTGTTTAGAGGATATTTTTAAAAAGTGTTTATTCTCTCCATATAAAAATTATTTAAGTGCATATTAGAAGGATTCTTCAGTTCTGGTACTACCTACAACTGGGACCAAAAGCTGTATTTTGTACTTCTGGTAATCAAGAAACCTCCAACTTACAAATGAGTTTTACTACAAAAGTTTGAATGCATTTTTTTCACCTTTGTATTTTCACTAATGTATTTTAACCGTTCAATTCATAAATATTTATTACGTGTATACTATGTACAATTGTTATATATATTCCAAAATTGAAAAACATAGTTTTAGACACCAAGAGCTCAGCAACTAGTGGAGAAACACAGGTACAGAGAGAGAATTTCAATAAAAGGCAGATAAGCTAAAATGCTATCTGGCAAATGTGGAAATCCTAAGCAATGTAGTATTTGAGTCTGAGACAAGATGTTCTAATAGGCAGAAAAAAACTTGTATTAGTAGTAAAGTTTTAGGACATAGAAAATAACTCAGTAAATTTAGAAATCTAATATAGTCACCCTTGAAAAATAAGAATATGTTAATTGTTTAAAGAGAAAAATAAAGAGATGGATTAATTTGTGTGTTCTGAAGAGTAATTCTGGGATGCTTTTAACTGAACAAGAATTGAACTGAAAATTTTAAAATGTATTTTTACTTTGAAGCTTGGATCACCATTTTTCCCTCAGACATCTGTGCTACATTCAAATTCGATTTTCCTGTACATAATTTCATTTTTGATTATTTAAGCTAGATTTAAATAATGTCTCCTGCTTTACGAAGCTTCCTTATCACTACCAATGTCCTACCTTTTACTTTTTTTTTTTTTTAAGATTTTATTTATTTATTCGACAGAGAGAGAGACAGCCAGCGAGAGAGGGAACACAAGCAGGGGGAGGTGGGAGAGGAAGAAGCAGGCTCATAGTGGAGGAGCCTGATGTGGGGCTCGATCCCATAACACCGGGATCGTGCCCTGAGCCGAAGGCAGACGCTTAACTGCTGTGCCACCCAGGCGCCCCCTACCTTTTACTTTTACCTTTCTACTCTAGAGTGACAACCAACACTTTCTATGTGCTTTAATAATTCTTTGAACATATATCTAGTTATGCTCTAAGGCCAAAGCAAAATTAATAATGTCTCATTGATCTTTTAACCTCCTTAACAGCCTCTGGCTTAGGACTTCATAGTTTCAATAAGTATTCAACAAATGATGTTCCCTGGGCTTGGTAGTAACACCTTCTATTCATAAACTATGTTAAAGGCTAAATGTTTGCTTCTAAGTAATATGAAGGTGGCATGGGAGTGGTAGGTTTTAATAGCTAGATAAGTGTGAAGAAAGTTGGAACAAAGGGATAACAAGGTCTGTTATTGGTTTAATTCATTTCCACAATGCTATATTCTTAAATTTCTTAAACTAATAAGCATCAGAACATTTTGTGGGATACAAATTACAATGTTTACCTATGAAAATAGCTAATATTACCCATATCCTTTAATGCCCTGAATGCATGAAGTGATATTTAGAGTGAATCAACACTTTTTAAAATATTTGTCCACAGTTGCCTGGATGGCTCAGTCTGTTAAGCATCTGCCTTTGGCTCAGGTCATGATCTCAGGATCCTGGAATGATCTGGAGTTGGAGTCAGGCTCCTTGCTCAGCAGGCAGTCTGCTTCTCCCTCTCCCTCTGCCCCTGCCCCCTGACTGTGCTCCCTCTCTCTCTCTCAAATAAATAAAATCTTTAAAAACACATAAAGTAAAATTAAATAATATAAATAAAATAAAACAAAATAAAATAATATTTGTCCTGATGAGATTTTCCCTTGCCACTCTTAAAGGCATAAACTTTTTCTAGGACAGCCACTTTGTCACTCATTTGTGTGTTCCTTTATTATCTACTTATTATTTGAAAGGCTCTGGAGAAGAAGATTCAAATTTTACTCTGAAAAGACTGAGTCTACAGAAAGGAGAGATATATAAAGACCTGATCAGAAAGCTATGTGAATACACCCTAATGAAGTATGATAAAAGATACTTTAAGGACACAAAAGAAACAGATGTTAATTTTCACAGGGCTAAGAAGGTAAGAATATAGAAAAGACTTTGTAGTGGGAATAAAACTGTAATTGAATTTTAAAGGAAGAACCAAATTTATATTCTTAATCTAATTATCCAGATGGTCCAGTATCCTAGATTGACCATTTCACTGAGCCCCCATGAAGGGCCAGGCCCTAGAAGTCCATCATTGACCGAGGCATGGCGCCTGTCCTACGGACGCTCTCAGTATAGCAGAGTAATCGGGGTAAAGAAATTATTTACAGATTACCGATAAATCAGACGAAATGTTCTGAAAGGAAAGACATCATTTCCACTTTGTTCACTGCTGTAACCACAGGAATGAATTCAGTGCCTGGTCCTAAATAAATATGTTTTTAAAAAAATAAATAAACGAATAAAGGACATAACCAGAAACATTTCCATGGTAGGCATAAAGGTAGAATTAATGGTGGATTGGCATCAGTTCCAAAAGTGAGATGTATGAATAGAACCCACTGAGGACCAGTTTCCATGCTTCCTCCTTTGCATTCCCAATTTCAATCTACAAATAATCCTCTTCTCAAGATAAGTAAATTGAGCTGCAAAGATTTGAAATAATTTATCAAGAGCAGCAAATAGAGAGTATTTAATCCTAGATATCTCTGATTTACCATAAGACACAATTCCTTTATTTATATAAACAACTTCAAAAAGTCAAACATACTTTCAGATGAATCTATAGTCATAGAGAAACACTTATTTAAGACCTACCCCAAAACCAAATAGTTCAGTAAATTAAGAGCATTATGAAATATCCTTATTATAACTTATTTTGCAGATTACCAGGCCAAAAAGTGATTGTTGCTCTCCAAAGCCTTACTTTAAAAAAAAAAATATTTATTATTTATTTGGCAGAGACAGAAAGCGAGCAAATACAAGAGGGGGAGAGGCAGAGGGAGAGGGAGAAGCAGGCTCCCCGCTGAGCTCAATCCCAGGACCCTGAGATCATGACCTGAGCCAAAGGCAGACACTTGTTGGACTGAGCCACCTAGGCGCCCCAAGGACAGCCTTGCTTTTTAAGTCATTTTCTACTGTTGGGATCCAGGTGATTCATACAAATGTTAAATCAAATTTGCCTAGCTTCCTGCTTTATTGTTAGTCATTGCTCATTTATGTTAGAAGCAGTAAACTATTTCACAGAAACAGAACTCCCAAATTGGAAATGTTTATTGACATTAGTTAATGTTTTGTAGAAGGATTTAACCATTATCTGTCCCTCATTTTTAACCACTATATACAAGAAATCCAACAGGCTTCTTATCTTTCACTTTTAACCATTGATATCATCTTTAATAAATTTCAGTTAATAATTATTTCATTAACTTATTGATTTTCCAGATAGTAATTAAATTCTCCATGCCATGCTTGAGTGCTGGACGTAAGAATGCCACAGTCCCTACAAGATAAGTAACATTGGAGTTTATAGTACAGCAGGGAAGACCCTCAATCTAACAACAAAATATAATAATATGGGCACTGCAGAACACACAAAGGGGAGAAAATTCAGAAGGCTCAGAGAAGGCCTTCTGAGGAAGTCACACTTAATCTCACCAACATGAGCATCCCTAGTTAGAGAAGTAAGGACTGAATGACAGCGTGCAGGTACTGGTGAAATGGCCTGGAGGCCTGCAGGATTTGAAGGATATAAAGAAATCTAATATTTTTGAAGAATAGAGCACATGGAAGACATTAACAAACAAGTGAAGAAGAAGGCAGTGGACTCGGGTGGCGGAGGTCTTTGTAAGCCATTTCAAGGCACTTAGCGATATCGCAACAGTCAGAAGCCACGAAAGTCATTAAAGTTTTAGGATAGTGGTTAAGGAAGGTCACTTTGGATGCAACGTGAGAAATCTATTGCAAAGGTACAGAACGTGAAGTAGGAAAGAGGTATTTTGGTCGTAGTTCATTAGGGAAACAGTGGAGTCCTGGATTAATTTAGCACTAGAGACAGAAAAGAGTTGGGATTGAACTGAAACTGTCAAGATTAGATAATTGTTTTGGTATTAGGAGGTGTTGATGTTTCCCAGGATTTGAGTTTAGGTGACAGGGGAGATGGTGATGCCTTTTACCTGAGGTATGGAGCACTAAAGGGAAAGGAGATTTGTTGAGGTTTGATCTGATGGGAGAAAATGAGCAGTTCAATTTGGATTATGTTGAGTTCATAGTGCTGTGAGACTGCCAGGTAGGGATGTCTAGAAGGCTACTGAATATACATATTTAAACCTTAGGAAATACATATGGAGAAAGAGGAGGAGACAGCCTAGGGAAGAAATAATGTTAAATGGATTGAAGGATGACAAGTAAACCTCAAAGGATAGTGAGAAGGATAGGCAGGGTAGAGGAGGAAAACCACAGAAGTGGTGTCATGAGAGGAGGGCATTTTCAGCATGATGAGGTTAGTGAATAACAAAATGGCCCTGAAAAATCCAGCACTGTACAATATCAAATGGGTTAAGGGGATTTAGCAACACGAAAGTCATTGGTCCTTTGCAAGGTCAGTTGAAAAGGGGCAAAAGTTCAATTGCAGTGAGGTAAGGACTTCATAGTTATAGGTGAGAACTTGTAGTCAGCACAACTTGGGAATTTGGATTAATAAGTTTGTGCTCAAAAGCGAGGGGAGAGCCAGAGTAATCACCAGAAAGGAAGAACTAATCAAAAGAGATTATATTATTTTACTTTTAGTTAAAATGGGGGAGATCTGAAAAAAATGTCAATGATGATGGGAAGGGTCTTATGGAGAGAGTGTGAAAATGTAGTAAAGGTTATAGAGGGAATACAGAGCGATAGAACTGAGAAGGCAGAAGGAGCCAGGGTCCAGAGCGAATGAGGAGAAATCAGCCTTGTATAGGAAGAGGCACTTCTAACAGACAATGGATAAAGGAAGAAAGGAAGGTGTTGATTAAAGCAAGGCATGACTACTACCACCACCACGAAACAAGTCTAGCACTGTTGTTCAAAGTAGCATCTGGAGAGGAGAAGCCCTGCTATGTCCTATCCTGGTGGGTATTCCAGAAAGTAAGAAAACTAGAATGAAAATTTTCTTATCATTCTTATACATACATGCATATTTAAAAATTCAAACACCTAGTTCTTATGGTTAAATGATTATAAATGTTTTTCCCATATAGACTAAGAAGATAACAATAAACCTTGTCTTTTGCTTTAAAACTACTTTATTCAAGTTTTCAGGAATGCCTTGAAATTTATTTATTTCATAAGTTAGTAAATAATATTTCTCTCATTTTATTAACATTCTGGACTTACATACTTTGACTAGATTCCCTTTTAACTTTTTTTTTTTTTAAAGATTTTATTTATTTATTCGACAGAGATAGAGACAGCCAGCGAGAGAGGGAACACAAAAGGGGAGTGGGAGAGGGAAAAGCAGGCTCATAGCGGAGGAGCCTGATGTGGGGGCTCGATCCCATAACGCCGGGATCACGCCCTGAGCCGAAGGCAGACGCTTAACCACTGTGCCACCCAGGCGCCCCTCCCTTTTAACTTTTATCTTCCCAAGGTAAATTAATAATTTTGTATACTTTAATATGGAAAACAACCTCACAATGAATTTTTAAATCACATCCCATTTAAATTTCATACAGGGAATGCAAAAAGTTAGAATATCTGGGTATCATATAGAACAAGTAATTTCTATACTTTTCCAAAGCTTGATCTGCTCTGGTTTTGAGTAAGAACAGACATACCCAGCTTTGACAAAACTGGAAGAATGAAAACTTTTGGATCTGGTGTACGTAGATTATTTGAATATAATTAGAGTATAAATTAGAAATTACTAGAATATTTGTCATCATAGAGTCTGACTGATCCTCAGGTTGAGAAACAGGGCCTTTTGACTTCATCAAGACATGTCGGCTTTTTGATCCGTGTATTCCACTAACAGACAGAACCCCAGAGCAGTACGTTCACGTAGCTGAGAGGCCTTTACAGTATCCCTTCAAGCCAACAGGATCTGTGCTCCTGCAGCACCGTGGAGTCAGTATGTCTATAGGCCCCGATGACCTTGAAAAATCATCCATACATTTTCTGCATACCAGACTAATCATAGCCGGGGGCGGGGGCGGGGGGAGTTGTGTCTCTACTTTGGCATTATCAGTTTGATAAGTTTAAGTGGAAAAAATGCTTTTCCATTTTTTCCATAGCCATTGAAACTGTGATTTTTGTCTCAGTAGTAGCCTTACCGTCAGCGTGGCATTCCAGAGCTACTCTGGCGTAGTTTTAATGTCCCCCCTTTGGTGAAATGGCTTGTGCTACTATGCTAAAAAGCAGTTGGCCAAGTCAATATTTGCATCAAAGAGTTTTTCAATAGATTTCAGTGTAAGAAATATAAACAAGGAGAAAATTCATTTTTTGCGTATTATGTCTTCTGAAAGTCATTAGAAAAGAATATATAAATCTCAGTATTGATTATGTCCATCGTTCTTTTACGTAATATTTATTCTTACAGAAACGCCCAAAATGAGTATGACTCTCTCTGGCTTGAGGTTTTTACTTTGGGAAATAATTCAGAGGGTTCAAAACTTCCAACTCTGATAGATTTGTTGTCACTGCAGCACCAAATATATTTTTTGGATACTTGCTTACAAATAGAGATCCAATGGGCCAAGTGATAAGAAGGAGAAGTTTAGTGCAGGTGCTTGTCCTAGTTTAAGCATATTTGGTGTTCAGCGTCTGTAATAATGTCTACTTGCGTGATGCATTATTGTTTACAGAGGGCTGCCATATCCATCCCTCTCTGCTGAAGAACTGTGGCTGTAATGTCTGAATCATTCCGAAAGGTCTTCTGCTTGAGAACATGTGCACTATTACTCCTGCTAAAATCACACAGCTTTGGACACTGTTATTGCTTCTGGCTAAAATAATAGGGAGAGGAGATGTGTTCAGGTGTAAGAATTGAGAAAATATGTTTCACTTAACAAAGACCTCATCAGGAGCCTACTAGAAATCACGGATTGCTTTTTAGTGAAAGCTTTTTCCCTAGGTGGAGCTCCTTGGCCTATTGAATGTGGAGGTATTTGTCACTCCTTGCTTTTTTTCAGGAAGAGTGGCACCATCATACCTTGCAGGTATGTGGGGAAAGACAGTGGGGGCTCTGCTCTCCTGCAATGAATCGCCACGTAGAAATAAGGAGGTTCAATATGGCAATCAGTTTGTGTCAATCCTTTGTTGAGGATACTTCAAGGATTTTCCTTTGTCTGCAAAGTAAAATACAAATTTCTTCAAATGGACCACAAGGCTCTAAATAATTCTATCGTTGTCTTCTTCTCCAACATCACCTTTACCATTCTTCCGTTGCCTCCTTACCTCGCCAGACTCTTTGTTTTTGTTGTTCTGTGTCTGTGTTAGGGCTTTTAGTTGCTTTTCTATGATCACGATTATCCTCCCAGATATTTAGATAGTTGACTTATTTCCATTGTTTACATTTCATTTCAAAACCTAATTCTTTAAATAGGTCTTCACTCACAAAAACCGCCCCCTGAATCACCCCTTTTTTCATTCCATATCTCTTTAACCTGTCTTAGTTTCTTCATAGTATTTAACATTATTCATTCTAATCTGTAGGCATTTGTCTAATTTCTGTCCTCCTTAAGCACCAAAATGTAAATTCCATGAGAAAAGAAGCTATATCTGTCATATGCATCGCTGTATCTCCAATGTCTAAAACAGGGTCTGTCCTGGGAGTGAGTATCCAGAATTTTTTGTTACAAAAGTGCAGAAAAAACAAAAACAAAACAAAACAAAAAACAAAACAAAACCCTACCCTACTTTTTGTAGATGCTTTTCTTGAGGAGAGAAAAAAAAAAAGGAAACCATTAAAGTGATTCTAGCTAACTTTTGAAAATTAGGACTATGAAGATTCATCCATCATATGAAACATTTTTAGAGTTCCTTTTAGATGTGAGTTGGTTGGCATCCCTGATCTTTTGAGAAACACTATGCATTGCCTTTAATATGTGATGTATATCTCTTGGAAAACTTGTTCGAACCATAATTGCAAGTGTTGACTGATAACCACCTGCAGTGAATGGCTAGTTTGGCTTCCATTCAAGGAGCAGACAATAAAAGGAACCAATTTAACTTTCAAGTTTCTGGTCATGGAGAAAAGAAGTGAGATGGAAAGCTGTCCTTACCGCTGTCTGTGCCAAGACAGATGGTGGGAAAGAGGACCAGGCTATAAGGCACTCAGTCAAAACAAACTCTCTTACAGAGGCTCAAAGCACTGCCCAATTCTGCTGGTCAGTTGTGCTTTCTCATATTTGTTTTCAGTGGATATTGCCCTTTCTTGGGTCTCTAGCTCCTATCTGTTCCTCTTGGAGTTTGATCTATACCAATATATCAATTTAGATGCAGTATAGAAAACAAATCATAACTACTTAGTTGCTACAGCACTTTAAACTGTGTGGGGCTCACCTTTTCTCAGAGGAGTGAGAAAATGGCTCCAATACCTGAAACAATTAATGGTTATCATAAAAAAACTGGAGAATAAATCAGTGATAGCCCATTTCAGTTTGATTATTGTTCTGAATGGCTAGTTAAAGAGAGTAACTGAAGTTAGCAGAAAGACTACAAGCCAGAACTGAGCTGGTCAGTATGTGTTTTCTACTAGCCAAAGCCAGGGGATTGTGTTTATAGTATGGTCTTGGCTTCTGTGAAGCTTTGCTCTACTAATTTTCTTGTTTCATGATCCAGTTTTCTCTCTTCTCCTTTTAGCAAGCTAAACATACACACTCACTGGAATTTCACTGTTGTCCTGTTCTTGTCTGTTCTTCATCTCAGGGCCCTGTCAACTTACAGGGCTTCCAGTCACTTCTTTCTGTGTAACTCACATGTAAATCTTCTTCCCTCATCTCTCTTCTAAATTCCAATCTTGTCTTCTATATATTTTTTCAACGTTTGAGATTATCATTTATCCTGAAAATTATCTGTCTGCTCTTACAACTTTATTTTTATAACCTCAGGTACAGTAAACCCATTGTTATATGACACCAACTCTAAATCTGAGGACCTACATGCATGGGGAGAATAATTTAAAGGTCCTTGGGCCATCACCTATTCTCAACACCATGGCAGGACTGATAATGCCTAGTTTGCAAATTCATTATGAACTCACCCATTTACTTATGTCACTTCTTAGCTCAGGAATTAACAATGGCTCCATAACTGGCAGTACCAGAGAAAAAGACAACATGGTTTCTATTAGTGTGTGAACTATAAATGGTTTTATAATAACGTGCCATATTTATTTTTGATAAAATTTAAATTCACTATTTAAATAAAAATGAGAAATATGCATTTTTAAGCAAGATGTCAAACATTTTCAAGTTTTATTAAGCATGTGTTATTCACACAGATAGATGCAGACACATATGTATACCCATCTAAACAAATAGTTCTTTATTCCCAAAATTCATTGAGTGCTGGTCTAGAGTATTCTCATCGAGGTCCTTCTTTCTCCCTCTGTCCCTCCCTCCCTTTCTTGTTTCTTTCCTTTCTGCCTTTCTTGCCCTTTTTTTTCCCTTTGTTTTTGTGTCTAAGAAATTTGCTTAGATATGTTTGCTTACCTATCCTTTTTTAAACAATTTGACTGTATTTGACACAATGTTCCCTTAATTTCAGGTGTGCAACATAACGACATGAATAGTCTCTCTGCTGCACTATGCTCACCACTGTAGCTCCCGTCTGTCACCATATAACACTACTACAATGTCATTGACCATATTCCCTATGCTGTGCCTTTATTTCCTGTGAAGTATTCTTTTTTTTAAGGTAGTATTATTTTTTTAAATAATTTATTTGTCAGAGAGAGAGAGAGTGTGTGCACAAGTGGGGGAAGGGGCAGAGGAAGAAGCAGGCTCCCAGCTGAGGAAAGAGCCCAATGCAGGGCTTGGTCCCAGGACCCTGGGATATGACCTGAGTCGAAGGCAGACACTTAACTGACTGAGCCACCGAGGCGTCCCTGCCTAGGTAGCTCAGTCGGCTAAGCATCCGGCTCTTTTTTTTTTTTTTTTTTTAAGGGANTATCCTGTGAAGTATTCAGTCCACACCTGAAAGCCTGTGTCCCCACCCCCCTTCCCCGCTGCTCCTCCAACAGCTATGTGCGCATTAAGAACATGAAAATTTAAGTTTTCAAGAACACATTATAAATTACCTTTCTACTTTCTCTTTTGACTGACCTGTGAATATCAATTAGCAGAATTATGAATAATATATAATGATTTCTATCATAAAAGCCACAAACCCACAAATCAGCCTTGTGAAAATTTTTGAATAACTTTGAAACATCACTTTTTAAGCAGTGTTCTACCCATGTTTTTTCAACTTTATCTGAAATCTGTTTGCTATTAGTTTACAGAGTATTTCTGGTTTGGCATTTTTCCATTCCCCAAATTCCTAGAATATATGGAAAACAGTACTTATCCTCTTGCTGCAGTGAAATTAAGCTGGTTAACTGTAAGTCCAACATTAACTTAATGGTTGGCAAACAAATTTGGCTAATGTGCCTCTCAAGCAATCAAACTCAGCCTCTGCAGTCTGTTACAGAACTGTCGGTGAATGACGAGATGGGCATTCTTCTGATGTTCTGTTATCTGATAACCTCTCATGGTGTAAATCCCTGATACGTCCGCTTCCATTATCATTTTTGTATTAGTTCTGTTTTAGTGTCAGCTGGTTCCTAAACTTTTGCACATCGCAGTTAAGTAAAACTTCAAAACAGAAATTGGGG
Organism: Ailuropoda melanoleuca; assembly: GCF_002007445.2. Classification (NCBI taxonomy): domain Eukaryota; kingdom Metazoa; phylum Chordata; class Mammalia; order Carnivora; family Ursidae; genus Ailuropoda; species Ailuropoda melanoleuca. The sequence goes on along the minus strand of NC_048235.1, from coordinate 17,241,566 downwards.
TACCAACATCAGGTTAAATGATTTTCAATTTTTACAGTTAGAATACTAAAATTTAAATTAAATACATCCCTCTCATGTTACAAAGTCATTTATCTATCTATGTATCTATCTGTCTGTCTGTTGGTCTTTATTTTTCTGGAAGACCGTCGATGTTCCCTGGAAAAGGACGCCCTATTTGCTTTCTTTTACATTTGTAATTTTTTTTCTTTCTTACCTGCTGTCTCTTGTTTATTCCTTTTCTAAAACAGTGTCTCACTTTCATTCTTCCATGGAAACTTCTTCTAGCGTACTAATTTGCAGACTTCCTCTCCATTATACCTGTCATAGTTACAGTTAAACAGATTTCATAAATAAACAATCTTAATTGGAACTAATTTATCACTAAGTGAGAAAATCTTGGTACTTCTGCAACATACAAAACAGTTAAAATTGATATAAAATACGTAATAATGAAGTCTGATGGAATGAACTGCTCCAGAAAGATTTATTTCTTTGGGTTAATTGTAACTGTCTACATATTCAAAATATATATCCAGAAGAATTATAACAAAAGCTTCAGTCATTCTAATTTTCCTCAGTCCATATTTTTTTTTAAAGATTTTATTTATTTATTTGACAGAGATAGAGACAGCCAGCGAGAGAGGGAACACAAGCAGGGGGAGTGGGAGAGGAAGAAGCAGGCTCATAGTGGAGGAGCCTGATGTGGGGCTCGATCCCATAACGCCGGGATCACGCCCTGAGCCGAAGGCAGACGCTTAACCGCTGTGCCACCCAGGCGCCCCTTCCTCAATCCATATTTAAAAAGACCAGTGTGTCAAGATTCTGTGGGATATATATACATATATATTAAATTCAGCTAGCCAAACATTGAGTAACTTCAAACTTTCTTCAGTTGCACTGAGATCATCACATGTAGAGAAACATTGGTACTTTTCCTTCATTTATTCTTCAATAGTGGAGAAATCCAGAGCAAGTTTTAACATTTTCCCATAAGTTTGCCAAACAAATTTACCAAACAAATACTATAAACTCAGTAGTTACCTCTTTTCTGTCTTTACAGACCATTAGTTATCTCTTAACAGAATGGTTCTAGAATGATATGATCAATGTTTAGGCCTCTCAGAAGATCCTCACATTGTCCAGTTTGATTCATGTGGGAGCATTCATCCAAGCATTCCAAAAATATTTTTTGTGCACCCTTCTCCCCCAAACATGGTGCTATAGGATGGAAGTTCAATGGTAAATAAGATAGTTAATATAACCATATTGATATTGGTCAAACTTATCTTTTAGATATACAATAAACAAGGAACCAGAGTAGAAGGAAGTGAGTAGAATAGTTGTTGCTTGTGGTGAGTTCTTTGAAGCAAATAAAAGGGAGGACTAATTTCTGTTGCGTGGTCAAGGACAGCTGCTTTGCTGTGCTGACGAGTAAGCTGAGATCTGATGGATGAACAGGAGCCAGGCATGTGGCACCCTTCAGGGAGAGGGACCAGGAAGCTCCGAGGTTTTGCTGAGACAGAGGGGTGGGAATTGAGTGAAGCAGGTGTGATTGGAGATGCTACCTGCAGAGGAGGCTGGACCCAAATGCGGTCGAGGTCAGAGGGAGAAGTAGACGCATTCACTGATGAGGGCGTTTCAGGCCGCGAGACAGTTTCCGGAAAAGATTGTCACTCGTTTCTCTGAGTTTATGACTGCAGAAGCAGCTTCCAGAGAACTAGATGTATCGAATGCCTTATGTTCACATACATGGGATGAACGTATGGTTTAGACGATTGAAGAAGCAAGAAAAGTGTTTTCATGCAGGAGCCAAGCCAAGTCAATGTATTCTGTCCCTAAGGATCACAAATGAATTTTAAATATGGGCCGTTTCCATGAGGTTTGGTTTACAATAGCCCTGGAGCCACAGGTGAAACCCTGTTTAATGATAAAGCATAACCTGGACATTTGAATCTCAGTTATAAAACCCTCATGGATTATTTAAAGAGTTCACACTGGTTTCTTTAACCACAAAAATGCAAATTATTCTAGAGTTTTAGAATACGTAATTTTTTAAAGGTTATACTTAAAGGAAAAAAATAATGAACAGTGTTTGAACACAAGAATTTTTAGGAGGGTAACACAAGTTTTGTCTTCCTTCCTTCCCTCCTTCCTTCCTTCCTTCCTTCTCTGTCCTTCTTTTCATAAAATATACCTATTAGACATTTATACTCAGTGAAAAAGCTTCAAGATATTAGTAAGATATCATCAAGCAGAAATAGGTGAAATATAGTTGTAGAAAATATCTCTACTTGAAAATATAATATTATGAACATATAATAAATGTAGAATGGGTGCCTCCCTGCTCTATTTCTCTGTCTCTGCACTGTTGGTGCCTTGCTTGAACTGCAGTGTGTACACACAATGCCATGATTCCACTCCCGTGGGACAGTGTGGCAGGTGTGCAATAATCATGAGTCAAGTTTGGCATTCTCAGAGAACAGGGAGACTGTATTTAACCAACTTGTGTTTATATCCTACTCTCCAGGGGACTGAGACGTGTGTGATTGATAGAAGGTGTACTTATTGATATTGTCAGGAATCTGGCTAAAAGCCCTATCACCAGGAGTCACCAGACAGTGAACACTCTCTTGAATTTGGTTCTAAAATCACAATCATAAAGGACAAGAACTCTTTTTGGAGTTTTGAATTTTAGGTTTGGGAATTCATTAGAAAATCCTTTCACTTCTTAAACCATTATCCTTGCTAAGACGTTGGGAGTATCTGCGACTATTTTCAAATAACTTTCTTTTCCTGACCATATTTGTTTAAAAAAAAAAAAAAGAAAAGACTGAAAATACCCAAATACCCACATGTTAATTACCCCCCTTTTTTTTCCTGCCATTAAGTAATTTGAGAACATACACCTGATTCAAAATATTTTTTCATTTTATACCTACAGCATGACTAAACAAGAGATTAGCTGTTCCATCTAGAGCCAAATAGTTCCCCTGTGTTCAGGTGTTAATTGCCACAGGTAAAGGCTGTGCCATAATGAGGGGCATTAGCATTTAAATTTAACAAGGTAAAGACTGTAGAGACATTCTGTGATCCAATGACAAATCACTAAGGAGGGCTTGCTGAAGAATGAAAATGACTATAAAAATTAACCCAAGAAATTGTGACAAGGAACAGTGTGTTTCAGTGAGATAGACACCAGGAAGTAAGGAAATTCAGGTGAGTGTAGAAAAGCTAGAGTGTCTGGGCTCTTAAGCTAATGGGACTACCTCCATCTTCTTTCCTGTCTCCTTCCCTTCCCCGTCCTCTATCTCCTCTCCTCTTCTCTCTCTCTATTCTGTCTCTGTCTCTCTGTCTCTGCCTTGTCTCTCTCTCAACCCCGCTCCCCTATTCTTGCCATCAATACAGCTCTCACACAGTCATGCAATATAATGTTCTCTTAAAGTTCTATGTTGCCCTTCAGGTGATATCCTACTTCTCTAATTCTAAAGCCCTCCATGTCCTAATAGAGCTGACTTAGAAATGTGTATTTGCTTCATCCATTACTTAAATGCCCACTCACCTCATCATAAACCATTTCTTTGCATAAACTATTTTTTTGCTGAGTTCTTTCCTGCTAGCCAAATCCAAAGGGCTGTTTTTTGTGTAAATACATAAATATATATTATAAATATAAATATTAAAAAATTCTGTAGTCTTATCATCCAAAAAACCTTAAAGATCTTATGTATAAACTCCATGTTTTCCATTTGTGTACATATTGGTGAATCATAGTCTTACCAATACATTTTTGATTATTTTTTGTCCCATTGAGTTAATGTTTCTTTTTGAGATTACAAGAGTTTTTCACAGTAACATCACGTGTTTATTAATATGTTTTACTTTTTATTCCCTCCAAATGGATTTTTCTTCATATATTTTTTAACTCTTAGATATATTTGGGTTTTTTCTATCTCTCTTTTATGCATATACACAACACCCCACATACACAAGTTTGAATCCAATTTGTTTTAGATATTTTGCGTTGATAATTTTTTTCCTCTGTACTTTTTAACCAAGTGTTTTTTCTCTAGGTTTTTTTATTGCCTCCCCAAATCATCAGAGATTCCAGTGTCTTTCCTGTCTGTCTGTCCTGTTTAGCTGTACAGTTCTTGACTCTTTATTGTGGAGACTAAGATAGCAGATAGCAGCTTGGGTGCTGATGTTTCTTATGTTTTGTTCAGCCTTTTAGCTGTCTGGGTTTTGTGGGGAGAGTAGGTTTCCACGATTCCGGGTAGCTGTTATTTTTAAGTAATACACAGATTTCAGGTTAGCATGTTTTCTGTGTACATGCAGAAGAACTCCCTTTTGCATCTTTTTGTTTTTTTTTCTCAAGATGAGCTGCCAGTTCCTGTGATTTAAACCTGTAATAGCTTCAGGCTTTGGTTTGATATCTTTTTTTTTTAATTACATTTATGTTCATTTTATGTTTTGTTGATTTTTCTTTTCTTTCTTTCTTTCTCTCTCTTTTTTTTTTTTTCCCTTCCAAGACTTTAGTTCATGGAACTAGTACTTATATTTCCTCCATTCTCAGGATTTGCTTTGGCCAAGGGTGGGCTGTCAATTTTTTTTTTTCCTTTTTTCTTCCCTGGTTAGAACTGAAGTAATATTGTCTTCTGCGAAGAAGACTTCTGAAAGCTTCTGAGGTCCCATGACAGCACATTTGAGAATACCCTAATTTACCCACACAATTTCTTCTAGTTTACAGCTCTTCGGAACCAGGTTGCTCTAGAGTTTTCCAGTACCAGGGGGAAAAACCTTTCATTTTAATGACCTTTGGAATACTTCAGTTCTTACTCCAATAACATATTTCTTACTCTTTTTACCTTTTTTTTTTTTGCTTACTTTTTTTTACTAATCATTCAAACAGTATTTTCTTTTTAAAACTATGGCTATTGACACCTTTTCAGGTAATTCCAAATGTTATTTTTAACGGTTTGTTATATTTAGGATATTTTTGTCATAGTGTTCCTTAAAGTTTTATCTTGTCAAAGCGAGTATTTAAATTAAAATATTTGCTTCTATATTTATAAGAGACTGATTTGTGACTTTCCTTTTAATTTGCTATATTTCTGAGGTGTTAGTACCAGCATTATGCTAGCTTCATAAGGTGAATTAGGTTAAAATCCCACCTTGTTGTATGCCTTAGAATGATTTCTGTGGAAGGGAAATTATCTGTTTCTTAAATGCTTGAAAAAATGTTAAGTATACTCATGCAATAACCAAATTTTCATCTCATTCCAGGTCCTTAACAAACTACTGACCCACTCCCCTTTGTTTTGTTTATACATTTGCTTAAATAAACCTTACACCCAATGTGGGGATCAAACTCATAACCCCAAGATCAAGAGTCAGCTTGCTCTACCCACTGAGCCATCCAAGTGCCTTGACCCACTCCACTTTGAAGTTCCAAATGCTTCTCAAATCTCACGTGATCAAAGCTGGACCAACACATCCCTGAGCTATGCTCTGTTTTTACCCCCAAATACTCACTGTTTTTCATGCCATCAGGTTTTCATCAAGCGTCTTAGAAACCTGGGTGTCGGGCTGATTCCTCTTTTTTCCCTGGGAAACCATGCCTTACCCGCTCTCTAGCTAGCTCTCAGATCTATCAGCCCCATATTGTCTTTTATCTCTTACTTTTAGGGCATTGTCATCTCGTTCAGCATTTCAACTGGTCTTTTTTCTGTTCTTATTATATCATGTTTGCAGGGTGTAGCATAATCTTTTAAACGAAAGTGGGTTTCCCCCTTAACTGTGTAAAACTTTTCCTTGGTTCCTTATTGCCCCTGGGATAAAGGTCACTTTCTTTATATATCTTGTATGGGCTTTCATGATACTACAGCTTCTTTCCTTTCCCGCAGGCTGTCTCCCCATTTTCTACCGCATACTCTTACCTTCAGCCACACCCTAATACTCTCAGTTTTAAATATCCCACCCTTTTAGGGCTGTGGTTGGTGGTCATATCTTTTCTCAGACAGGAATGCAAAATTCAGTTATCCAGATTCGTAGCCGCCCTCCCCTCCATATTTCTATCTTGCAAACATCTCTAATTCGATAATCATGTCTAAGCTAATAGATCCCTACTCTTTCTGAAAAGCCTTTTCTTTACAAAGTAGAATTAGATATCCTCCTACGGGTACAATATGTCATATGCATTCAGTTACCATTCATAACACTGTACTCTGTTCATTTGTCTATATGTTCCCCATATTCATTGAATATGCAAAATGTCATTCTATTCTCTTACCAAATGGAAATATATGTGGAAATTTATTATATAACCAACTTTGTAGCTTGATTCTGTAATTTTACGATGAATGTTGCACATATTTCCATATTAATTTTCCAAAGTGTGTCTGAAAATACCAGTTCCATGAGGAAGCAATTATTGATCAATTAGGGATACATGCTGAAAAACAGCATATTCAGAGTACCAAAAGATACTAAAATACAGAAGCCACTTTAACATTTAAGTCAGAACTTGAAATTATATTAAAAATATTTTTTATTATAGAATTTTGTCTCTTATATTACCTATAAATTCTGAGGCATAGACTTTGGGAAATGTTATTTAGAAGATGCCTCTTACCCAGACCTTACGTTGGTATTTATTTTGTCTGATTATTTTTCCCTTGAACAAGGAAAAGTCTGTAGACACCAAATGTTTGCTAACTGATAGAGTAAATAGATTCTCCTTGTTTTCCAATACTATCCTGATTAGTTTCAGCATCCTTTTCTCAGATACTAAGCTGGCAGTTTGAAGATTTGTGTAGTGTCTGTGGTGCATTCTGTTGTCTAACAGCTGTTTTTCTAAAGCAAATCTTCTGAACTAAAGAGAAAGTTCCAATTTCTGCTCTCTCTTAGACTTGCTATGTATCAATTTGTTTTTATGTTGTTTTATATTGCAATTTTAAGACCTTCCCTACTATATATCTCTTTCTTGTTAGTTCTGTTTCTCTAGAGAACCCAGGCTAATACAGTGATTATTGGATGCCTTTAGTTTATTTCAACTTTTATTTTTATGTTAGTTAACTCTGCTTTTCTTTGCTTCTTTCCCCGTTTCATGCCTTACATTGCAATCATCTCATGTTCTTTACCTCATTTTCCACCCTACTATCATAAAATTTGTGCATTCGATTTATATTAGTTTTATTATTGTCCTTATATCTTAAAAATACAGGCTTAACATTAAATTTTCTTAACGTGAATATCCACTATGAATTTTTCACGTACTTAAGGGGATTCAGAGTACTATAATTCCTTCCTCTTATCTCTGTGTTTTTATAGTCCAGTATTTTATTTTGACCTCAATTTTATTTCACCAATTTATTTTCTAGCTTTTTGCATACTCAGTGCTGATTTAGGTGTATCAGCTTGTTGTTTCCTATTTTTTTCTTTCATAATTTCTTTTTACATTTAACCCCATCCATTTCAATCAAGAGCTCTTTATTTTATCATTTTTAACAAGGATCTATAGATAATAAAGATTTTGGCCTTCAAATGTCTGAAAATAACTTGTTCACACTATTTTTGAAAATGAATTTTAAATTGGATTCTGACACTTTAAAAACAAATGCATACCTGCTGTCATTGACAAGAGTGCTATTTACAGTCTGCTTCTTATTACTTTAAGTAATTGCTGAATTACTAAATTACTTGAAGTAATTATTAAACACGTACTTATTCCTCTCGGGTCATTTTTCAGATTTTTGTCTTTAATTTTCTGATCTTCTAACCTCTCCACTGTGGGCAAATTTAGCACGTCTACCTTTGTAGGGCACACACTTGTACGCTGATCTTTCACAGGTCGCTCTTTCTCTAATGTTACTATAGGGAATTATTGATGCATTAAAATTCCTAAATATTGTCATGTTTTAATTCAAATATTTATGTTTCATATACAAAGAGTAAAATTCATAACTGCAGAAAACATATGATTACTACTTTTTTACAAAATTGTACTTCATATCAATACTGTTAGAAATAGTGATTAGAAATCAGGTTTTTGGATCAGAGCTCTTCCCACTCAATAAAACAACTTCATTGTTAAGTGATTTGCCTAGATGTTTCCAGGGAGTAATTCACAGGTTAAGTTTTGGAAATATTCAGTAACCATTTCTGGACATGGGGGTTAATCCAAAGCAAGAAGTGAGTCATGAAATAAAATTTAATGAAACTCAATAGTGTTCACGTGTATGATTAGTTCTATTGCAGTTTATTCATTCTATAAACATTTATAGATTCTCTTTTCTGTTCCATTGGTCTCTGTGTCTGTTTTTGTGCCAGTACCATGCTGTCTTTGTGATCACAGCTTTGTAGTATGGCTTGAAATCAGGCAATGTGATGTCCCCAACTTTGTTTTTCCTTTTCAACAATTCCTTGGCAATTTGGGGCCTTTTCTGGTTCCACACAAATTTAAGGGCTGTTTGTTCCAGCTCTTTGAAAAATGTCATTGGTATTTTGATCGGGATAGCATTGAAAGTGTAGATTGCTGTGGGTAGCATGGACATTTTAACTATGTTTATTCTTCCGATCATGAGCATGGAATATTTTTGCATCTTTTTGTGTCTTCTTCAATGTCTTTCAAGAGTGATTTGTAGTTTCTAGAATATAGATCCTTTACGTCTCTGGTTAAGTTAATTCCAAGGTATCTTATGATTTTTGGTGCTATTGTAAATGGAATGGATTCCCTAATTTCTCTTTCTTCAGTGTCATTGTTCATGTATAGAAATGCAACTGATTTCTGAGCATTGATTTTTTTTTATTTTTTTAATTTTATTTTATTATTATATTATGTTAGTCACCATACAGTACATCCCCGGATTCCGATGCAAAGTTCGATGCTTCATTAGTTGCGTATAAAGTGCACCATGCAATACGTGCCCTCCTTACTACCCATCACCAGCCTATCCCATTCCCCCACCCCCCTCCCCTCTGAAGTCTTCAGTTTGCTTCTCTGAGCATTGATTTTATATCCCACCACATTACTGAATTGCTCTATAACTTCTAGTGGTTTGGGGGTGGAGTCTTTTGAACATATGCTAAGTACCATGCTAAGTACTCTGCTAGAAACTGGGAATATGACTCCGAATAAAACTCAGCCTCAAATAGTTGCTACTCTAGTTAGAAGAGAGTTCAATAAAGAAAGTTATGGTAAGTGTTAGGCAAGTAATAAATAATATTAAGTGAAAAAATTCAGGGTAAAAAATTATATATTGCTTTCAAATTATATATGCTTTCAAAAGTTTTTAAACTTTTCTTTATTTTTCATCTCAGGAATCATTTATGCTCATAAAAATTATTAAAGATCTCAAGTAGCTTTCCTTTATATGAATTCTATTTGCTTCGTTATTCAATCTGTTGTAATATGTTTTCTGAATTAAAAAAATATGAATAAGAGCTGACCTCACACAAAGATGTACCTAGAAATGAGAAATTTTTAAGTAGTCTTTGGAGATAATTTGGTATTTTTTGTTGATAATGCATTTTAGCAGGACAAGTAGCAGTTTCTTAAAGGTTGTTGCAAAATAGAATCTGAAATCATTGATATGAAATTTTTATACTGTTACATTAAAATCTATTGTTCTGTTTTGTACTTTGAGTCACTCTTTTGCCCATGCATGACCTTGGAAAATACTGGTTTGTTGAGTTACACGTATATTCCAAATAACATATCTAACTATACTGTATCAAAAATTGCATTTGTTAACATCACCAGGAAAGTCTTTAACTACTCAGAGGCTAGAAAATCTGGTGGTTACGTGCTATCCAAAATTTTAATTTTTGATTGGAAGTTTGAATTTTATCATTGGCAACAAATATGTCCATGGTTTCCCTTGAAGTGTCAGCTTCACTGTGCTCATCTCTGGGGGGAAAAAAGGTCTTTGCTAAATATTCAAGTCTGAAGAAATTTAGTTTTCTGTCAGTCACGGTGCTTCATGATAAGGGTAGTTGGTTCTAGTAACATCGCAAACAATGGCACAAACGCTTCTCCTTGAGTCAGCTATCTGACTTTGCTGTGCAGCAGAGCTTTATATATTTTTCTCATGTCATCACAGAATATTTTTAAAAATATACTTACGGTTTGAGATTTAATAAAATTAATAAAAATGACTGCTTCATCAAGGGCATTCTTAAGTACGAAAGGCTTCCCCTCTCCCCCTACCCAAGGGTGTGACTGTGAAGAATACAATGACTAGTAGTATGAATGGGGGCCATTGTCTGGATTCAGGCTAAGGAAATAGCTGTTTTACTTATCCTCACTTATCTTTGCAAATTTGAACCATATTTGCAAATGTGAACATGCTAAAAAATAAAAATAAAATCTTAACATTACTATGAAAGTAAGTTTGACGTCATGGATCCTCTGAGCCTTGAAGTCCTTCTTTGGTCTTCTTGTGGATCACACTTTGAGAAAAAGTGACATGATTTTAAGTATGTTAAATGCTTAGAGAAAGGGAAAAAACTATCAAATAACAAATATTTTATGGAATAAATGTCTTTAATAATAATTTTTAACAATGATATAATATATGCTTCAGAAGAGAAATCTTGTCAGTACAAAGTAAAGTATTTGATTTATACAGCCTAGTCAGAGATGGTAATAATTAAAACCTTCCTGCAAGATTTTAGAAGCAATAGGTGAAAAGCAACTCCACGTTCCTTTTGAAGATGGCATTCGCAGTTGTATGTGATGAGCAAGAGGCTAAAAAATTCTTAAAGAAATACTATACAATGGAAGTGATGTTTATTAAATAAAATTTCACGAAGGGGACGTTTTTCCAAAAGTTCTTTTTGACACAATTAGGAATCTCTTACTCCAGCAAATACTTTTTGGGAAAATGAGAAATATTTGATTTCTTAAAAATTTTAAATAACTTACATGATTTAATTGAGTTTTGATTTTTACTGTGGTTTTATATATATATGTGTGTTTATATGTATTTTCTTGGCTCATTCAAATGTCGATTGAGTATTTTACTCTCCAGGCTTCTTAAAAACTGAGCTAATTTCTAAAAATTAGGACTGTATGTGTGCTGTGTGTGTCTGTGTGTGTGAGAGAGAGTCAGCCTCATGTTAGTATCATACTCTCAGATTAGCTTTGTCTGTATTTGAGAATTTAGAAAATGATAGTTTCTGCAACAAGTGTTTCATAATCTTTCCACAGAGAGACTAAGTCTCAGTCCCATTTGGTGTTTGAGACATTCCAGGAGGGAATTTGATAGTCCTGGCTTGACCAGCACCCTTTTTGATTTCTGGTCAATGTTTAGGGGTTGAAGCCCACCTTGGCTCAGTTTCCTATCCCAGAATCAATTCTTGTGGCTAGAGAAGCAGGGTTATAATTTAATATAGAGTATCAGTAAAGAAGTGGTGTGCTGGAAGACAGGCAGTAATAGTAATAATAAATGTATTTTATGTATTTTCTACATGTTATAAGGATATTAACCTTTATGTAACATATTTTCTAATTTTTCCACAGTTGTCTTTGCTTTTATATGGTGGTGTAATGTGTAATAATTTTATAGTTTATAGTTTATCACCCTTCTTTATGTGATTTTTCTGTGATATATAATTTTAAAAGGCATCTTCTTCTAAGGTCAGAAAGAAAAAACACAATTTTCTTCTTTCATTTCATTTTTTTATATTTATTATTGGATTTAATTTCAACATAAGGTGTGAGATTTGATCTAACTCTGTCCTTAACTGTTAACCTTTTTCCTAACACCATGAATGGAATAATGGTTCGTGTTTTACTAATTTGAAATGTTATTTTGTTATTATAGTAAATTCTTCTACCTGGGTCTGTTTCTGTACTTTCTGTTCTCTTCCATTTATTATTCACTCTTGGGCCATTTAAAACTGGGTCACCTTTTAAAAGTCATATTTAGCTTAAATATCTTAGTTTTATTTTTTAATACTGGTCTTATTGTTCAGCCATTCATCACATAAATTTAGAGGTACTTTGTTATGTTCCAAAATATTCTTGTTGGTATCTTTATTTGAATTTAAGCATATTTCTAAATTGATTTACAGCAAATTAAAGAGTTAATATAATTACAGTGCTATTACTAATGTGATGAGCAAATCCTTTCATTCAAATTCCCTTTTATAACATTTCATCGAGATTAATGTATTTGGTTCTGATTTTATGTTTTATGTCTTTTATTGTCTTTTCTATTTTATTTTCTATGTTTTATTTATATTTTATTATTTTCTATATTATGTTTTATTTATTATGTTTTTGGATATTTTCTGCCTAGTGAACTGGAAAATATATAGCCCATTGATATTTAAAATTTGAAAAAAAACTTTAAAAATAGTTATACCTTTTTTGACCAGTTTTAGGTTTACAGCATATTTTTAAGAATTATTTTCTCTTGGTGGTAAGATTATGGATGACATTTGCCTTTAAAATTTGTTAAATGTATTTTTCCAATGTCCTACTATGAGTTTGTATTACTTTCAAGAAGAAGAAAAGAATATCATGCTTCGAACTCTTGGCTGTAAAAGGATAGGCTTCTATATAGAAGACAAAGGTTTAATAAAAGACACATTTTTTTTGTTCTAAATACGGAGGCTATTTGGGCATATTTTGGCCAAAAGTAAACTAATATGGAGGAGTTTGAGTCTAAAGATAAAAGAAGCAGGTATCACTGATCAAAGGAAAAAAATCCCAGGTGACACAAGGGGAAATAAGACCAAGGCATGTAGCCCATTTACAAAGACATATCATGATTCGACGTGGAAAGACAAGTGCCACTACTTACATTCTTTTCAGATGGTCTTAGAGGAAATAAATGGGCTGAATGTCCATTGAACATATATATCAGAGAACTGGGGTATTGAGCAGGTTTCTAATCAGGACAGTTTATGTAATGTACCTGGTCTAAAAGACAGGGAAATGGGGCCTCCTTGTTCAAAAATTAAGAATTTCAAGATGGCGCCATCAAATTACAAGGCGAGACCCTTCCAAGAGCAGGGCACCATTGTGGCTGCAGCAGCTGCATACTCACAAGCCTGCACTACCTCTGATAACTTTAAAGTATTTTGAAGCCTAAATTCTAAGGCAAAGGTAGCATATGCCCAGGAAAAAATCAGATATTTCCCCCAGCAACATAACAAGTCGAAAACAACTGGATGTCTATCAAATATGGGCTATTTATTTTCTTGCTTTTTTGGGTTTTCAGTATAGTTCAAAAATATAGGAACTTCTTTTGTAGAAATGAAACTTCAGAGAATCACCCTTCTTAATGAGTACTTCTAAACTTGACATGATGTGTTTCTAAGCTTCTTTATTAAATATTTCCTTAAATTCACACCTTTTAGTGTAGTATTGTTGGACGTTTTGGCATGTGCTTCCAAATGGAACACAATATTGTATCTTCAGACATAATTGTTTAGTTGTGTAATATCACTGAATAACTAGAAACATAATTTGTGAGTGAATAAGTACAAAGATTTTCAGAAAACTAAAGCAGTCACATAAGTGTTTGTTCATAAACCAAAAGAAAAATATATTAAAATTTGCTTGAAGTAGTGCTTTAATCTATGCATTTTTCTAAAAATTATTTTCTACTTTTTTTCTTCTTTTCCTTTAAAAAAAATAGGTGTCTAGAGTCAAGTCATGTTGTTTTCTGGTATCTCAGGTATAAAATTTCCTTATTTCTAAGGACAAAAAAAAATCAATACCATGAAATGATGATAAATAAATAGCATTCTTAATATTGATCTCATGCCCTTTTGGTATGTAATGAACCACTTTGATGGGAAGTGTATGTATCTTTTGTAGATATCTTTTCTTTAACAAATGTGTATTTTTAAAATTCGATAACCACAATACTAAATCCAAAGATTTGTAATCCTATTGTCTACTTTTTTCAAGTTAATAATTTGTATATATGACCAACATGTAAAATTTTCAATAGAAACAAACTTTAATAATATCTAGAAGTTCTTTTAAATGACACATGATATGATGTATAAGTATTTCACAATAGGAAAAAAAGTTGGGTTTCAGAAAGAAACCATGCTAAATTATCATTGAGATATAGATCTACATTTAAATTTTATTCAATCAAACCAATCTAAGGAATCTGTACAATATATTTCCAAGGTTGCTTTGTAAAAGTGAAGGCTACATTTGTGAAATTGAGTTTTAGTTCAACTAGAAAGATCTTCATTTACTTCCTCATGTGTGAATTTATTTTTAATTAAAACTCATAGGTTAGGTTCATATAACTTATATTAAACAAATAATCAGACATTGATTAATTCTTCTAAGACATTTATTTTATTTTACTATGCTGTAGTTCTTCTAAGGCTTTCATAAATATTAACTCATTTAATTTTCACAGCAACCCCTGGGGTAAAGACACTATTATAATCCCCTTTTCACAGATGAAGCAAAAAGAGGCTAAGAGTCAGTGTCCCTGGAAGCCAACAGTAACTATTGTGCTATTAGAAGTAGAATAGTAGTTACTTTAGCAAGTGAAAAGAGAGGGGGTTTCTGGGGTGCTCATGGCATTCTTTTTTGGATGTGGGTGCTGGTTACCTAGGTTTGTTCACCTTGGGAAAATGTGTTGAGCTATACACTTCAGGTAAGTGTACTTTTCTAGGCTTGGCTAGGCTCTTAACCACCAATGGCAGCAGGGTATTTGGGTTTTCTACCTCTGGCCCTTTCCTGCTTCTCCATTTTGGAGAAGCTAGTTTTTTGTCTCAGGGATCTTTGCATACCTGAATCAGAATTGTGGGAAGGCAACAGCTCTTTGTGATTTTTTTTTTTTCCCTGTATGTAAAAGTTTAAGAAGTAAGTTGTACAGAAGGGGAATAGAAGAGATTATCTTTCACTATTATGAAAGAGTAGGATAATCCCAAATACAGGGGAGGAAATGAAGGTCCCATGCTTTTGAAGGACTACTTCCCCCATCAAAGCAGCGTTCAGAGATGGTAGTAAGACTTCAATGGGGATGGGTATTGGTGAAACTAAGGATGCTGAACCCATGGCCATGATATTCACAGCTTTCTACAGATTTTTATGATCAAGTCAAGGATAGACAAGGGGCTTTCAGGGATCAGTATGGCCTTGGTCAATGAGGATGTCACCAGTGACATATTGAGTAGATGTTAAATACATTTGTTTTTCCTCTCTAGAAATTATTTGAACCTTTGGATTATTTGAATCCATTGTACTGATTTTTTGTGTCTACAGAAAATTATTGCTTTGGAAAAAAATAGGACATTAAAAAAAGTTATATATCAGATATAGGAATCTAGTAGGGAAAGATAAGTTGATCTTACCCAAGAGACTTTTTTTAGTTATTTTTTTAAAATAAATATTACCAGGTTTAGTATGAAATGGGGGGGGGGAGAAAAAATAAATGGATAACCAAGGTACCTGGCTTGAAATTTTAAAAAAGAAATTGCCATTAGAAGAGGCCTTCTGCAATGACCTGCTCGTTTTATCAGTAAATGCAGTGGAATTTCTGAGGCTAAGTACAGATATCTGCAATTTAAATTGGTTTTAAAGAAGGGAGTTCTAAATTTCTGCCAATCTTGAACATTTAATGTTTTAAGCAGACTGAATTTAACAATGGTAAAGAGTATAGCATCAACAGCCTGAGTCATGCTATTGTGTAGTAAGGAAAAGAGAATTGTAGATTCCCTCAGGCTGCTCCTGGTTACTAGAATATCACTGGGGAAAACAGGAGGTAGGAAACTTTTAAAAAGAGATTGTCCTTCGGGGCGCCTGGGTGGCACAGCGGTTGAGTGTCTGCCTTCGGCTCAGGGCATGATCCCGGTATTGTGGGATCGAGCCCCACATCGGGCTCTTCCACGATGAGCCTGCTTCTTCCTCTCCCACTCCCCCTGCTTGTGTCCCCTCTCTTGCTGGCTGTCTCTCTGTCAAATAAATAAAATCTTTAAAAAAAAAAAAAAAGAGATTGTCCTTCACACATAATGCAAATATCATGACACCTTAGGACTTTTTCCAAGTCTGTACACTCAGTGTTGGAGTCAGGGTTGCTTTTTGTCAACTGAAGCCAGCAGTGATAGCTTCTGGCTGAACTGAGAATTAATTATTTATCTAGTCCCGTTCCAGACTCACCTCATGTGGTATATTCTCATGGTTCAGATGAAAAAACATCACAAAAGCAGCAAGCACAGTGTAGAAAGTGGTAGAAAGGCTCACAATGGCTCTTGGGAGAATCACTACAAACTACACAATTCATTGTTGCCTGGTCTTGAATTTTAAGTTCTCTGGGTGCCACAGGACGATTAACACTTTGTAGTTTTGACCATGAGAGGCATTTTGTTTGTTTGTTTCTTTTGAAGAGCCGAAGTCCATTGGTGAGCCATACACAGTTATTGTCTACAATGGACAACAACTGCGATTGGATGGACTCCGATGTTATCTTCTCTGTGCCCAAGCTGTTCTTGGAGCCATCACTCTCTTCTCCCACTGAGCCACTGACTCCTTAGACATCCTGCATATCCCTGAGGTTATGAATCCTGCAACACAAGAGTTTGAAATTTTTGATTCTCTTCCACATTGTTCTTCCACAAGAAGCACTGGGGATCCATATTCAGTAGCAAAATATCAAGCCTCGATAAGCTCCTCTTCTCCCTGTGTAAATTCAAAATACATGAGGGGCACTATAACCAGATATGGAACTTTTATTAAATTTTTTCCCTAGGAAATAAACTTTATGGGTTTTATATGTAGGAAAATACTTTTTAGAGATGAATTTCTTATTTGGGCTTTTGCACAAGTTTACTATTTTCAATATCATGTACAAGATCAAATAATTCTGAAATTTTTAAATGAGATATAGCCCTAGCTGCTAGAGTGGAAACCAAGATAAGTCATTATAGCATAATAGTAGGGGGGATTAGAAAAGAACAAAATGACTTCATACTATTATTTAAAGGGAGAATAAGGGCAACATTGAATAAGTTATTTTATCTATATTCTGCCACATTGCTTTACTAAAACTCTTTTTGCTATGGTCACCTCTGAGTTTCTAGGAATTATATCTAATGGACTATTTTTTCTTCTTCTTTTACTTACTCTCTTGGAGAAATTGACAATGTTGACACACTTTATCTTGAAATTCTTTTTTTTATTTTATTTTATTTTTTTAAAGATTTTATTTATTTATTCGACAGAGATAGAGACAGCCAGCGAGAGAGGGAACACAAGCAGGGGGAGTGGGAGAGGAAGAAGCAGGCTCATAGCGGAGGAGCCTGATGTGGGGCTCGATCCCAGAATGCCGGGATCACACCCTGAGCTGAAGGCAGACGCTTAACCGCTGTGCCACCCAGGCGCCCCTATCTTGAAATTCTTTTCTCTCTTGCTTCTCATTCTTGCTTTTATTTATCTTTAATCTCACCTTAAGCAGTATTTTTTGGAAAAACCTTCAAGATTCTCTCAATCCGACTTAGAAGGCCCCTTCCTCAGGTTGTCTTAGCAGCAAATTTGTCATAAATTTCTCCACCAGACCACTCAGCACATTGTTTTTCTCTGGCTTACCTGCTGGTAAGCTACCTGAGTTCAGGGACTAAATATATCATTTGGTCCATTACTTAGAATATAGTCTGTATTCAATAAATGTATAGTAAATAAGGGGATTAATGAAATTTGTCATTAAAAGCATAGTTATTTTATAGTTTGTGTAGATATATAAATAATATATATGGCATATAAAACATAAGGAACTATGTAGAAATGTGTTTATGGATGTTATTAAATGAATAGTAAATAAAGACAATAAGAATTTGTTTTAAAAATTATCTTTTAAAGATGGTTTACATTTTTTGAATAGAAATAGGGAGAGAGAAATTTTTACAGATAGAGAAAGTAGTGCAGACAATGGCACAGGATAGGTTCAAGTCCAGTGAGTTATTTGATGGGAACATGTAAGGAAAATTTTAGAGAAGATTGTAAAGAGAACCACACCACAGAGAGCCTTGAATATGTCATATTTTCTGTGTTTTGAAAAAAAACAAAAAAACAAAAAACTTTAGCACAGTGTATAGAAATTTTATAGAAAGGTGTTGTTTTTAATCTACCCCTAGAGGCATTAGGTAATATTTGAAATATCCCCAAATAAACAGGAATACGTAGTCCAGGGGTGGTTATCTGACGTTTAAAAGATTGTATTGGGTACCTCACCTTCCAAAGAGAACTCTTACAAATAGTTCCATTATCTGTTATCTCAATCAGCACTACTCATTTTTCAAGTAGCAGAAAGAATGCTAGAAATATATTTTCATTGGTAAGACGTGTCTGATTTGAAATGCATGGATGGGCTTGATAAAATACCTCCACACTTGCACAGACAAGGCATGAGAGTTTAGAGACCTCAGTAGCCTATAATCCTTTGAGCCCTTTCCCAGCTTAGGTTTTCATTCTAACCTGAATATTTCGTCACCTGATTCCAACAACAAAGGTGGCCAAATTTTGCCACTGTAATATTGTGCCATTTGCCTCAAGTGAATTTCACATGCAAGGTCATAGTTGAAGGGCCAAAAGAAGAAAGACCTGAGATATTATTTGTCAGATAACAAAAGATTACATGATATTGCTTTGCTACGTTGCTGGTACGTGTGTGTGGGAGTCAGGGGCAGAATTATTCTGGAGCTGTGATTCCATTCCACTTGCTTGTGGTGATGGGAGAAGGAATCTGTATTTTGCAACTATATCTGTCTATTAGAGACTGATTATCTCTCCCACGCCCCCGCCAAAATTAATAAATGAGAAAGGCCAAAGTGGTTTTGGTCAGCCGACATCACAGGTTGAGGACTTTGTATCTGTTAGCAAAAGGGAAATCATTGACGTTTTTGAGCTATGCATTTACCTTGTTGGTTAGTATGTGATGCTTTTGAATCAAGAAAAAAGATTGATCTCTGATGGGAAATTAGCTTCAACCCTTGTTAAACTTAGTGAGCTTTTCTGTATGTAGATATAAATCTGGATTCTATAAATTGGTGTTGATGACTTATTCCAAATCCGTAGCTACTTCTTTTATAACCACTGCTTCTAATCATCATCAGAGTGATAAATCTCAGAGCAAGTATCTTTAGTGTTACCAGTGGGTCTTTACAACTCTGATGCATTTGTCACTCTGTCATGCACACTATGCCACTAATTGCTGAATAATATTTTTTATTTTGCATTGGGACTTTAACATTTAGGTATTTTAAAGCCTTATTCTTCAGGTGTTAAGATGACCAAAACATGTGTTTGTTTCTATATTATCCCTCATTCATCTCCGTATTTACTATTGCTGTCTTTACTTGTTTTAGTATGCTTCATTGTAGAGTGAGGGCATTAGATACACAGTCTTGGAAAACAGTCCCAAGAGCTCTGGCCTAGGAGATGTTTTGCAATAGTTCTGAGAACAATCCTCACTTTCTGTTACCTCCTTATAACAGAGCAGGAGGGCTGGGCAGCAAATTAATGAAAAAAAATGGTGTATGTGAATAGCTCTTCCAACTGCCTTTCTTTCTGTGGTTTGATAAGTTTGATCAATGCTAAATTTCTCCATTTTGGAGTAATGAGCACACAAGCATACATCTACCTTAAGAAATGATAAAAATTCAATTAAAGTTAAAACACAAACTTACTTTGTATCAAAGATACAACAACAAAATTTAATAAAATTTGTTTTACTACTTTCTGTAGGCTTCAGATGCAGGGAGCACGGTTATACCTTTAATAACAGCAGGCTATATATTTGTCTTAAACATATCAACCTGTTTAGAAGAAAAAGTATCTGAAAAAGGTGTTAATTTTCCAGTCTCTGACAAGCTGTCTACCAAATGACTTTCCTGTACAATAAATAGGTTCTGGTTGACATGTTTATGTACATACTATTTAATACACTTTGCATTGAAAGGAGACAAATAATAACTTGAATCACTGCCAGATTACTTTGCTCTATGCAGATAAGAATATAAATTCAAGACCTCTAATACATAATGGCACTAATCTTTCACTAGTGAATAAAACCCCGAAAATTCTCTATGCCTTACCTTCCTTTCATTGTTCATTTAAAGGGGGATACTGTTCTTTTTTCCTCCTTTTGAAGGGAAACTCCTTTTGAATAAATAGAGAACACAAAGTGTGATAATATTGTGAAATTTATTGCACAGTACTTTTTCTCTTTCACAAATTTGCAAATAATAAATTTACGAGAATGTGATTATGTAGGATATTTTTCTCTTTTTTCATATCTCACTATACCTTATTTTAGAAGAGTTTTTCTAGGTTTTTGATCTTTCAGAATTCATCTCTCTTCTTTGGCTAAAGGTCAGTGTCAGTATCTTAAAATGTACATTATTAATTGTTTTACATTTTTCACAAACATGTCTTCTTAAATATATGGGTTGCTTTTATACTTCATATCAAAATAATCTGAGTAAGTACTTAAATTTAACATATTTGGGACTTTGAGGAGATGAATTTTAGATTCTTAAAATTTTCGTTTGACAGCAGTTTCAGGATTGGCTGAAATACTTCTGTAATAACAAAAGAATAGTACTTCAATGGTGTGTCTTACAAATGACCAATATTAAATTAACTTCTATAATAAGCCTTACTTATATTGAGTATAGTAAAGAGAGGAGGTTTCGGGTTACTATTTCTGGAAAAATGTGGAGGGTAGACAGTGTAAATACTGCCCAAAGCAGCCCTCATGTCTATCACCTTGCTCTATTTTTTTATTTTTTTCATATTTAGACTCTAACTATGAGGTGACAGTTTAACAGGTGACCCAAATTGGCTAACTGGAGACCAGTAAGGGCAATACAGATAATAAAACCCTACTACCATAGTAATTCTATTATATCAATAAAATGTCTTCTTGCAAACAAATTAATTAGTACTTTATAGTACTATTATACTTTCATATTCCTTGAGATATGAATAATCATAGAAAGATCAATTGTAAAGTTAAGGAAAGAGAAAAAGTGAAACCAGACACCGTTGGTTGTAAGACTTTTGGCTTTGGTAGGATATCAGCACTTGGCTCTGTGTCTGAAAAGTTGGTATGACTGTTTATAAGGCGGCATGTATGTCTCAGTCCATATATACCAATGGTTTCCTTCACAGCATACCTGAGAAATGTCTCTGAAATCTTTTTCAGTTCAAGTCACTGGAGTGGGACATCTTCACCAGCATATCTGGTTGATGTAAGCATATCACGGCATTACTTTATGACTGTTCACATTCTCACACAAATATTAATTCAGTGACTTTTTTTCCCCACCAGAAAATTAGGCAACCTATAAGATGTTTACCCACTTAGGGAACCTTTCTTGAAATTAAAGTTAATTCAAGAAAGTATGTTATCAGAATTCTGAAAAACAAAATGAATTTATTGGAAAAGTTTCAACTATAACTTTAGTCTTAATTCACATTAATGGAAAATAAAATTCATAGACAAACCAGGCAGAATGCAATTGAAATACATTCTAATCCAAAAACTGAGGCTCATTTTCAGTTGGTGGCCTCATCTGAACTGTGCAATTTTCTCTTGCCACTTAGTGGCTGTACTGAATCCTGGCAGCTGCCTTGTATCCCAATTGTGAGCTGTCAAGGTAAGTAAAAGTAGGTATGAAACTTGATAACTTTGGTCAATTGCAGGAACAGTTCTCTGACTGCAATTATGTAGTGAGCAAAGAGTTCACAGCATTAATTCAAAAGGTCCAATCTGGATTATTAGAGGCTCTCAGTCCTGTGGGGAATTCTTATGGTACTGAGTAGGCTTCTGAGCTCATATTTATCCAATACGACAGTGCTTTCATCTTGGATTTTTCATTGTGCATCTCCATTTAGGCTGACAAACACACACAAAAGATCATTTTCACAGTAATCAAAGTAATCATGCCTGGCTTTTTCTGCTTTGCACTGCCGTGGATCACATTGTTGCTATGTACATTAACGACAAGTGCAGATATTAAACTGTGAAAATTAAAACTGTATGGAAGACCCAGAAGAAAGTCAGAAAAGGCTTCAAATGACATTATCTGGCATATGCAACACCACATGCAAAATTCCTTGAAAGGAGTATAAACAGGGAATGAACATGCATAATGTTGACATTTGGCTGCCTGAGAAAATCTCTTGTTTTTGTTGTAACTTAATAGCAGGACAGATTTTAAAAATATACATATATTTCTATGTATTTAGGTGTGCATTTAAAACACACCTACCCTCATAAATCTCTTTAACACATAGTTACATGTGCGTTTTATTTTTTTTATTTATTTATTTTTTTAAAGATTTTATTTATTTATTTGACAGAGATAGAGACAGCCAGCGAGAGAGGGAACACAAGCAGGGGGAGTGGGAGAGGAAGAAGCAGGCTCATAGCAGAGGAGCCTGATGAGGGCTCGATCCCATAACGCTGGAATCATGCCCTGAGCCGAAGGCAGACAGTTAACCGCTGTGCCACCCAGGCACCCCATTACATGTGCGATTTAAACCTCTACTGATACTTGGCTCTAAAAATCAACAGACGGATTTTGCTGATCAACCTGAAGTGAGTTTGAAGCTTTGTAAGGGCTTTTGAAATCCTTTAGCCTCTCAACTTTCCTGGCCTTTAGTAACATAAAACTGGTGTTTGCAAATTATCCCCATCTGCATACCTTCCACTCCTGCTGTACAACAACATCAACATTCCACACAAGTTATTTATCTCTTTGTTTTATAGCGAAATTTCCTCTTTATTTTTTTAGACTTTTGCTTCAGACCATTTAAAAGAAAACATTTGTAATAATAATAATAATAATAATAATAATAATAATAATAATAGAAGCACATGGGCTTTCTGTAATGAAAGATAGATTATTACTTTTTCTTGTGGTTTGTATGAGATTGTGGTAGCAGGTAGAGCACAAAAGTAGATTAATTTTATTTAGGAAGTATTAACAATTTTTTTCATTTTTGTATTTGTATAAAAAGAGTAATTATAAGTGAAAAATGATTTTTAACTGTTATGCAAAAATTCATTGCAGATAATCTTTAGAGTTCTGTAGAATATAAAAAATTTTAGGAGGTTATATGCTATGTGTTATGACATCCCATGGTATGGGACTTATAAATAAGAATTTATATGGTGATACCAGTCCTCCACTTAGAATACATTAAGTATTCAAATATTTCACTGAAGGAATGAGGAACTTTTCTATTATTTACATCTAAGAATTAGGTAGGGAAATTGATACAATCTTTTTCTTAAATTTTAAAATTATCTCAGTGTTTCACACCACATATCATGTAAGCCAGGAATACCTTTTAAATTTTGTCTCCATTTCTATTGAAAAAACTCTGTCATTTTTCTCCAGTTTTGACTGGGGAACTTTAAGGATGTCTCATGAACACAGTTCCTCACTTAAGACATGCTGTTGGACTGTTTGCTCTTCTGCTGTTCTAACCCAGACTTTCTGCTAGTATGTTTGATGGAAAATCCACTGAGGTCAGTAAGGAGTCATAAAGGTGCTTTGCTGCCACACTGCCCCAAATGCCATATCCATCAGCTCACAGAGGCCAAGGAAGACTGATGAAGCCATATCAATGCGGATCACATGGGAAAATGAGTCTCTAATTGTGGTTTCCCTGACTTTGAGATTTTTAATGAAAGAGTTCTATTTTACTTACAGCTGCTGCATTTGGAAAAAAAAAAAAGCCTGAATAATTTCATTACAATGGTAAACTCAAAAGGTAGATTTCATAATGTAAGGAAGAGAAAAGGAATATTAATGGGTAGAACTAACCCACTTCTCAGTGGCTTACTGGGTCAAAAAAAAAAGTCAAGAAAAGAGAATAACAGAAATTTACAAAAGAAGGTGTGGTCAAGCAGAGAGGAAGAAATGAGACTCAGAGAATTTAAGCTATTTTGCCAGAACCATTCAGCTAATGATGAAAGAACCAAACTTTGAACCAGGTATTTTCCATCACAGTGTGCTGGCTTTTTGCGTTGGCATTAAACTGGTTTCTGTAACTTAAAGATTTTTGACATTCATCACAGTCCATTCAGGCTAGTATAACAAAATACTGTTGGCTGGATAGCCTATAAACACAGAAATTTCTTGCTCCCAGTTCTGGAGCTGGGGAAGTCCAAGATCGAGTTGCCAGCAGATTCATTATCTGGTGAGGGTCCTCTTCCTGATTCATAGGCAGCTGTCTTCTTGTGTGTCCTCGCACAGTAGAAGGAACAAGAGAGGTCTCCAGGGCTCATTCATGAGGACACTAACCCATTCGGGAGGGCTCTGTCCTCAAGATCTAATCACCTCCCAAAGGCACCATTTCCTAATACCATCACATGGGGGATTAGGATTTCAACATATAAATTTTGGTGAGGCATAAACAGTCTATAGCAGCATTCTAGTTCTAGAAAGAGATTTTACATAAAATTAGTTCAATGAGAAAATACATATAATACAGACAAAGCAACCATTTTATTTTTTTTTTAAAGATTTTATTTATTTATTTGACAGAGATAGAGACAGCCAGCGAGAGAGGGAACACAAGCAGGGGGAGTGGGAGAGGAAGAAGCAGGCTCATAGTGGAGGAGCCTGATGTGGGGCTCGATCCCAGAACGCCGGGATCACGCCCTGAGCCGAAGGCAGACGCTTAACCGCTGTGCCACCCAGGCGCCCCAAAGCAACCATTTTAAGCAAGAAAGGAAAATACCCAAGTAACTATTGCTGGGAGGGATCTCTAAGCCAAATGGTTCATGTGAATATTACCACCAGATATTGGCTTGGGGTATGGGATTTTTTTACCAGCATGGGCATAGGAAGTAAGATTCCAAGTCTGTTTGAGTAGAAACCAAAACCGAGCTCCCTACATAGAGCTAAAAACCCTAAAGTACTGCTTCCTCTGTGAAATGGGGACTAGAAAAAGTGCCCGTGAACCCAGAACAACATTGTCACCAACACAAAACTGGAACACTAAGCAGGTGCCAAGTAATGATATGGAGTCTAATTTTACACAACATATGTAGGAAATTCCTCCTTGAGAAACGTAAAATTAGCCCAGATTCTTTGAAAAGTTTGTAACCCTAACAAGAACAAATGCTACGAACTGGGGCGATTCTTCTCCTTCTTCAATGTACAGTTAGCCACTGTATAGTGCATCATTAATTGTTTATGTGGTCAGTGATTCCTTAGTTACATATAACACCCAGTGCCCATCACAGCACGTGCCCTCCTTAATACCCATCACCTGTTAACCCTCCCCACTGAAACCCTTATTTTTTTCCAGGGGTCCATAGTCTCTCATGGTTTGTCTCCCTCTCTGATTTCTTTCCCTTCAGGTTTCCCTCCCTTCCCCTATGGTCCTCCTTGTTATTACTTATGTTCCACGTATGAGTGAAACCACATGGTAATTGTCTTTCTCTGACTGACTTACTTCACTTGGCATAATCCCCTCCAGTTCCATGCATGTCAGTGCAGATGGTGGGTATTCATCCTCTCTGATGGCTGAGTAATATTCCATTGTATATATGGACCACATCTTCTTTGTCCATTCGTCTGTTGAAGGGCATCTCGGCTCCTTCCACAGTTTAGAGAACCACATGTATCCTAGATAACCATAAAAAATCGCAACTACTACCAGGGAACAAACTTCTACGGGTGAGAGCTAGCTGATATAAAAATAGGAGGTTGATACTCTAAGAATTCAACTTCTGAGGGTTTAAATCAAGTGTATTTGAAATGATCAAAGAGACAGGGAACACACCATTAAATAAGAATGAGACTACATTAAAAATAGATTTTCTTAAAAAATCACATTTTAAACATTAGTTTATGTAGAGCTGATAAATCATTAGTGTGCTTAATTAATTGGAGTATAAATGTGATGAAATCATTGAATGTGAATCAGTGAGGAAAATAAATAGAAAATATGAAAGAGAATTTGACAACTGGAGGAATAAAGGCAAACTCCAGCCTTTGTCTATTAAAATTAAAAAGTTGAGAAACTGGTGAAGATGCAGAATTCTATGATAATTTGACGAAATTTTTGCAGAACTGAAGCTCAGACGAAAGGTTATACTATGCTTCAAGTACACAAGTGAAAACAGGAAAGTCTGCGTTTACTGCTCATAGAGACTCACTGAAAATTCTCCCAAAGTATATACTTCAGCAATTAAAAAACAAAACAGATGAAGTAGATACAAAGTTATTGTACACAAATCATTTGGTAAAAGTTGTTACATCTTAAGGTATTTATTAGAATTAAAAAGAATCCCAATGACAACTTCGGTGAAATTTTTTTTTTAAAGATTTTATTTATTTATTTGACAGAGAGAGACAGCCAGCGACTGAGGGAACACAAGCAGGGGGAGTGGGAGAGGAAGAAGCAGGCTCACAGTGGAGGAGCCTGATGTGGGGCTCGATCCCATAATGCCGGGATCACGCACTGCGCCGAAGACAGATGCTTAACCGCTGTGCCACCCAGGCACCCCTCGGTGAAATTTTTAAAAAGATAATCATTAAATACTAGATTTCAGAACTATAGAGGATGAGAAGGGTATGGAATTGCATTGTTTGGGAAGTTGACCAACATAGTGAATCACTTTTTTTTTTAAGTTTTTATTTTAATTGAAGAATCACTTCTACCTTTGAAGAAATAAGTATGGATGTTAAACATTTAAAGGTAAACCTAAAACTATACTATTTTAATTTCAAATCAGAGAAAGCCAACATGAAAATTAAGAAAATGCAGTCTGTCCAACAGTGGGCAGAAAAAAGAGACATACAAAAGTAAAGCAAAAATATGACAAATTAATACCCACACAATTAAGTCATAGAAACTATTTCATAATATCAATCATAATATATAAACCAATATTGTCTTCTTAATTTAAGGCCGAGCCTTTCTGAATGAGTAACAACCACCCAACAATGTGGAAAGTATAAGGAACATAAATGTTTCTCAGAAAGTGGCTGGTGTATAAAATTGTACATTTGTAAGATGTATATCAACATGGATAATTTTGGAATCAATTTAGAAGGAGAGAGGTGAGATGAGAAGTTTATATAGCTTAATACGGCCATGAATAACATTCCAAGTCCGCACAGTGGTTTGCACAGCTCACATTATAGGACCCTTGACTATTTCCATTGCTTCAAACTTAAACTCTTACCACTCTCCCCTTCAATTATTCTGACCTTTTCACAAGTGACCTTTTTTAGCAGTATGAACAAGTGTGTTTCCATGTCAGGGCCTTTCAGTCTGCCTGTGATGTTCTTCCTTCAGATCTGCACACAACTTGCTTTTTTAACTTCATTGGGGTCTGCTCAAAATCAGCCCTTCAGAGAGGCTTTTCCTCACCACTCACCATAAAGTGGCATCCCCTGTTGTGCTCTATCCATTTATCCTTCCCATGACATTTAATTAGATACTTATTTTTTTAACTCATATATTTTAAAATCATTTTATTAAAGTATGATTGATATATAATTGTACAATTGTACAAACTGTACATTTTTTATTTTATAGGCATATGAGTTTGGAGACAAGTATAAGCCATGAAACTGTCACCATAATCTATGCCATAAACATATTCTTTACCACCAAAAGCTTCCCCCTGCCCTTTTTATTTATTTATTATTTTGTGATAAAGAATACAATCTAATACCTACTATCTTAGCAAATTTTTAAGTTTACAATACAGCATTATTAACTAGAGGCACTGTGGTGTATAGGAGAAGATCTCCAGGATGAATTCATCTTCCACAGCTGAAACTTTGTGCCCTTTGGGTAATATTTCCCAACGTTCCCTTCCCCAGCCCCTGGTGACTACCCTTCTACTCTCTGCTATGAGTTTGAGATTTTTAAATTTCTCATATAAGCGGTATCATGTGGTATTTGTCCTCCTGTGTTTGGCTTATTTCCTTTAGTATAATGTCCTCCAGGTTCATCCATCTTGTTCCAAATGGCAGAATGCCCCCCCTTCACTGCCTTTTTAAGGCTGAAAATATTTCATTACACATATATACCACACTTTATTCCTCCATTGATGGGAATTTGAGTTCCTTTTATATCGTGGCTATTGTGTTTACTGCTGCAGTGAATATGGGAATGTAGATATCTCTTTGAGATGCTGATTTCAATTCCTTTGGATACAGTATATACCCAGAAGTGGCATTGTTGGATCATATGCCAGCTCTATTTTTAATTTTTTGAGGAATCTCCATACTGTTTCCACAGTGACTGCACCAATTTATATTCTCGGCAATTGTGTACAATCGTTCCCTTTTACCACATTGTTGCCAATGTTTGTCATCTTGTGTGTGTGTGTGCGTGTGTGTGATACCTCAGTGTGATTCTGATTTGCATCCCCCTGGTAATTAGTGATGTTGAACACCTTTTCATATACCTGTTGGCCATTCGTATGTCTTCTTTGAAGTAATGTCTATTCACTTCCTTTGCCCTTTTTAAGATAAGGTTTCTTTCTTTCTTTCTTTCTTTCTTTCTTTCTTTCTTTCTTTCTTTCTTTCTTTCTTACTTTTCTGCACTAAGTCATAGGAGTTTCTTGTATGTTTTGGAAATGAACCCTTTATCAGATATATGGTTTGCATATATTTTCTCCCATTACATAGGTTGCCCTTATATCCTGTTGATTGTTTACCTTTGCAGTACTTTTTAGTTTGATGTAAGCCTGTCTATTTTTTCATTTGTTGCCTGTGCTTTCATCTTTATAAAATAATGCCCAAGATGATGTTAAAAAGCTTTTTTTTCTATGTTTTCCTCTTGGAGTTTTATGGTTTCAGGTATAATTTTGAATTCTTTAATCCATTATTTTTGTGTGTGGTGTGATATGAGTCTAATTTCTTTCTTTTGCTTATGGATACCCAGTTTCACAACGTCACTTATTGAAGATACTATCATTTCCCCATTGTATATTTTTACCACCCTTGTGAAAGATCAGTTATCATAGACTGTGGCTCAATTTCTGGATTCTGGTTCTATTTCATTGGTTTATATGTTGTTTTATGTCCGTGGCATGTTTTGATTACTGTACATTTTTTAGTTTACTACTAGATATTTCATTCTTTTAATTCTGTTAAATGGGGTTATTTTTTAAATTTTCTCTTCAGATAGTTTGTCATTAGTTTATACAAATGTAACTTTTTTCTGTGTTTATTGTTACCATGCAACTTTGCTGAATTTTATTAAATTTTGCTAAGATTTTAGGGCTTTTTTTTTTTTTTTACATATAAGATCATTTCATCTGTAAACAGAGCCAATTTCACTTCTTCCTTTTTGATCAGGATATGTTTTATTTCTTTTTCTTGACTAATTGCTGTGGCTAGGACTTCCAGGAATATGTTGAAAAAAAGTGGCAAAAATGGGCATCCTTGCCTTTTTCCACATCTTAGAGAAAACACTGTCAGTTTTCACTATTGAGTATGATGTTAGCTGTGGGGTTGTCATATATGGTCTTTTTATGTTGAGGTACGTTCTCTCTTCTTTGTTGAAATTTTTTATCTTGAATAGATGTTGTATTTGGTCAGATGGTTTTTTCTCCATCTATTGAAATGATTATAAGGTTTTTAGTCTTCATTTTGTTGATGTATCACATGGATTGATTTGCAGACATTGAATCAATCTTCTATCCCTAGAATAAATACCACTTGATCATTGTATGTAATCCTAGTAATGTATTGTTGAATTCGTTGACTAATATTTTATTGAGGATTTTTATATCTGTGTACATCAGTGATATTGGCCTATAATTTTCTTTTTTTTGTAATGTTCTTATCTGGCTTTAGTATCAGGGTAGCAATAGTCTGTGACAATAGAATCTGACACATAGTAAATAGTAAACTAAAATATAATTACCATTATCACTGTCATTACTATTGTTAACAGCTGGTTAGTCTCTTCCAGATAATAATCAAAAACATATGGACAAGCAAAAATGTTTTTCTTGAATTCGTGTACACCAAAAATAAGAAAAACAATGGATTACTCACTCTTCATTTGGGTCCTTAGAAAAATTAATGTCTATTTAAAAAGGAAATACCTGGTAAAACCCTCAAATTTTTAAATAAATAAACTTACTGGGTAATTTCTTATTACTGGAAAAGCCGCCATGGGAAAGTTTATGCATTTTAATAGTGCAACTGTATACTGATTGAAAAGGTGCACTTAATCTTTTATTTTTCAGTACCATTTCAGAGCTGTCACCGGACCTTTCCTGTGTAGTCACTAGTGCAAAGTGCTTCTTCACTAGAGTTAGCATGATTATGGTAATAGCTTCTTTCCAAATTTAAGCAACACATTAGGTCCACTAAGTTAAGTGAGATACTGAATTATAGGAATTTATTCAAATACCATCAAAGATACTTTTCTTAATCTCTCAGAATATTGATCCCTGTGTTTGGCATTGCATAATAGTGGCTGAGTTAATTGATTATCTGGGAAAATGTCTCACTGTAGTGCCTTGTTAGCCAATTTTAACTTTATTAATGACATGATTTATCACTAAATGTTGTATCAGTGAGGATGCCTTTTAATAGGATGAAGATATATTTCTAAATTTTTACATCTAAATATTTAAAATATCAATTTATTGAGATATGACATTGTTATCACAATGCATATACATTTTCTTTAAACTCCATCTCTTCTTTAATGGAGTTTTAAAGGGTCATATGTGAAGGAAACATAAGGTAAAGAAAAAATATTACCTATTTGGAGTCATATGACTTTTGATGATCACCTTTTCTTCCTGTATATACTTTTTAAATGCATATTAATTGTTTATTGAATATTTATCACCATGTGTATTATGCTGTCCTCAAAGAAATATAAATATAAATATACATACACATCCATATGTGCGTGTGTATATGTACCAGGAATGGGGGTGACAAGAAAACCCAAAAGATGATAAATAGTAGTAGATATTCATGGAGAAGAGAATGTGAGTGAAGATACACCAATCTTTGGCAGAACTTGGGATAAATGCACTCTCAGGACCCAAATTGTTCTAATTGTTCTGCCAGTGTGAAACCATAGAATAATTTTAAGTATTTCCGATTGCTGTGGATCTGCCCATGTCTGGGGACAGGAGAGAGATCCGGGCAAAGAAAATGCTTGACTTTTGTGCTAGTAACATGATTAAAAGTAGACACCCAGATGACAACCAATACATTTTTGAAAATAAGGAAACAAATGGACATATTTATGCCCAACGAATACGGACAGAATGTTGGCGCCAATAGCTATACCCTTATTCATTGTGAGTAAACTGTAGAGACCCAGAAGTTCGTTCTTTGGCCCAGGTCATCAGCTGAGTTTGCACTTGGCTTAATGACTCGTGGGTGCTGAAAGCCAACCATTCTCCTGAAGTACTACTGTTTTACAAAGAGCTGCCCGGAGGAGGCTGACGTTTATCACAATACAGTTATCGATCAGTTGAGTGTCTTCATTCATTACTTCATTTATCATTTATTTAGCTACAGACTCATTCAGCAAGTAAATGGAGGAGGGCAGTAAGGTATGGTGGAATCAGCAAGGATTGGTTCAGTCGTTCATTCTTCATATTTAGAGTGCATTTCATATGGCAGGCTCTGGCACTGTGATGATAAGTTATGCTCCCTTCTCTTCAAGCAGGTCATTGTCTAAGAGATGACTGATATACAAACACATATTTGAAAAACTGGGGTGAGAGCCAGAGTAGACATGCTTATTGGTATGGCCCTCAGAAAAGACTTCAAAAGATGACATTACTGTGGCATGTTTATGATAAAGACACAGTCTTACAAAGGCACAGAGATGTTAGAAGACATTGTTGCAACTGAACAATCCAGTGAAAAATAAATAAATTTCAGGCAGTAGAATATAAAGTCAGCACAATGAAAATAGTTGCTTTACAATGTCATTTTTAAATTAGGTTATTTTGGTCACAATTAAAATTTCTAATTTATTGTGTATCATTTTACCACATAAGAATGCAGAGACCTTTTTTTTTGAAGTATTCTAATACTCACAGAAGACTGTTAAGAGGTGACTCCATGTATGTTAAAAAGTATTTTACTGAGATAATCTTAGTGCTTGTCAGTTTTCTCTCATATCCTGAAATCTGATTTCTTCAAAAGCAAACTCTACAAAGCTGAATAATGATTTCTCTCTTCTTTTATTTTTCACAGCAATTTTCCCTCACTACCTATCAGAGAAATGACAAATAACTATTTTCAAAGTATGTCATTAATGGCTGAGAAATTAAATCAGTGAAAGTCTACCAATTTTATCATTAATTTAGTCTACCATCTTGGCCCAGTTATTCTCCACTAGATATGCTCTCAGCAGTCTGACAAGGGAACTGAACATCTAAATTAAGGAGACATTATCACTGAGCCTAGAGCCAAGAGGAAAAAACAAGTAGAAGGAAGTCTTGTAATCACCAATCCACAGGAATGACCTTGGGTTTATGGTCTCACCATGCCAGACATCACAGGTAAAGCACAGAAAAATAGCAGGAACAACTCTCACCACATATTTCATAGAGGTGAAGATAGAGTTAATGAGAAAATGTTAGTAAAACATTTTAAGCTCCTTTGTAGGAAGACACTATATAAATATAGAGCAATATTATTTGTCATTTTAATGGGTTGTGGAAATTTTTACTGCTTGAGAAAGATACCCTATTTGAATTATGTTGGTCTTGCATTGCTGTATATCCCTTGCTTTACAACACAGCAAAGGTATTTGCAACTTCTAACTTTCTATTATCTCTGAATGTCGGGATGTGGCAGTCTCAAGCAGGAGCTCTGCACTTAGAGTTCCAAAGGGATAATTTGATACTGAATGGCTTTTGAATTCCATGGCTGTGGGTGTTTGTGTTGAGAGATGTATTATTTATTATTGCTGCATACAAAAGAATATCACAATAAAAAAGGCAAATGCTGAACTGGAGAATACAACCTCTTGGTCAGGTCGGTGGCTGTAGAAATCCCAGAGCAAGCATTCCTATTCTAATAACTCAGCGATCCCACTCCCCTTACTCTCTCAAGCAATAAAAGGCCAAACAAATCATCACAGGTTCAACCAGAGAGCAAAGCTTTCCGAGATGGCAATCCACCGTTCATTTCACATAGCGGCAAAGAGTGATGTTGGATCCCCGAGTAGTATGGCAGTATTACAGATTTCTCAGAGAACTAGGTTTTACCAATCTGTTTCAAAAAGGGAAACTTAGGGCCCAAGTGTGTGTGAATATTTCCAGAGGGGCGTGCTTCATTTGTTTCTCTGGCAAATATACCGCTATGGGTAGTGCTGCTAGGGAAAAAAAATGCTTTGTAGTAGGAAAATTTCTTATTATTTTAAGGACTGCAATGTGCAGTACTAATAGGCATTCTCCTTTGCAAATTCTTCTGCCCAAATCACATTGGAAACATTATAAGTACCATAAGAACTGCCTCCGTTACTCCTCTGACCCTAAATTTCTTTTTTTTTTTTAATTTTTTTTTTTTTATTTATTCGACAGAGGTAGAGACAGCCAGCGAGAGAGGGAACACAAGCAGGGGGAGTGGGAGAGGAAGAAGCAGGCTCATAGCGGAGGAGCCTGATGTGGGGGCTCGATCCCAGAACGCCGGGATCACGCCCTGAGCCGAAGGCAGATGCTTAACTGCTGTGCCACCCAGGCGCCCCTGACCCTAAATTTCTTAAAGATTTGGTGCCCATTCTCTATATTGTCATTGGTCACATTTCTGTGCAACTTGTTCTGTCTGCTTCCACCTTCCTCGTTAATTCACAGCATCCACTTGGACATCTCCACCTTGGACTCACATAGCCTTGCCCTTCCTGACTCAGGAGAACTTTATTCTGCTACACTTAACCTTCTCCCCTGACTGATCCCCAGACCACATCATCTCTCCAGCTATTCAGTCTTTGAAACTCAAAGTCCTGAAATTCCCTTCCTATTCCTTTTCTTTCTTTATGTCAGCATCCTATCCCTTTACCTTTCTGACAAAGCCGTGGCTTTATTATGACCTTCATTCACTTGAGTCTTGCCATTTCTCATGATCTCTCAGTTCCCTCTTGACATAAAGCCCTTTCCAACCTAGCTTGGATCTCCAGGTCAGTAAGAGCTCTCTCTCTAGTGCCTTCCATTTTTCTATTCCCGTTGTTCCACTTCTATGACTTGGACAGTTTTAAAAATAGAATCAATTTCTGGGTTTCTGTGTTCCTGCTTCCTCTAGAAATGTCATGTAACAGTGGTGATAACCCCATAACACTTGTATGAGCTCCAGCCTCAACCAGACTTATGACTTTTTAGGAAAGCTCAGTTCTATTATTTAGATTCTCTTCTTTCTCATGTTCTCCAAATCATCTTTTCTGTATCCCTCCCAGCAGATGATTTATAACATATAAATCACTGAAATTTTGATACATGGACTTGCCCAGCTTCTCTTACTTCAAGATCGAAATCTATATTCCCTATTCCTGTACTCCTATGATATTAGTAGTCAGGGGTGATACCGAAAATATTGAACAACCTAGGGAGGAACTGACACCAAGAGATCAGAACTAGAATCTATGTTCCTGAGGCCTTCTGCTGGGCTGGTGTCGGGGAGGGTGGAAAACAGGTTGTGGCCGTGGAGAGAGCAGAGGGGTGGGTGCATCCAGAGCAGCAGTCACACAACAACCCTGTGAAAGTATTTTGATATTTTCAAAACAACTTTATTGAATCTTTCTACTTGTGAAACACAAACACACTGCCCCCAAACACACCCATGCCTACAGACAGCACACTTTTGTGGAAGCCTCACTCTTTCTCTGGAATTTTGTTTAGTGTTCTC
Organism: Ailuropoda melanoleuca; assembly: GCF_002007445.2. Classification (NCBI taxonomy): domain Eukaryota; kingdom Metazoa; phylum Chordata; class Mammalia; order Carnivora; family Ursidae; genus Ailuropoda; species Ailuropoda melanoleuca. The sequence continues at coordinate 17,206,709 of NC_048235.1, read as the reverse complement.
TTGAGGGCCAAAGTCTAACCATCTGTCCATAAACTACTCATATTTCATTATCATAAAACTACTATTCACCCTATCTTTTCATTTACTTTTACTTTTTAACGTCCTTAGATTTATTCACTTAACCTTGCGTTTAAGTTCAATGCTCTCCGTTGCGGCTCCTGAGCTTACTTCTGTGAAGAAACACTGTTAGCTTGGCCTTCAGTGTCCCCTCACCTGCTAACTTTCAGGCTTCCCTTTTTCATCCCATCCTGCCTGACACGTTGGGAGCATTTGGATTTGTTAACACTCTTCTTCTCATTTTTTTTTTAATTTATTTTTTTGAGAGAATGCGTGCGCAAGAGAGAGCATGAGCAGGGGCAGAGGGAGAGGGAGAAGCAGACTCCCCATTGAGCAGGGAGCACAATGTGGGGCTCGATCCCAGGACCCTGGGATCATGACCTGGGCCAAAGGCAGATGCTTAACCAACTGAGCCACTCAGGCGCCCCTCTTTTTTGGTTTTTATGACACACTTTCTCAGGCTTCATTTGCTTTCAGGACATTATCTTCCAAGGGCTCCTTCCATGGCTATCCTCTCTGCATCTATCTCTTAAATGTGAGTGTCCTTCAGACTTATGTTCTCAGTCCTGTTCCTTACATTCATCAGTCACTTCCCAGCTTACGTTATTCAGGACTACTGCTTTGGATAGTTGCCCACCCTCTATCCTTAGACAGGTAAATACACTCTTGCTACACAAGCGTGCACATATCTATACAAGTTGTGCCTTATGTGTCTAGCCATGATAGTTTTCCCTTTTATCCTCCTTGGGGTTGATTGAGCTTTTGAGGACTACAGGTTTATAATTTTCATAAAATTTGAGAAGCTGTTTGGTCAAAATTTAAATTTTGTTTTCTGTCCCATGTCTCTATCCTATCTTTTGGGGATTTCAATTATTGCTCTATTGGAATGTTGAAAATTATCTCATAGTTTATTGAAGGTCTTCTTTTTCTTCCTTTTTAAAAATTTGTCCCTCACATTAGGTAATTTCTATTCATCAAACTTTGGGTTCACTGATTCTCTTGGCATCTCAAATCTGCTATTGTGCCCTCAAGTAATTTTTTTTTTATTTCAGATATTTTGCTTTTTAGTTACTAGAATTTCCATTTCTTTTTCATAGTTCACACTTTCCCATTGATATTCCTTGCTTACTCATATTTAATAATTTTTCTTTATTATTTGAATGTATCTTCTTTTGATTATTTGAACCTATTTATAATACATATTTTGAGGCCTTTTTTGCTAAATCCAACATCTGTGCCAATCAGAGTCAGTTCCTGTTGACATTTTTTTCTCCTGGAAATGCCTGACAATTTCCTGACCCTTTTATATATAATATCTTTTGTTTGAAAATTCGACATCGTAGACAATACCTTGTAGCAACTCTAGATTCTGTTTTGTTCCTCTGAAGGATGTTGATTTTATTTTGCTTTGCTTTGCTTTAGTGAGCAATTAACTTGCTTGGACTCAAACTGCAAAATAGTGTGCAACCATTAATGTCTCATATCAGGCTTTTTCTTTGTGCTTTTTATTTATTTTTATTTTTTAGTATATGTGCTGCCAAATTGAGCACTTTATTTTTATTTTTTAATGACTATTTATTTATTTATTTGAGAAAGAGGGAGACAGAGCACATGAGTAGCAGGAAGGGGAGAGGGTGAGGGAGAAGTAGATTCCCTGGTGAGCAGGCAGCCTGATGTGGGTCTTGATCCCAGGACCCAGAGATCATGACCTGAGCCAAAAGCAGACACTTAACCGAGACGTCCAGGTGCCCCTCTTTGTGCTTTTTAAAATGTTGTCTGAATTCCTGAGGTCATATTTATCTTCTTTAGATTCGAATGTCCTGACTTCTTCATGTTGCCCTTACACAGAGTGGAATGCAGATAAAGATATTTAATCTTCAATTTTATTAAAAACTGTTTCTAAGGTACAAAAATGAATCACCTTACCACTCCAAAATTCCTTAATGGCTAAAGCTAATTCCCTTAATTATTACAACTAACAAAAATAGTAATCTGGTTATATTACAAATACAAAAGTACAAACAAGATTTCTAAATTTTATGTTTTTATGACTTATTTGTCCATTTGAAGAGTGCTTTTGCCATGCTAATTTTTCTCCAAAGAGCTACTTTTGGATTCCATGGACATCTGAATTCACTTAGCACCACAAAAATGACCACTTCTAAGGAGGCTTCCCCTTCCTTCATTTGAACATCTCTGCAGTTCATACATGCTGCGAACATGTCTGTTTTGTCGAGGTGTGCTCCTATGGCACTATGTATCATAGTGCCAAGAATCAGAGAGGATACTAAATGAGTGATTGCATGGTGTCAGCTTTCACATCGTCAATGTACATAACTTTACTTCCAGTCATTTTACTCATGTTTATGGTCACAAGATTCCAAATAGTATGTCCTACTTCTGGGACAGGGTGATAAGAGATGTTCAGACATATGTCCTAATTTTTGGTTCAGAAAATGTGGTCAGATGAATGGATAAAGAAGATGTGGTATATATACACAATGACTATTACGCATCCACCAAAAAAATGAAATCTTGCCATTTGCAATAACGTGGATGGAACTAAAGGGTGTTATGCTCAGTGAAATAAGTCAATCAGAGAAAGGCAATTATCATATCTCACTGATATGTGGAATTTAAGAAAAAAGGCAGAAGATCATAGGGGAAGGAAGGAAAAAATGAAACAAGACGAAACCAGACAGGGAGACAAACCATAAGAGACTCTTAATCATAGGAAAGAAACTGAGGGTTGCTAGAGGGGAGGGAAGTGGGAGGATAGGGTAACTGGGTGATGGACATGGGGGGGGTATGTGTTGTAATGAGCACTTTGCATTATGTAAGACTGATGAATCACAGACCTGTATCCCTGAAACAAATCATACATTATATGTTAATTAATTGAATTTGAATCTTAAAAATATTATTTCTTAAAAATAAAAAAAATGTGGTCAGGTACTTATTACTAAGTATTGAAAAAGTTTTAAAACTATAACCTGTTTAAGATTTTACAAGGTTACAGATTCTAGTAACAAAACAGTAAATACCTATTTTTTCTTTCTTTTTTTTTTTTGGTCTCATTTTATTTATACTTAAAAGAAGGATTTCTTATCTAATTAGGTTGAGGCAATATGTTGCATTTTCTGAGTGGAAATCACATGAAAATACTCATACATATATTCAAAAGAAGAAATACCATAATGGTTATCAGCATCATATGTGATGTTCTTGACATAAATTTGGTTGTTTTTTTATCCCCTTTCCTACTACCTTGGCATTACATATCTCTTTGTATTACTTTTCTTAGTAAAACAAAAAAAAGGAGGCTTTAGCAAGACAGAAGTAAATTACTTTTTTTTTTTTAAAAAATGCCTTTTGGCAATTAACTTTTCCTTGTATTATGAAAGGCAGATATTGATACACAAGCAAATTCCGGTGTGTTTCCTCTTTCAATATTAAAGCAATCTAAGAAGTCTTAGTTGTATTCTTCAGGCTAAATTCCCTGTAAACATGTCCATATTAAGATCAACTGCAGTGCCTTTCTCTTAAAAGGATTCCAAATAAACAACAGTAAATCATGCAGCTAGTTTTCCAGTATTGCAAATCTGCATAGGAATAACAGTGAACAGTATATTGAAAACAATGCTCTGAAACTCTGAAGAATAAAATCAATTCAGAGGACATGCAGTAATGAGCTGCATTGCAAAGCTGGGGTTAGGGAGGGATACTTTTGCTTGGGAACAATATTTGACAGTATTTTTTTAGATTTATTTTTTATTGCAGTACGGTTAAGAATTTTTTTTCAAAATGTTAACCAAAATAAAATTGAACATGTTCCACATCAAAATGTAAATACATATTTTCTTAAACTAGTTGGACAAGAAATCTTACTTTTGGGTATAAGTAAAATGACAGCATTTACATTTGTGACCCCTGTCTCATGCAAATTCCTTTCAGTAGCATTATGATTCAATTTCTGTTATGTTTAAAATTCAACATTAATGAACTGCTAGGAATTGGCATGTATGGGATAGGAAACTTTCTGTTGTTGATTCTTATATATTAAAGCAAATTAATTAAAGATACATTATCAGCTCAATTTTTGGCCAGTTTTAGCTCCAATGTCACTCTCTTACTTTTTTTTTCTGATTTCGTTTGATGAAAAGTCATAAAAATTTAAAAACTGAGATAATACTATTCAAGAAATATGCAGATGTTAACATCTTTTCCAACAAAAATTCTCTGAGGTGGTGCCAAAGAGAACACTCCTTTTTTTAAGGAAGATGCAAAAGTTTACATTTTTATTTTTATTTTTTTATTTATTTTTTTTTTCAAATTATACAATTGTCACAGGAGTTTCCTGTGGTTACATTTTATTTTTTTTTTAATTTTTTTTATTATATTTATGTTAGTCACCATACAGTACATCCCTGGTTTTTGATGTAAATTTCGATGATTCATTAGTTGCGTGTAACACCCAGTGCACCATGCAATATGTGCCCTCCTTACTACCCATCACCAGCCTATCCCATTCCCCCAACCCCCCCTCCCCTCTGAAGCCCTCAGTTTGTTTCTTAGAGTCCATAGTCTTTTTAATGTTAAAACAGATAATATCTCAGGCTGAGTGCCAACCCTTTTTCAATCTCGATCAAATCCAAAATAATTCCAAAATATAATAAGTCCATAAGGAATGCTTTGTAATGCTATTAACATCATTAAGTAAGTTTAAATCAGCTTCCAAAGTGTAATTCTGAATTTACTGCAGAGTTCTTGATAATGTAAAAACAGTCTAGTATTTACAAAAAAATCCCACAAAACAGTATATATAAGCTACCAATAGATTAGTGATCTAGCTAGAAAATTTATTGTATTTTTTGTGTTGGTAGCAGCTCCCTACAATCTTTGGAGGCTGAAATGAGAAGATGTTTATTTATCTTTATTAAATAATCTCATAACTATTCTACAATGTGGGATAACATTATCACATATGCTCAATAAATGAATCAAAATATCTGAAGTTGCAAGATATCACAGTATTACCACAGTCTGGGTTACATCCTTGATTTGTCATCTTTACTATTCAAAATTGCTGTTATGGAATTTCACTATTCTGAATAGAGGGCTAAGGAGAAAAACCAGACAAGTTGGGGAAAAAAATTCCAACTGAGCAAAGGGAGTAAACCCTGAATGTTCAACATTTGCTTTGTTTTGTTTTTCTATCAATATGTTCTCACGCATCCTAAGGGAATGGATGTAAGAATTTTACATTAGTCAAACATTCTTCTCTTACCTTCTACTCACGGGAAGTAAATAGATAGATGTATAGATAGACAGATAGATGAATAGATGGATTCTAAAATAAAATTTAACAAATATACCCATGGAGTCCATTTGAAAAACTTTTGTTCTCTTGAAGTTTGTATCATAAACAAAATCACCACCAAGTATAATCACCATCCCCCTAAACCACAAGAAAATGTTTAGGCATGTGTCAGTGGGCTGCTTTAGTGTGTGTCCAGTTTTGTTTTTGTTTTTCTTATGGTCTTACATCTGTGACCACATTGTTCTGTCCAACTAATGTTTTACTTGTTAGAGCATCATTTCTGGAAATAGTGCAACGTGCTTTTTCGTTCCATGAATAAAATGTTTATTGAAAGGGGGTATTTTATGCTATGATAATTTTCCTGGCCAGACAGAGTGTAACAATAAACATTTGTTTTACTCCTGGTCCCCACAACAGGAAGATGTCTGCCAAAACTGTGGTTGTGAAAAGCATTTCCTCAGAAAGGAATAAGGATATAACCATGGATTTGATTGTAAGCTCTAGTCTATAAAATGTATCAGAGTCACCAGTCATCAGCCAAACTTTTCCTTCCTCTTTTTCTTTTTTTCTTTTTTGCCTTTTATCTAATAAAATGCATGAAATTTGAGGCAGGGGAAAGCAATAGAGAACTTTACCATACAATTCTTAGTTATAAAATTGTTACCGTTAAGTACTTTTCAAACCTTAGATCAGTACGTTGTGAAAATGTGTGTTAACATTTGTGAAAATGAAAAATAGAATTTCTGACTCAAGTGTTGGTAGAAAAGAGATGTGTTATTCTCTAGGTCCTTTTCTACTTAAGAAATTGCATGAATGACCTCACCTTTAAAAAATGTAGATGTTTTGAGATACATATAAGGGAATAAAAAGTCATTGTTCCCTCTGTCTGAAACTTTTAATAAATCATTATAGCTCGTGATTGGACCCTTATAATTAGTTATAGCATTTGAGGACCACTATTTCTGTCTATTCTTAGCAGTCAGAGAGGAGGAAGTCAGAGTACCTACAGGGTCAAGTACTTTTATCAGAGATGATTCTAGAATAAGGGAATCAAAATTTCAAGGTTAAAAAGGACTTCTAGATCAAAATCCTATCTGTCTCTTAAATCTCTGTTTGGACCTTCCTGATGTGCCTTTAATAGGTGTGTAACAAGGTTGAATATTTGCTATCTCCTGTAACATCCTATTCTTTCTTTGAATATCTCATTTTTGAGTATTATTCTAGAAATTGAGTTGATGTTTGTTAATGATGAAATATCTTGTTGTTGGTCCCCATTCTATTTTATGTGAAAGTAAAGTATAAGCATAATCCCTTTCTGTACAATAATCTTTTAAATGTTTGAAGAAAACTACCAGATTCCTGGTTAAGTCTTCTCATCCACATGCTTAAAATTAGTCATCTTCTCAACTTTGTCACATTTCATACAACATGCCATTCCTAGTTGTCCTCTTTGGCCCTTGGTCCAGTGCACCACTTCAAACGTGGAGCCCAGAACTGAACACAGTTCTCCAGATTTACAAGGAATAAAAATAAGAAGCAATATTTTCCCTATAATTAGGATTCAGATACTCTATTATATCTCTTGATTTATAATCTTGTTCAACATGTCGATTGCCTATTTCCACTTCTTATTGAAAGTAGAGTATGAAAGCATATACGAAAGTTGAACTGCATATTTCTTCAATTCTTATATCATTTAATACCATCACATTGGGGGTTACGGTTTCAATATATGAACTTTGGGGAGGCACGTTCAGTCCATAACAAACCTGTGAAAAAACCCAACTAATATCATGCTTCATGATGCAACTATGAATGCTTTCCCCTACGATTAGAGAAAAAGAAAGATAAACACTCCCAACCATTTCTACTCAACATTTTACTATACATTTTATTCAGGAAAATTCAAAAACAGTAACAACAACAGCAAAAATGCCCAAATTGGAATGGAAAATGTAAATCTATGTCTACTTTCAAATGACATGATATTGTGTCTAGAAAATTACAAGAACAACCCAAATCACTGTTACAGATGATAAAAAGATTTGAGATTATAGGGTAGAAATTGATAGACAAAACTCAATTGTTATATCATCATATAAAAATTAACTTAGAGTGGATCAAAGACTTAAATGTAAGTGCCACAGCTATAAAATTCTTAGAATAAAACATAGGTGTACATCTCCATCATCTTTGGTTATTCACTGATATCTTGGATAATAATAAAGCACAAGCAACTGAAGAAAAAGTAGATAAATTGGTCTTTATAAAAATTGAGACTTTTGTGTTTTAGTGGATGCTACTGAGGAAGTGAAAAGACAACTGACATAATGGGAGAAGATACTTGAGAATCATATAACTGATAAGGGGTGGTTCCGAAATACATGAAGAGCTGTTATAAATCAAAAACAAAATTGGGGCACATGGGTGGCTCAGTCGGTTAAGTGTCTGCCTTCAGCTCAGGTCATGACCCCAGGGTCATGGGATCGAGCCCCAAGTCAGGCTCCTTGCTCAGTGGAGAGCCTGCTTCGCCCTCTCCCTCTGCCCATCTCCACCCCACACGTGTGTTCTCTCTCTCTCTCTTTCTTCTCACTATAAGTAAATAACATCTTTAACAAAAAACCCAATTTAAAAATGGGTAAAGGATTTAGATAGACATTTCTCTAAAGAAGATATACAATTGGTCAATAAGCCCATGAAAAGATGTTCAGCATCCTGTTCATTGAGGAAAAACAAATCAAAACCACCCTGAGGTACCACTTCACTCCACTATAATGGCTATAATTAAAAAGACAGTTACCACACGTTGGAGAAGATATAGAGAAATTGGAACCCTCTTACATTGCTAGTGGGAATGTAAAACATATACAGAAGTACAATTGATTTTTATATATCAATTTCTTTCCTATGATCTCGAATCTGTTTATTATCGCTAAAAGTGTTTTGGGTGTCCTTAGAATTTTACATACACAAATGTCTTATTTGGAAAACAGTCTGGCAGGGTCACACAAGATGAAGCATAGTTATTATATGACCCACAAATTCCACACATAGGTATATATTCAGGAGAATTGAAAACATATGATTACATAAAAATATGTGCATCCATGTTTATATAGCATCCTTATTCATAATAGCCAAAAAATGGAAACTCAAATGTTTATCAATAGGTGAATGGATAAACAAAATGTAGTATATCCATACTATATAATATTATTCAGTCATAAAAGGAATGAGGTATGGATTCTTACTACAACATGAAAGAACTTTGAAAACAGTATATTAAATGAATGAAACCCAAGGCGAAAGGCCACATATTGTATGATTCTACTTATATGAAATATTGGGAAGAGGCAAATCCAGAGACCGAAGGAGAAAGGATTAGTTGTTTCCAGGGCTAGGGGAGTGACTGGCTAATAGGTAGGGGTTTTCTTTTTGGTGTACTGAAATGTTCTGGAAGTAGATAATTTTGATGGTTGCACGAATATATGAAAAAGCACTGAATTATACACTTTAAAATGTTGAACTTTGTGGAATATGAATCATTATTTCCAAGTTGTTCTTGCCTAGCTTGACCATTTTTGTGGGCAGTTAAGTATTCCTCTATGCCTTGATTAACATAAAACTATCAAAATTTTGAGGGGCTTTGTTTCAGGTAGATAAACTTGCATTACAAATAGATGCCATGAGATACTATGTAAAGAAAGCCCTTTTCTCCTTTATTCTTTTCTTTTCTTCTTCTTTTTTTTTAATCCTGTGGCATTTTCTTCAAAGTAGTTCCATTTAAGTTCCACATTGCTGTATGGAGTGCTTTGTCCTTATGGAATTTCTGAAGTACATGCTTGTAGTATGTCCCTTCGAAAGAAAGGTTTAGTTAGTTCCTGAGAAGGGCCCAAACTGGACAAATAATTCTATACGTAGAGTGCAGTTTCATCTTCAGTGATGGTATTTAAATAGAGTATAAATTTTACTATTTTAATATTTTGTATGCAAGGAACATTTTTCCCTCAGTCTTCTCCCCATACTAATAGTCTCAGTATAATGAGAAGGAAAATGTATACCATTGTTACCTATTTAATATTTATAAAGTAAAACACTTTGCAACATAGGTGGAAACAAGATTGATCAGTCCGGTGCATTGTTGTGAATTTTAGTGACGAAGTATCTAATGTAAGGAAGAGCAAATTGGCAGGAAAGAGCTGGACATGTTATGATCATTTTGATTATTATTTTTTTCTCTATATCTCTTATTGTTATATTTAATTTTGACCATACATCTCAAAATGTTTGCATCTGAATATTCCCCCCAGACACTCTGCTAGCATAAAATTGTCCAAGTTTCTGACAACTGCTTTTTAAAATATCCATGCACTTTAAATAGGTACTTGGATTTATTTTCTAATCAAATAATAATATCCTTGACATGAACCTAGAGTATACAAACATAATGCAGCAAGCAGTTTGATCAGTCGTATATTCCTATGGAATGGATTTTTCCAGGCGCATTAAAGTGCAGCTCCTACTCCTTGAGATATTCTACACACATACATAAGATGTATTTATTAATGCGTGTTAACATATGAAAGATCCTAAAATGTTCTCAGTTAAGAAGCTTCTTTATCTTCCAGAAATTTAATGTGGAATTTTTTAAAGTCAGAATTCTTGATTATGGCAGGATAACCCCTAGAGATCCTATCTTTGTAAGGATGAGTGTATAGCATGTTCAATATATGTCTTCACAAAACCTAAAGAATGTGATGTGCAACAAAATCATGTCATCAAATAAAGTTATGTTGAAAATAGTATGAGGAAGGACTGTAAAGGGAATGAGTCGAATAGGTGTGGAGTGCTGCTAAAGACCCTTGCCATCTAAGGACTAGATAGGTCACTGAAACTGCCTGGAGATATGATTTTCACCCTCTAGCCTCATTCATCTTTCTCATTCCATATACTTTTGACAAATCGGACTTCCCGAAGTGCTGCTTCTGCAAGACCAGAAAATCTTAAAAATCTTAAAGTAATGATTACATATATATATATATAGAGAGAGAGAGAGAGAGAGAATCACCTAATTTTTACAGTAGCCTTATAAGCCAGGCAGAACAGGTATTATTATACCTTTAACAAAGAGGAAAACCAAGTCACAGAGGCATAAAATTACTTACCAGAAATAGTTCAGATACAAATAGGTTAAAGGTAAAAGTATAAAAAAAACACTCATCAGATAGACAGTAATCAAAAGAAATGTGGATTAGCTATACTGACACTGAACAAAGTAGACTTCAGGCAGTGAACATCAAAAGTTATATTTTGTAATGATAAAAGGGTCAAATCACCAAGAAGCCGCTATGATCCTAAATGTATATGCATCTAACAATACAGCTTCAAAATATATGAAACAAAACTTGTTAGAAATTGAAGAAAAAGTAGTCAAATTCATAATTATAATAAGGAACTTTAGCAGTTCTCTCTCAGTAATTGATATAAAAAGTAGATAATTATTAAGGATATAGAAGGCCAGAAAAACACTACAAAACACATTTAAGCTAATTGCATTTATAGAACATAATACAATAGCAAAATAATACATTCTTTTCAAATGCACAGGGATCATTCACCAAGATAGACCTTATTCTGGGCCATAAAACAAACCTTTATTAAATTAAAATATTGAAATCAAACTACACTTCCTGACCTTGTAGAATTAATGTGTATTAAAGAACGTGATCTATATTTTAAAACTCCAAAAACAAAAATTGCATGTATAGACAAATTCACTGAATTAAAAAAAAACTTAAGGAAGAAATATTATAAATTCTATATTTATATTAGGATATTCTGTATATATTGTATCAAACTTTCCCTGAAAATAGAAGTAGGGATATTTTTCAGTTCATATTATGAAGGTATATACATTACCTTATTAACAAAATCAGAGAAAGCACTTCCAGATAAGTCAGCTACAGGCCTTTATATTATCCTCGAGTATAAACACAAAATTTCTCAAAACGATTTTATTAAATAGAACCCAATGATACATAATGTAGATAGTACATCGTAGCAAAATATATTTTATGCTGCACATACAAGGTTCATTTAATGGTTGAAAATCAAACAATGTAATATACCGAATCAATGTAGTAAAGATGTATAACCTTTTGATGATTTCAAAATAGACGCAGAAAAAAATTTAGCTTCCATTCATGAAAAACAAAACAAAACAAAACCCTCAACAGGCTAGGAATATAAGGGAACATTTTCAACCTTAAAAAGGCATCTAAAAACAACTTATAGCTAACAATAATAAAGTATATTTATTTACCAATTAAAAGACATTTAGGGGCGCCTGGGTGGCACAGCAGTTAAGCGTCTGCCTTCGGCTCAGGGCGTGATCCCGGCGTTGTGGGATCAAGCCCCACATCAGGCTCCTCCACTATGAGCCTGCTTCTTCCTCTCCCACTCCCCCTGCTTGTGTTCCCTCTCTCGCTGGCTGTCTCTCTCTGTCGAATAAATAAATAAAATCTTTAAAAAAAAATTAAAACACATTTAGTGGGTTTTCAGTTTTTGGCAATCATGAATAAAGTCCCTAACAAAAATCCACACACATTCTTGTGTGCATGTAAGTATTAACTTCTCATGGGTAAATATCTAGGAGTGGCTATTCTGGTGCATACGATAAATACGTGTTTAACTTTGTTAGAAACTTCCAAACGATCTTCCAGTTTTCATTCCTGCCAATGTTTTCTGAGCATCTCAGTTCTACACCCTTGCCAGTACTTGGTGAATTATGGAGAACAATCCTACCATATCCCCTTGTTTTTCAGTGTCTTGTAGAGATTATTGTTTCAAGGACTTTCAATCCGTCCAGGAAGGAATCTATATATTGTGGATAAAGGATTTCGTGTGAGGTCTGAACTTCTATGAGGTCCGTGTCAGTCTTCTTGCTGGGCTCTTAACGTGATTGCTAGTGGATGTGATCTCTCCATTTCAGGAGATGCTGTGTTCCCTTTCCCTTAGATAACTCTTTCCTGTTTACTGCTGTTTAGCTGTGTGACATCTTTTCCCATATGGGGATCTTCAACAGCACTTGCTGGGTGTTATTAAACATAATGAGGAGAGTTGGAAATAACTGACAACTGACCATCAGTGATAGTCCAAAGCAGCACCGCCTCCCCTGTTCTATATCATTTGAAATGGTGGATTTAGACTTCTACCACGGATCACCTGTGAAAGGCAGGTGGTCATTCTAGCAGTAACAGACCTCTTCCTCTAGATGTGTTTGATGCTTTCCTAGAGGGTACCAGGTGGTTATTGAATAAGAACAAGGAAGAATTTATGCCCGTCCTTTAAAGTCTCTTCAGCGATGAAGTTATGAAGGGTACTCCAGACTCTAGGCAGGTAGAATATTCGTGTCTCTGTAAGATGCTGTAGCTTATTATCTGTATTCAGAGCATTTACAGATAAAACAAATGACGGCATATGGCACAGCTCTTTCACTTTGTGGAGAAATATTCACTGACCCACACTGAAAAACCTTACAGAATCAAATGTAAGCAAAAACTTATTGATTTGATTCATCTTTTAAGGGAAAACTATATGGTAGTTATAAGTTCTATTATATCTCTTTATGAAGATAAAGGTATTCTCATTATATTGGATTGTTAATCATTAAGGTTATAATGCTGCTACTAAAATTTGTATAACAAATGTTTTGTAATATTGCTGGACACTCTTGAATATAAAACTTCTAACCATATGGAAGTTAAAAAAAGTACATTCAGTAGCAAAGATATATTCTTTTTAGAATTGTGCAATACTGCCTGAAACTTCAAATTAAAAACTTTTGTTCATTCATATATAAAATAGATATATTCAGTAGCAAAATCTTGATATACTTTTCTGGATCAAAACATGCTATTATCTAAAAAATGGTTATTGTTTTTTCTTATAGGGTAATAGAGACTTGTGAAATGCATGGAGGAGATACAGAGATATCAACAGTAGTCTTTCTTTCCTTTTAAATTCTTAGAGGAATTGATGATAATCCTAATATTTCAGGCACTATGGCAGCTGAGTGCTTTTCTGGTAAGGGGCGTCTAAATCTAGGGTTGGTCCCAGCAGAGGAATTGTGTTTGTGCTCTCCTGACCAGCAGCTGAAGAAAAGTGGCAGGACAAAGGCAGAAGTGGGATGGGAAGAGGCCAGTGTCTTAGGTCCCCTTTAGTCTATGTGTTCTCTGGTTGTCTTCATATCTTGAAAACTAGTGTCCCCAGTTATGTTGTGAGTTGCTTGAGAACAAGGGCTTTGGCTTCCCTGATAAACCAGATGGAATTTCCATCAGTTATTGGCCACAGTGAGGGGTCCACTCCACCAATACCATTGTAGAGGCATGAAAGGTAAGGTCTTGCTCCTACACAGGCACCTTTACGTTCATACCAACACAGCCCCCTCCAACTGTCCACAGTTACTAGTAACCATTTGCTCACCAAATGCAAGATCTAACACTATTTCCTAGTTCTACCATCTTGAAACTCTATCTTCTCTTGGTCTTCATAACATAACACCCACTAAACATTCTTTTATCCAATGAGCTGGATTTTTGTTTTGTTTTGTTTTTTGTCCCCTGAACATAACTCTTCCCTAAAATTCCATCCTTTGGAGCAGTATGATAGTGAAAAGAATGCAGTTTTTGGAGCCAGAGCAACTGTGTTTAATTCTGGGAAGCACCATTTATTAGCTGAATGACCTCTTGGAGCCTCAGTTTTCTCAACTTCACTTATTTTTTCTCCCATACTCTTCCTTGCTTTATGTCGATCCAAGTTTCTGACCTATGCCTTTTTCCTTCTCTCTAAAGAACTTTTTTAACATTTCTTGTCAGGCATGTCTGCTGGCAACAAATTCTCTCAATATTTGTTTGTCAGAGGTCTCTGCTTCTCCTTCACTTTTGAAGGCTAGTTTCCCATGATACAGAATTCAGGTTTGTTTGTTGTTTTTCTCCCTCTTGATACTTTAAATATTTCACTCAACTGTCTTCTTGCTTGCATGGTATCTGAGTAGATGTCAGATGTAATTCTTACCTTTGCTTTTCTCTAAGCAAGCTGTTTCCCACACACCAGCCCCTCAGCTTCTTGCAGGATGTTTTTCTTATCTTTGATTTTCTGTAATTTGAAAATGATATGCTTAAGTATAGTTTTTCTGTTATTTATCCTGCTAAGTGGTCTCTGAGCTTCCTGGATCTGTGGTTTGGTGTCTGAGGTTAATTTGGAGAAGTTCTTAGTTGTTATTGTTTCAAATATTTTCGTATTTTCTTTTCTCTTTCTTCTTCTTCTGAAATCCCCATCGTGAGGATGTTACACATTTGTGTAGTTGATCCACAGTTCTTGGATATTTTGTTTTGTTTTGTTTGGGGTTTTTTTCCGGTCATTTTTTTTCCTGTTTGCTTTTCAGTTTTGAGGGTTTCTATTGAGATGCCTTCAAGCTCAAAGATCCATTCTTCAGCCATATTCAGTCTATTAGTAAACCCATCAGAGGCATTCTTCATTTATGTTAGAATTTTTTATCTCTAGCATTCCTTTTTGTTTCTTAAGATTTCCATCTCTCTGCTTACATTGAACATCTGTTCTTTCATGCTGTCTACTTTACCTAAAGAAGCCACTAGCATAGAAATCACAGTTGGTTTTGAAGTCCTGGTCTGATAATTCCAACATTCCTGAGATGTCCTTTTCCTATTGTATATTCTTGGCACCCTTGTTGATATCAATTTGCTATAAACATGGAATTATTTCTGGGCTCTATTCTTCTGTTCCATTGTGTCTGTTCCTATGCCAGTATAACACTGATTTATTAGTTCTAACAGGTGGTTTTTTTTGTTTGTTTGGTTGTTCATTTTTGGGTTTTTTTGGATTTTTTGTTGGTGGAGAACAGTTTTCTCTATATAATCTCATGTCATTTGCAAATAATGATAGTTTAAATTCTTCCTTTTCAATTTGGATGTCTTTTATTTCTTTTTCTTGCCTGATTGCTGTGGTTAGGACCTCAAATACTGTGTTGAATAAAAGTGTTCAGGGTGTCTTTTTCCTGATGTGTCTTATTCCTGATTCTAAAGGAAAAGCTTTTAGATTTTACCTTTGAGTATGCTATTAGCTGTGGGCTTATTATATATTATTGACCTAATATATATTATATGACCTTTATTATGTTGAGGTATGTTCTCTCTGTACCCACTTTGTTTTTGTTTTGTTTTTTTGTGTTTTTTTAAGATTTTATTTATTTATTTGACACAGAGAGAGGCAGTGAGAGAGGGAACACAAGCAGGGAGGGTGGGAGAGGGAGAAGCAGGCTTCCCGCTGAATACAGGGAGCCCAATGAGGGGCTCGATCCCAGAATGCTGGGATTATGACCTGAGCCGACGGCAGACGCTTAACAACTGAGCCACCCAGGTGCCCTGTACCCACTTTGTTAACAGCTTTTATCATAAATGGCTATTGAATTTTGTCAAATGCTTTTTGTGCATCTATTGAGATGATCCTAAGATTTTTATCTTTAATTTTGTAAATTTGATGTATTACATTGATTGATTTGCAGATGTTGAACCATCCTTGCATCCCTGGAATAAATCCCAGTTGATCATGGTGTATAATCCTTTTAATGTATTATTGAATTTGGTTTGCTTATATTTTGTTGATGATTTTTGTGTCTATATTCATCAGGGATATTGATTTGTAATTTTTTTCTTGTGTCATCTTTAGAGGCTGTCAGTAGTGTATCCAAGAGGTACAAGTGGTCGATTGTATTTGACATCTCCTGTGCCCTATCTCACATCATTTGTTCTAAATTTTGCTCTAGCTTTGCTGAAGCAACTTAATACACATATTTAGCCTCATGGCACTTTATCTCAACTGTCTCGATTTCTTTTTCTATCTAATGCAACTGTAGGACTCCACTCAGACATTTTGAGGTATGTACTAACCTTGGGGGAGATGGAATTAAAACCCTTGGGAAAATTCTCATCTAATAGAAGACAAAATTAGTTGGGGCACTTGGTGGCTAGGTCAGTTAAGTATCCAACTAGATCTCACCTCAGGTCTTTTTTTCTTTTTCTTGTTTTTTAAAGATTTTATTTATTTATTTGACAGAGAGAGAGACAGCCAGTGAGAGAGGGAACACAAGCAGGGGGAGTGGGAGAGGAGGAGGCAGGCTCCCAGTGGAGGAGCCTGATGTGGGGCTCGATCCCAGAATGCCGGGACCACGTCCTGAGCCAAAGGCAGATGCTCAAAGACTGAGACACCCAGGCGCCCCTCAGCTCAGGTCTTTATCTCAGGGTCATGAGTTCAAGTGGTGCATGCCCAGGATGGAGTCTACTTAAAAAAGTAAAAATGAATGAAAAATTAGTGTAAAAAAGATCCCGTTATTCCATGTCTCAGGCAGACAAATTTGAAATTATGAAACACATTTTATAAGTTTTTTCAGAGTTCCCCAAAGGAAATATGTCTAGCTGCCCAGGTGACTAGGCTTACCTTTGCATTGCCCTTCCTTCTTCCCCATTTTACTCTTCCTCCTCCAATCATACCTGTCCACATAGCGTACTTCCCACAGCAAACTACATGTATGCAAATCTATGACTCACATTAGCTTTGGGGGAGGGTGGGATGAATCCGACCTAATACATCTATGAATAGGATGTCCATGTAACTAATTTTCCAAATTATTATGAGTGAAAAGAAGTACCTAATTAAAAATTAGGTCAGAAAAAAGTATAAAGAAGAACTGTCATAAGCAAGTAGAGATACTTATTCACCATGTCTAGGAAATACAAATATCAGGTATAAAAAAATAACAAATTTATAGACTTGATATTGTCAGCATAAATGATGGAAGTAATAGTTAATAAATGAAATGTCAACATAATATAACATTAAAAATTAATTTTTAAAGTGACTGAACTATAATATTTTATTCCTTCATTGACATACCAATGTCCACTTAAACAAATTTCCATATTCTCAAAAAAGACACATGGTTTGAAGCTCTTATACTCTGAAAGCATTCTGATTATCAGTAGATTTCCTTTTATAATGATAGCATATACATAATAAATATTTACACTGTAACTGGCATAAGGTGGTATCTCAATGCGGTTTTGATTTGAATTTCCCTGATGGCTAATGATTTTGGACATTTTTTCATGTGTCTGTTAGCCATTTGTATGTCTTCAGGAAAAGTGTCTGTTCATATCTTCTGCCCATTTTTTGATTTGATCATTTGATTCCCATGTTTTGAGTTTGAGAAGTTCTTTATAGATCTTGGATACCAGTCTTTTATCTGTAGTGTCATTTGCAAATATGTTCTCCCATTCTGAGGGCTGCCTCTTAGTTTTTTTGACTGTTTCCTTGGCTGTGCAGAAGCTTTTTATCTTGATGAAGTCTCACAAGTTCATTTTTTCTTTTGTTTCTCTTGCTGTTGGAGATGTGTCATAAAAAAGTTGCTGTGGCCGATATCAAAGAGGTTGCAGCCTATGTTCTCCTCTATGATTCTGATGGATTCCTGTCTCACATTGAGGTTCTTTCATCCATTTGGAGTTTATCTTTGTGTATGGTGTGAGAGAGTGGTCAAATTTCATTCTTTTGCATATAGCTGTTCAATTTTCCCAAACCACATTGAGATGCCACCTTTTGCCAGTTAGAATGGTAAGTGAACAGACGCTGTAACCGAGCTGCAACAGGAACTGCAACTACCACGTAAAGTGGCCACGTAAACACGATGGAGGAGAATCCCATTAGGTTCTGGAAATTCCCAAGAAGAACAACATATGTATAAAGAGGAGAGCCATAATGGTCCTTCAGAGAACATGTGTAACAGTTCTCTTCAGAGGAGGATGGGATCTGGAAAGGTGGTGTTCTTATGTTTATGCTGGTGGAGTCTGAGCCAGAGAACATTATTGTGTGTCCCTGTAAAATACATCTTGTACCAGAAACTCTCCCAAGACTTAGCATAGTGTTCTTTGTACACAGTATATGCTTATAAACAGTTGCTGATAATGAGCATATTGGGGTAAGATTAGCTCAATTGAAGCAAGGGAACAAATAATATTGCTTTCTAGGATACATGCCAATAACAAAAATACTGCTTAGTATACCGTTTTACCTGGATTCTGACAAGTTGATAGAGAAGTAACTTAGAATATCTGAATCCTTAAAGAAAGAAAGAGAAAAACAATTTTGGGAACAGATGGAGAGAGAGTTACAAATGGTGAGAGGAATAAGAAAACTGGAAACATCCACTATAAACACATTCAGGATGTGTTCCAAGGTACGATTACCATGTTATCTACAATTTGTTTGCTTGCTAAGGAAAATGTTACAACATTACGAAGTTATTAATATGAATTTCATCAATTCAAGAAATAGTAGACCTAGTCATTACCACTAGACCAAGATAATAATACTCCTCACTCATAATCTCCCAAGGGGATGCTAGAAATCCAAGTTATATTTGTAGCAGGGGCTGGAAGCAGACAAACAAAAGATGGCCAAGTATAGTAATTGGAATTTTCTTAATGACTGCATAATAGATGCCCAAAATATTGTTGATTGCCTGGAACAAGACTGCTCTCTGGCCAAACAAAAACTCAGGGCTTATTGCCAAATTAGTAGCACAAGACTTGCCCGATTCATTCCTCTATCCTAACCTGTAGACTTTATTCTCCATTTTTAACAGATATTTAGTAAGGAGTTATGCATACAAATACATCTTTATGGAATATTATAAACATAACTAAATTTGGGATTTTTTATAGGACCAAAATCAGCTTATCCTTTCCAACAGGAATGCATCTTGAAAATGTTGAACTGTTTTGGACATCGTTTAGAATTACAATCACGTATTACCTATTTAATTTTCTATCTTCAATTTTTATATTAATCTATCTAGGTCCCTAAAGTAGAATTCCCTCCTTTCCATAATTATTTCTAAATATTCCTGCATATGTTATATGTATGATAAATGCTAATTTTGTCCACTTTTAGTTTCTGGATTACAAATTTGTTATGATTGGCAGAAAAGCTTTCTGAAATATTTCTACCTGCCATTTTATTTTTGACTTGTTTACACAGCAAAGAATCCTTAAAATATTCCACATTTTTTTTTAACTACTGTCAGACCTATTTTGATTTGGTCTTCTCTATATTTTAAGGTATGTTTACCTTGGAATGGGCCTAACTTCTCATAATTCTTGCTGGCCTATTTCCCTGCTGCCACCTCCAACTCCAGGTGTTTATGGAAAAGTTTAGCACTTTAAAATGTTGACTTGTCTGATAACGTCTTTTCAGAGTTATTTTAAACCGGGCAGAAAAGGAAGTGCAGCTGAACACCTGGCAGCTTAATCTTCTTATTTACTGCCATGACTAGAACACATATGTACAAAAATAATCGTCTACCACGGTTCAGACTTTCCCAAGGGTGTACCACTGGAGGTGCTGCCTGGTGTGAAGAGTGTGAATTTGAGCCAGACCACCGGAGTTGGAATCTTGGCTCTGCTCTTTGCTACCTGATTGGCCTTGGGAAAGTTTCTTAATCTCTCCAGAACATAGGTCCTCAAACTATAAAACAAGGATTGAGACAATACCTATCATAGAAGGTCTTTGCAAGTTAAATTAGGCATTCAGTGTAATGGAAGTATTAGTGTTAGTATAGTAACTGGCACATAGTATGTGCTCAATAAATGTTAGCTGTTATTACCTCATCCCCACCACTAAGAAACAGGTAACCATTATTTTTACAGATGTAAATCACACACTATAAAATTTGTACTTTCAAAGTATACAATTTGTTGGTTTTGGTATATTAACAAAGTTGTGCAACCATTACCACTAAATCCAAAATATTTTCATCCGCCCCCAAAAGAAACCCTGTTTACGTGAGCTGTCATTCTCTGTTGTCTCCTCACCCCAGCCCCTAATATCATTAATCTATCCATAAGGATTTGCCTATTCTGGACATTGTAAGTAGAATCATGCAGTATGTGGCCTTTGTCTGGGCTCTCTCACTCAGAATATTGTTTTGAAGGTCCATCCATGTTGCGGCATGCATCCGAATTTCATTCTTTCTTGGACAGATAATATTCCCTTACATGGCTATCCAGTGTCCTGACCTGGAGCAGTCCTCTATGTGGAAGCTGCGTGCTGAGCTGATGCTTGGTCCCAGATTCCTCTTCCTTATCCGGAGATCCCTTCCCACCATTCTGGGTAGATGGTGAAGCAGCTCATATTGCTTTAGTGTGTGCCTGACACGCCACCTTGCCAACCTGCCAGTACATCTGCCCCCTGAGTAGGAAACAGGTCTTCACCTGCAGCCGGAGATGGGTGTGTGCAGTCCGGTGCCTTGTGTTGGCTGTCAGGCGGGGCCCAGGACCTCGGGAGGCCAGCAGAACAGATCCCACTGCATCTCTTCGTTCTGTAGCTAAAGCATTGTTCTAACCAGCATCTTCTGTGTTGAGCCCTCCTTGGTCACTCCGAACCTGGAGACGTTGCAGTGGGCCAGGTCTGTGGGCTCCTCCTTCTCGTCATCGTTAGTGTTACAAGCTTTGCCTTCTTCCTTGCAATAGGAATCCTCCCTTGGGATTGGTAGTTGGTCTTCCTGCTCCCGTTTGCATATGTGTACATGCAATGGCAAAGAAAATAAATGGAATATTCTTTATGTTTAATGTTATCGTTATGTAGCATATTAGTAACTTTGGCATCTAGAAAAGGTTTAAAATGCATTGGCATTCAACTAGAAGAAATAGTTGAGCTTTTCACTAAATATTCAGACTCCAACATTGATCTGGGGTGATGAGGTGATTAGTAATAGTATTTGAAAATCTTCCTATTTTAGGTTATCAGTCAAGATTTCTCCCTGTCATTAGGGCCCTCGAAATCAGAACTGTTTGTGCCATGCTCATTGGCCTACAACACGAGGCGCTTGGTTACCTGTCTGAGTTCAGTGATCCAAAGCATAAATAACATCAAAGCTGAAACCATGACTTTAATATCAGTGGTCTTGTCAGAAGGGGCTAGGTTAGTCATGCATTGAGTGAATCTACATTGGTTTAGTCAGGTGGAGCTGAAACACTGAAAAAGGAATATGGCTCAGGTGATGTCTTAAAGGCTGGAGCTGGCCACTTTCCAATTTCTAGTCTTTAAGGGTGTCCATGTAATGCCTTTAAATTCAGTTGGGAGAGAAAAAAAAAAAAGAGAGAGATCTCAATAGATTTCTTCTTAGTCTTGTTCCTGTCTCAGAAAACCCCTTAACAAATGAAATTATGTTCAGTGCATGTTGGGGGTTTGTCCACCTGGATCAAATGTAATCTGATTTTGGGCCCTGAGTGACCAAAGGTCTGTAGGAGGAAGATACTGCCGAAACTCAGTTCTGCACAATGGTCTCCAGCTTTGTGCTGTGTCAGGAAGACTGGAGGGGCTGAGAGCTCTTTATCACCCTATAATGTTAGCCATTGAAGGGTTGCACCAGGGTTATGTGCTACCATTGTGATCTAAGGTCAGGACTTTAAGTTTGAGATCTAGCTGCTGACATAAGTCCTATAGCATTTTAATCAAGGTGAAATATTTGGCATTTTGAGAGGTTGTTCAATAAGGAGTTTAATAAGTACTTCCACCATTACATATACAACCCTGAAATGGTCTTGTTTTCAACTTTCTTTTTTCCAAATGCATTGTTGGAATAAATGGCAGAATGTGTGTGTATAATTTTTTTAAGACTTATTTTGGAGAGAGAGAGAGTTGAGGGGGAGAGGCAGAGGGCAAGAGGGAGAGAGAGAGAGATTGAGGATCCCAAACAGACTTCCTGCCAAGCAGGGAGCCCAAGGTGGGGCTTAATCCCACAACCCTGAGATCAGCACCTGAGCCAAAACCAAGAGTCAGGCACTCAACCGACTAAGCCACCCTGGAGTCCCAATGTGTGTATATAATTTTAACCTTGTGATATCATACGTTTTGTTTATCTCAATAGTTTCAAAAGAAAAGTATGTTTTTGATACCTATATTGAGGAAAATCTTTTTTAACACAATCCTGCATCCTTATAAAGCTAAATTTACTCTTTGGGGGAGCATGCTAGTTCCAGTGATGGAAGATAAGATATGGATTTACCTCTGAGATTGAACTACCCTCTAAAATGATCTTCAGACTTTGCTTAAGTCATGCCTTGAGATGCTTTATTTCATTGGTAAGAGTTAATGTCTGAAAACACTTTTTAAAAAGAATAATTTGACAATATCCTAGTGTAGGAATATAGGCATAAAGGATTAAGTGATCATTCTTAATCAGTACAATTTAAATAAATTTTTTGTATGGTATTTTCATTTGTATAAGAATGCTTTTTTAAATTTTTATTCCTTTTACATTAGTGTTATGATAGTTGGGCATGGGGAACTCTATTATCTAGGTCAATAAATAACTTTTTTCTAGTTACTTAAATTGTGTTTATAAAAATTAGCTTTAATCCTATAAATGAATTATCAATTTTCAAGTAACTGTAGTATTACAATGAAGGTATTTACTAATAATGATATTTTTATCTTAGTTTAATCTTTGTGTGTTTTTTTTCTGAAACCCTCTGTAGAGTTGTGAATTTAATATTTTTAGACATCAGGCCAAAGAAGTAAGGATTGAGAGGTGGTCTGCCTAAAAGAGGGTATGGATTATAGGCAGTTATTCTGGAAAGAAGTAAGGATTGAGAGGTGGTCTGCCTAAAAGAGGGTATGGATTATAGGCAGTTATTCTGGAAATATCTTGGTTTCCAAGGTATCAACAGAACCCAGAAAGGTCTTTTTTTTCTTCTTCTTATAAGAATTCTAATCTGATGGGGCCAGAGGGATCCGACCCCATAGAGACATGTTCACCGTAAGAATCCTGGATAGTGGGATGATCCCACATCAAATTGAAGTTTTCTGCTGCCAGTGTCAGAGATTACTGCCTATGTTTTCTTGTAGGATTCTTATGGTTTCAGGTCTTGCATTTAGGTCTTTCATCCATTTTGAGTTTATTTTTGTATATGGTGTAAGAAAGTGGTCCAGTTTCATTCTTTTGTATGTAGCTGTCCAGTTTCCCCAGCACCATTTATTGAAAAGACTCTCTTTTCCCCATTGTGTGTTCTTGCCTCCTTTGTCATAGATTAATTGGTCATTGAAGCATGAGTTTATTTCTGGGTTACTGTTCTGTTCCATGGATGTCTGTGTTTGTTTTTGTGCCAGTACCATACTGTTTTGATTAGTATAGCTTTGTAGTATATCTTGAAATCTGGGGTTGTGTTACCTCCAGCTTTGATACCTCCAGGATTGCTTTGGCTCTTTGGAGTCTTTTGTGTTTCCATACAAATTTTAGTATAATTTGTTCTACTTCTGTGAAAAAATGCTATTGGTATTTTGATAGGGATTGTGTTGAATTTGTAGATTGCTTGTCTTCTGTCATGATTAGATAAGACGTGCTATATGTCAAAAAGGTGAAATTTAACATTTCAACCCACTTCTGTCCCTCTGCTGAGGTATCTGTGCTATAGAAGAAGAAATGGATTAGAGTAGGGCTAGAGCTAAGAACTGGGACAGTCACACCCTTTGGAAAACTTTACCTGATGAAGAGCACAAAGATTTATACCAAATTTATCCCTTACATAAATAGAATGTCAATTAAATATGAAATCCACCATTGTTTCTTCCATTTAGGTTTGTAAGCTAATCTTAGTCATTCTTTAGTCATGAACTGTGCATTCAGACCAAAAAGGACTTTTAAGGATATTTTCCTTCTTCCCTTATCAGTTAACATGGGAACGTAGGTGTTCGAAAGTGAAAATGAAATAGTACCTATTGAGCATCTGCCATGTGCTGAGCACTAAGGTTTGCGTTTTACATAATTTTATTTAATCTTCATAAGGAAATTGGTACAATTATACCCATTTTGTAGATATCAAACTAATAATATAAAAAGTGAGGTAACCAGAGGCTGCCTGGGCGGCTCAGATGGTTAAGCAACTAACTTTTTTAGATTTCGGCTCAAGTCATTTCACGGTCATGAGATCAAGCCCCACATTGGTCTCCATGCTCAGCACAGAATCTGCTTGAGTTTCTCTCCATCTGCTCCTCCCCCACTCAAGCTCTCTCCCTCTCTTTCTCTCAAATAAATAAATAAATCTTTTTTTAAAAAAGTGAGGTAACCAGTCCAAGATTTAAACCCTGTCCTTTGGGCTCTGACTGCTTTTAAGGTTTCCATTTCCCTCTTACTAGTGGATTCTGAAGAATAGATACTTTTAATTTGTACTCTTTAGAACACTTAGCAGAGCTAAAAGATATAGCATATTAAGAGACAATTTTCCCTGAAATAATGTTTATTAATTTAATGGTAGCATGACATTATCCTCTTGATAGGTCCTTTAGTTACAGAAGCTAAGGAAAACAAGTATGTGATGATGTCAAGAAAAAAAGACGTATGTACATACATATTTATAATGTGTGACATTTCACTGTCTCCAGGCTCAGTGACTTGAAAACAACTTAGTGCTACTTCCAAAAGTATTAGACAGCAGTCATTTACCCTGGAAATAGAATAATAACTTTGCAACAGAGGTTTTGTGTTTGTATGAGGCTATTTGAGAGCTGAGGAATCATTTCCCACACATGAAACATTTTGCTCATTAATGGAGAACACTTGATTCATTGCATACCATAGACCTTTTGGTGTTTAGCATTAGACAAACTTAGGCTCAATTTGACGGAAGGAGAGTAACGTGTAGAGGTGCTACTTATGAACAAGTGTGACTGGTGCCATAAGGAACAATAATTTGTCAACCTCAATAAGAATTAAGAACCCTGGACTGTTAATTCTGAGACATGACAGGACTTGTATTACATGTTGCTTAGAAATAGGGTTGATCAAATTGATGGGAAAATATGATTCAAACATCAACTGCTCCTTTGTAGTCTTCATTTTGATGCTCTATAACACGTTTCTTCTTGAGAATTTTCCACTCTGTTTTTGGAAGGCCTTGCATACACTTTCCTGTTAATATATAGCTACATATTTATTAATTCAACAAACGTGTGTTCACCTCCTGCTCTGGACCTGGCTTTATGCTGATACTAGGAACTCTGCACATGTCCCACTTGATCTGAAAGTTTGATATTCTCATTGTAACAGTTTAGAGCAGATCTTTAGGTTGCTACAGACATTTATTTTCCATTTCTAAAAATGGCAATCTCTTCATTTCTGTGCTGTGATTGAACATACATTCAAGGAAGTTTTTTTGCCAGATGATCTGAACTGAATTGCCCACAATAGGTTGGTTTGCCTGTCAATATTTAATAATTTGCCCAATGTCAACACATTAGTATTATGATGAAATTATATATTTAATGATTAATGTTACAATTTCTGAATTGTGGGGCTTTCTTCTGACTTTCCTAATATGTGAAAAACAATTTAAATATAATGCTCCTTCAGAATCTATTAAAATACTTTTGTATGGAAAAAATGTCCTCTACCCATTTTTTCTCTCTAATCTACAAATTTATAGCCAATGTTGGGTCAAGATTACTCATAAGTGGGGAGTCTATTTCCTTTTTATACACTCTCGGATTCGGAAGTCTGCTTTACCTACATCAGTTCGTCTAACTCTCTCATTCTATTCAAGCAGAGTTCACGGTCACTCACACACAAGCTAGGCATGATGCTCAGTTTCGATGGCCTATTGTATGTTACTAAACCCCAGAAGGTGTGTAGCCTTCATTACTTAAGGAAAGATGGATTTAACACTAGTTCAGCGTAGCTTTATGATACTGCTATTTCAGTCATTTGGTTCATTGATTAAATAGCAAGCAAGTTGACTTATTTAATCACATGTATATGAGAAGCGTAGATACTAATCTTTGATTTTAAATATTTCAGGATGCAAGTATACCCTCTCTATTTTTAATTTATGTAGCATAGACTGCACACTGATTTGAATTATCACTATACTGAACATAATTCTTACTTGTGATTCCTTTGATTTATTTTCAAGGCTTGAAGGCAGCTTTCTATAATTTTAGGCAATAGTTTTCTAGTACTTATTTTCTCTAAAAATAGATAAAATGTTCTCTTAGTAATTTTCTACATCTAAGTGCAAATCTGATTGTAGATTGTCCAAAGAAGCTTTAGATTATAGTAGAACAGGGGCCATGTGTTTTTTTAAACCAGTGAGTTTTGTAGTTTATAGTTGTAAGAGCCCAACCCTGCCCATCCCCCACCACTTGTGACTAGAACATAATGCAAAGGCTTGGATTCAGATTCTTGTTTTTCACTTACCAGTCGTCTGATCTTGATCAAGCCGCTGGTCTATGTGATCATCCATTTCTTCAGTCATTAAGTGGGAATGATAATTCCTATAAAATCTTTGCATGTAATAGATGCTCAAAAAATGTCTCTATTCTGATAGTGTTTACAGTATCTTTTCTATGAATTATCTGCCTGTCTTGAGCAATCTTGAGTAACTTAGAAAAAAATTTTGACTCAAGTAAGAAATTTGGGATAGGGAATAAAGGATAAAATTATTTACCTCTTTGTATCAAGGAGTTCCTATTTCTTGTGTCCCCTTATGGGCAGAAAAGAGAGAACCAAGACCAATATTTTGAAATACTATGGTAGACTACTTCAAAATCTGAGGATTCCACGGTAAAGTGTGGATTGAAGAACAACATCCACGAACTATCCTCATTGCCTGCATGGAGTCAGATGCCCCCCGTGGCCTTGGCCATACAACCGTGATTCTGTCTTTTAAAAGCATCATCGGTAAGCTACTTTGTAATCATATATTTACAGAGCCATCAATTATTTAATATGAATGTGTTAATAAGTAGCATGTTTTGTTAGAAGTTTCATTCATTCATTGTGTTTGCTGAGACTGACTCTATGTTTGCTGTGCTGGCATATAGCTTATAATGTAAGAACTCTAAGCTCACTCCATATTTGAGACATGAATATCTTCGAGCTCTAAGAGTGATGGTGAGGAAGGAAAGGGCATGGCATGCATCGTGTCAGGGTGTGTCTCATGAAAACTCATTCTGATCACTTTAGCAGAGACAGTCATGGAAAGTTCATGAATAAGAATGCATGGGCATGCCACTCTGCTATTGAAACGATTCTGGGACAAGTCATTTCTATTGTTTGAGAGGTAATGAGCGCCTCAGCAGTTCCATCTCCTCAGTTTTACCGAAACTGTTCTTTGGTTCTAGGCCAACTTTTTTCCCAGATCAAAAGGGTCCTAAAGCAGGAAGGTGGGATTAAATACCCAGGTTAAGACCAAAGAATGTTGGCATTAACAAAGTGTGAATTGGTGTGGATAAATTCCTGGCATTTATGCCCAATTCCAACTGTAACTGAGTCGCTTCTATCTGGAAATTCGACTTGTGAGCATAAGAAAGAGGAATCTGGCCAGAGTCACTTGGCGTGGGTTTGTCAGAAATACCATAAGCACAGGCTTTTTCACAAGATGGAATTTCATTGTTTGGACATCTGGCTGATTTGCTGAAAACACGCATTTGTGGGAAATATATGGGAACATTCCTTTCTGATAAATAAGGAAATACTTCAGTGGAGATTGAGTATCGGATTCTTGCTTTGTGTAAGCTATTTTCTTTCAGCAATAACAACGTTTCACTTTTTCTTTGCTTATGTTAGGGGAGATAGAAGACTCATCACAGTTGCTTTTACGTTTTAGCAAGCTGCTCTTAGAAAACAAACTAGGAAGCCACATACATTATTTCTACATGTTTCCAACTGTGTGGAAAATTAGTGTTTCGAAACCTCAGTGTCTTATATATAAGTAAACATAACTCATCTCACAGGTAACACTGATGTCCCTTTGGATAAATGATTTGATCTGGCAGTAAAGCAACAGACAAAAGACATGCCTCTGAAAGATTGTTCTTTTGCAAGCTTTTCTTTCCCTTTGCTAATGTACTGTTTTAACAAAATATTTCTAATTCATGTTCTGGAATACTCTCATTTTTGTGAAGTATGAATCTGTTTCTCTAATCCAGTCTGTGTCTATAGGTGGCAGCGATCCTTCACCATTGCAGTGATGTGGACTTAAATGTACTGGACTGTAAGTAGAAGGCAAATTTATGAAGTAGAAACAAACCTCAGAAGTCTTCTTCCAGTTTAATGAAAGCATGAGCTTATGTTGTTGAAAATACTGTTATGAATCAGGGTAAGCTTGCCACCGCTCTAAATGTAATGCAGTCTGCCCTGTCCGACCTTGAGCCATGGGAGACTTCTGGTGGGGGCTCACTGTTGCCTCTTAGGATACCAAAAGCAATATAACAGACCCACTGAGCAGCGTGCTTCCCATACCCCCACTTCAGGGGTCGTAAATGGCTAAGCATTCACGTAGAGTAAAAGCTGTTTTATTTTTCTTCAAGTTGATATGTACGTACATTAGAGAAAGGTGGAAAAATTCTTTCCCTTTTACAACTCACACGTTCTTGAGTGCCATGGTGATTGTACAGATATCTTAAGTAGGATTTGTCATAACACTGGTGCTGATGGTCCATATATTTCTTTTGTCACAGAAACCCTAGTTTAATTTTCACCATAATAGAAGCCATTGATTAGAGAGATTTATTTAGCATTTAGCTCTCCAAAGAACTTTCTTCATTGCCAGGGAGCCAAAAATACAGAAGATGGGTGGAATAGCATTTCCCTAAACTAATTAACCAACCGGCATGTATGAACATGTGCTAGATTACCTAGGAGTAATGGTAACTGACCACATTCGGTGCATCCTTACAATGTATCAGCCATTATTCTAGGGTCTTTAGATGGTTTAACTCATTTAAATCCACATAACTACTATTTCACCTCAATTCTATGATGCATACTTTTCATATTTTAACAGCTCTAAAGTCAGGATGTCTTAAAATTGATGACTTCTTATGATTGCTATGCATGAGCCAGCAATTGAGGTGGTATTTGTTATAACCTGCACATGTGAGAACATCAAAATCACCAGCCTTAACGCATGAGGAGTAGAGGTCAGGAGCTAGGAAGGAAATCCCAAGGACAGTGTATGAGGCACTTTCTAGTTTCTAGGAGCTGCAGAGCTGGTGGTTGATAGTGGGGACTGGTGAGCCACCAGCGTTCAGCAGAGTTCTTGAACCCAGGTCAACAGTAGGTGGATTCTGTACCTGCACCGCCAGATTTGGACCCCAGCACTAAGGCTCTTTGTGGGTTTATGTGTTTTTACTAAAAAAATGCTGCACCATTAACACTTTTGATGGCTCAATACACAACACTATACGGAAAAACTCAGACATTGGCAAATCTGCTTCAAGAACTGGTTTGGAAGAGTTTGAATCTGAATATGAAGAAGCCGTAGGAATATCTAAGCCAATTTATGTTGCTTATATTTTCTTTTTTATATCTGAATGAGAAGTGTGTATGATTAAAATCATGTATGTATAATTAATTCTAAAAGACATCTTTCAATGTGCTCACAAAACAGACATTCATAGCATTAAGAGAGCTTTTTGTCCTATTTTTAATCGGCTGTGATTTTTTTCTCCCAGTGGCATTTATATTTTGTCTTACAATTGAGAGCTTTCTAGATTTGATACCAACAGTAGTACTATCTGTATTTTAAATGGATGAGATCATTGTGACACAATAAACACCAGAACTAGGATTTCAATGCTGCCTCTTTCCAGAGCATGATACCTGTTTTTTGTGAAATCATTACCAAAAACAGTTACAGAATTTTTTTATTATACAGGTTATGATAAAGTTGCTACAAGATATTTTCAAGACTCAGTCTTCCCTTTCCTGTGTTCTTGCCCCAGACCATGATCCTAGGCGTTTCTGCCCCCTTAAAGAGAAACTAAGAAAGAATGTTTCATCTGCTCTTCTGTGGTTCCTGCTTCTTCAGGCTTGTCGGACAAGTTTAGTCATAGAATCCAAGGCAGGACAGGAATTGGAGGGAGCCCATTTTTGCTGCCAGACCAAACTGCACCCTCACCCAGAACACGTATTACCAAAGCAGCACCGTGTTTCGATTCCCATCTGGCTCCTGTGCAGAAACACCACATATGGCCGCACAGGGTGCGTCTCTTCTTAATTGGTTCTGCACCTCTATCTATTTTTAATCAGTTTGGAATCTACGGGGGAATGTGGATGAAGGATTAATTTCTTCCCATCTCCCAACATATTTGACTTTCTAAATCTGTGCCAGAAAAAAACAAAGACATTTCATTTTATATTCCCTAAAAAAAAAAATTACCTGTATAAAGAGAAAGTCAAACATCTTGCACTTATATCGTTCTTATGAAATATGACTTACAGAAAACATATTAAAATGAAAATTGCAGTTTGGGATCTTTATGTCCTATATATGTCAAATATTAGAAGTCACATCACTTTCTATGATCTTCAAACAAAGACATAAAACAAAGTTTTTATCTATATAATATTTTTCATTTCAATGTAATATGAGGATGTAATTTCCCTCAGATATGTGGTCCAAAAAAAAAAAAAAAGCATAGAACCTGTGTACTTTGTACC
This sequence comes from Ailuropoda melanoleuca, assembly GCF_002007445.2. Taxonomy (NCBI): domain Eukaryota; kingdom Metazoa; phylum Chordata; class Mammalia; order Carnivora; family Ursidae; genus Ailuropoda; species Ailuropoda melanoleuca. Next base: position 17,175,762 of record NC_048235.1, on the reverse strand, counting down.
TATCAAGTATTTTGCATTAAGCCAATCTAAAACCCAACAATTTTCTTTTTTCTGAGGTAGTTTTACTCCAAAAATTTAGAAATAGGTGCTTATAAATTGGTGATCTTTACTTTTGAAGATTACTTTTCTATCTCTATTTTTTAAAAGATTTTATTTATTTGAGAGAGACAGGGATAGTGAAAGAGAGAAAGAGTGGAGAGGAGAGGGAGAAGAGACTCCCCACTGAGAAGGGAGCCTGACAGTGAGGGGCTCTATCATGACCTGAACTGAAGGAAGACCCTTAATCAACTGAGCCCCCCCCCCCACTTTTCTATCTTTAGCAAATGATTTGGGATCGTGATATTTTGCTTTTTATAAAAAAAAAATCTTGAAGCACTTGGGTGGCTCATTGTTAAGCATCTGCCTTCAGCCCAGGTCATGATCCTGGGGTCCTGGGATCGAGCCCCGCATCGGGCTCCTCCGCTGGGACCCTGCTTCTCCCCCTCCCACTCCCCCTGCTTGTGTTGCCTCTCTTGCTATCTCTCTCTTTGTCAAATAAATGAATAAAATCTTTAAAAAATAATCTTTATTTTAGTCCCACAGCTATGGGTAACAAGTTTTGTAGAAATATTTACTATGCTATAAATGATATTATCACAGCTGCAGGTTGAAATTAAAGGAACGGGTAATATGCATGGAAACCTCGAATTGATGACATTCATCAGTGCAACTGAAAGGCGGCAAGTGGGGCCTGTGTATCCATGGGTCACGGTCCTGTGGTTTCAAACACGTGCTGTTTCACATCTTTCTGTTATTCTCAGGTGTGGCTCACAATTTATTAGTGGAGAAAGAACAGTTTTGTCTCATTATGAATTATGCATCTGCCATCCATTTACTAATGGCAGATTAATAATTCATAGTATTTCTCCTTCATTATTTAAAAATAAATTCCAGGAGAAAATAATGCCAATGCAGTCTTAGTTCATTTTTTTTGTTTTATTTGTGAAAATTATTTAATATACATTGATAAAAATAAATACTAGATGATCATTTGGGAAATAACTACTATAGAAAAAACTGTATGTGTAAGTAAATAGAAAGCTGCTATGAAGCAATCTCTATGTTTAATGAGATCTATAAAGGGTTAGATATAGATGAATTATTAACAGTAAAGTTGAGGCCCTTGTTAAAGTGCCACAAAGATGCGAACATTTGATGAAAAGTAGAGGAGAAGGTTAGTTGATAAATGTTTATGTTTAAGGGAGAAAACCCAGTTTCTCAGTTGCTATTTCTACATCTGCAACTTTCTTTAATATTACACAAATTTTATATTTAAACTGAAATGGTGTCTAAAGAAAACTTGATAATTTTCCCTCCTAGAAATGTCCTGCCATATTCATCAGACAGAAAGCAAGCTTATCATAAAAGGATACAACTTTTTGGTAGTGAAAAACCCTGTGATTTTTTAAAGAAAATTGATGTAATCAAGCCTACTTTTAATTGTTGGTCCACTGTACAGACAGTGAAGTTTGGAACTTGACTTCGATTCCACGTTCCACCTTTGGTAGCTATTCCTTTCACCTAGGTATGTGATGGAGGATTCGACTCCTAAAAGCACACATTTATATTGCAGCCCTGTGAGTTTTTAATTTGAGACTGGTATATTGATCAAGTGGTTTGTCAAATATCTGGCTCAGATTAGCGAGATTGCTTGTTTGGTTTCTGCTACTCTGAGGGAACTTTAAATATCTCTCTTCTTTTCAGCACAGCAACATTTTCTGTGACTTTCAGCATTTCTGTTCTCTTGATCTTATCCCTCCTCTTTAATAAATTTGAATCTGAATTTAAGAGGTTGACACTGCACTGCTAGCAATGTTTCCATTATCTTTCTAGAGATGTAAGTGCACTTTGGATGAAGAATTTGCATTTTTTTAAAGATTTTTTATTTTATTTATTTGACAGAGATAGAGACAGCCAGCGAGAGAGGGAACACAAGCAGGGGGAGTGGGAGAGGAAGAAGCAGGCTCATAGCGGAGGAGCCTGACATGGGGCTCGATCCCATAACGCCGGGATCACGCCCTGAGCCGAAGGCAGACGCTTAACCGCTGTGCCACCCAGGTGCCCCAAGAATTTGCATTTTTACTAAATAGTGGAGAGGATGTGTGGGAGTGGTGTGTGTTACTTTGCTAATAAGAGAAAAATGGGCATTAATTATCTAGTGGCCCAAGGGCCAGAGTTTTATCACTCATCATTATTTGGTGTACCTTGTATTGTTCTGGGAATATCTGGAGATCTGAGTGGAGCTGACTGAGAGAAAAATATCGTATAGGAATATTGATAATTGACAATTTAATGGTATCATACATTAACTCCTATTATTCATGAATGATCCTAGAAGATTGAAAGATTTGATACTGTTTTCAGGAGTTTCATCCATCCTGGGAAGCTTAACTTAGGTGAATGTGTTCTGAGCAAGGGATGTAATTCATAGCAGCCTTCCATTAAAAAGCACGTTAGCCAGTCACTCTATACTCAGTTTGAAAGTATATAAGATCCAAGCAAACATGAATTGAATGCTTCTATCAACAGTCCTAATACTGTTTTGAATATTTTATAGTTTGGTAGTTTCAGATGTTGAAATCAGGGCTTACTTATACATGGTTTATGGCAGACAAACTACAAAGATTTGATTTGAGTAAGTAAGTAATGTTTTATGTCTCAATTTCTGACTCTCCTCTGTTAATAGCTGATAACAGACATCATGTGTTTTGGCTCAGGCTCATTGTTATTATCGATGCCTTCTTGGGGAGTGTAAAAGCAGATAATGCTGAAAGCAGTTTGTATTTTTCACATAGTCCTTGTTTCACATTAACTGCCTTTAATTGTCACTCTATTCAGAATCAGCCCCTGTGGGAATAGTTACACAAAGTCAACAGAATTGCCTCAGAGGTGTCTTGGATCTGACAGTTTCTTTGAGCTTGGCATGACTACATTTTCCCTTTCCATTTGTTTTATTAATATTTTTTTTCCCAAGAGGCCGATAGTGGACTTTCCCAAAACTACATTCTATATACTTTTTGTAAAAAAGTTCAATATATATTTGCCATCAGTAACAGAGTTTGTTTCTTTGATCCTTAGAAGCTAAATTCAAAATATACTGTATTTTATGCTCTGGTGAAGTGATAGTTCTTTTCATTACTGAGAAGAATTCGTGGGTTCTCAGAAACTCGGTCTCAATGTGTAATCTTTGTCCTTGAAAATCCATGATGTATTCTAAAACAAAGGTCCTCCCCTGAAGAAGAACCTAATACGTGGGTTATATGAGATATCATGCGGAGATTCTCATCAAGTCAATAAAAAACGTCAACTTTCCCCTTTGCCTTCTAGAAACAATTGTAATTTACCTATTGATAGACTATTTGACTACACTTGACCTGTTTAATTATTGGTAAGGATAACTTACACACTTAGGATCCTTACTGAAATCCCCTTTTCTTTATCTCAGACCCTGCTTTTGATTTATTAGATGGTATTTCTTTACCACTGAATGTGCATACATATATTTCTCATTAGAACTGAAATATATGAATGCTTCTGAAAATGTCCTACTCGTTATTGGTCATAATATGTAGCTGGTGTATTTTCCCCTCTGCTCCCAGTAGGGAAAAGTTGGAATAGAAGAAGCATCAATGTCAGTCATGGTTTAGAAGCAAAATGTTGAACATGATTTTATATTTCTTCGTGAGGAAGTACTTCAGGAAAATCATTGCAACAGTCTCTATTTGACACTATTTCTGGGGAAAATTCTACCGTGCAAGGCAGAAGAGAAGGAGAAATCAGTACATATATAGTCATATATCACATTTGACTATAAAATATCTAAGTTTTATGTGCATTGAGATTATTTTTCTTACCTTAAGAGTGCTGTTTCTGAGAGGAGCTTGGGATGATGGCAGAGTAGGAGGACCCCAAGTTCACCCCGTCCCACATTCACAACTGAATATAATCTATATCCAAGTCAATAAATCAGAGAGTGACCTGAAGACTGGCAGAACAAACTTCACAAGTAAATATAGGGAAGAAGATGCATCTGAAAGGTTAGGACGGTCAGAAAGGTGGAGGGAGGCTGCCCAAAGGAGGAAGGGAGCTGCATGTGTGGAAGGCCAGAGAAATGGACCCTTGCACCAGGGAGCTCAGGTGGGGAACACTAATTCCCCATAGCATTTGGCTTTAAAAAAACACAGGGGCTGAATTCCATGAATTTACAAACCAGTGGGACTTTGAATCTGGAGCTTTAAAAGTCATCTAACTCAGCCCTTGATGAACCAGGAGGGCCAGGGGTAGGTGGGTCTCTGCCCTTAAAGAGATAGCAGCCTGTGCTGAGAGGTAGCATAAGAACAGCAGTTTACAACCCCAGGGGCAAGTGAGAGACAGATCTGTACATATTGATTTCAGAGAGTGTTGGGGGACTTCTCTGAAAATGAGGGAGCTAGCAGGTACCATTTTCCTCTCCTGTCCCCCAGCATAAAATGAGTCACCTGTGGGAGGCGGGGCTACACAAACACTTGAAGCCCAGCCCAGGGCTCGGTGCAAATATTGTTAAACCTACACATATACCACACCCAGCCACAGGTGCATAGCTGCCACCACATGCAGCACCCAGACATTGTGCCTTGGCCAGCCCTGTACACTCAGTCAACCAGTGCACAGCCCTTATCCACTGGAGCACTTCAGGGGATCTGGCACAGGATTAGTGGACCAACACAAATTTTGCTAACACTGCCACCCTGTTCCCAATTGCCCCAGCAGGCACCACCTTCAGAGACTGGGTCACATTAACACCACAGAGAGTAAGCACAGAGAATATACACAGCCCACAACAGGCAGAGAGTCAGTGCAGACGACTGCAGTGAAAGGAAAAGTGACTAAGACACAACAGCAGGGGAGACACGAGTGAGACCCTTAACACAGAGATAAGAAATGCCATAGCAGAGATAAAAGGCTCGATAAATGAAGTGAGAGACATGTTGGATGGAATGAGCAGCAGGATGGAAGAAGATTCCAGAAGACAGAGTGCTGGAAAGTAATCAAGTTGAACAAAAGAGAGAGAAAAGAATTATGCAAAGTGAAAATAGACTCAGAGAACTGAGTAACTCCATCAAACATAATACCATTTGTATTCTAGGAGTTCCAGAAGAAGAGGGAGAGAGAGAAGAGGGTAGAAAATTTATTTGAAAAATAATAACTGAAAACTTCTCTAATCCAGGGAAGGAAACAGATATCTAGCTCCAGGAGGCACAGTGAACCCTCATTAAAATCAACAAAAGCAGACCAACACCAAGACATTATAATTAAATTTACAAAATATAGTGACAAAGAAAAATTTTAAAGCAGCAGCAGCAGGAAAAAAAAAGTCAGTAATTTACAAGGAAAATCCATAAGGTTTGTAAGACACTTTTCAAAAGAAACTTTGCAAACCAGAAGGGAGTGGCATGATATATTCAAAGTGCTGAGAGGGAAAATTCCTTGTAACCAAGAATATTCTATCCAGCAAGATTATCTGGCAGAATAGAAGGAGAGATAAAAAATTTCCCAGACAAACAAAAACGAAAGGAATTCATGACCACTACACCAGCCATGCAGGAATTAAAGGGGACTCTTTGAGTGGAAAGGAGGACCAAAATTGACAGTAAAAAAGAAGGAAACACAAAAGCAGTAAAAATGAATATTTCTATTAAAGAAATCAGTCAATGAACTCACACACACAGAAAAGGACATATCATGTAGTAACATATACCTAAAACATGGGGAGGAAAGGAGAAAATAATGGGTTCAAACTCAAATGGCCATCAATTTAATATAACTGCTGTATGCAGAAGAGGTTATATACAAGTCTAATGGTAACCTAATGGTAATCATGTATCAAAAACCACTAATAAAAAATGCAAAGAATGAAGAGAAATAAATCCAGGTATGTCACTAAAGAAAATCATAAAAATATGAAAGAGATAGATACAAGAAAGTATAAAAGGAAATCTTCAGAAACAACCACAAAACAAGTATTAAAATGACAATAAATACATATCAACCAATAATTACTTTAAATGTAAATGGACTACACACTTGACTCAAAAGACATAGGGTGACAGATCCATCTATATGCTGCCTACAAGAGACCCATTTTATTTTTTTTTCTAAGATTTTATTTATTTATTTGAGAGAGAGAGAGAGAGAGCATGAGCATAAAGAGGGGCAGAGGGAGAAGGAGAAGCAGACTCTCCGATGAACAGGGAGCCTGACACAGAGCTTGAGATCAGGACCTTGAGATCATGACCTGAGCCGAAGGCGGACTTAACTGACTCAGCCCCCCAGGTGCCCCAAGAGTCCCATTTTAGACTTAAAGACAGCAGCAGATTGAAGAGGATAGAGAAACATTTGTCATATAAATGGATGTCAAAAGAATGGACAGAGTAGCAATACTTATATTGGACAAAATATACTTTAAAACAATGACTGTAACAAGATATGAAGAGGGACACTGTATAATAATAACAGGGACAATCAACCAAGAACATATAAAAATTGTAAATATTTATGTACTGAACATTTGGGTTCAGAGTACCCAAATACATAAAACAGTTAATAACAAACATAAAGGAACTAATTGATAACAATACAATAATAGTAGGGGACTTTAACACCCCATTTACATCAATGGACAAATCATCTAAACAGAAAATCAACAAGGAAACAATGGCTTTGAATGACAAATTGCAACAGATGAATTTAACAGATACATTCAGAGCATTCCATCTTAGAACACACATTCTTTTCAAGTGTACATGGAACACTCTCGAAATAGATCACATATTAACCCACAAAACCAGCCTCGACAAATTCAAGAAGATCAGAGTCAAACCATGCATCTTATCTGATCACAGTGCTGTGAAACTAGAAGCCAACCACAAGAAAAAAATAAGGAAAGACCACAAATACATAGAGGTTAAATAACATGCTACTAAACAATGAAAGGGTCAACCATGAAATCAAAGAAAAAAATTTAAAAAGTACATGGAAACAAATGAAAATGAAAGCACAACAGTCCAAACCTCTGGGATGCAGCAAAAGCAGTTCTAAGAGGGAAGTTGATAGCAGTACAAGCCTCCCTCAAGAAGTGAGAAAAATCTCAATAGAACAACCTAAATTGCATCTAAAGAAGCCAGAAAAAGAACAACAAACAAAACCTAAAACCAGCAGATAAGGAAGGAAATAATAAAGATTAGAACAGAAATAAATGATACAGAAACTAATAAAAAAAAACTCCACAAAACAATAAAACAGATTAATGAAACCAGGAGCTGGTTCTTTGAAGAAATCAATAAAATTGATAAACCTTAAGCCAGACTTATCAAGAAAAAAAGAGAAAGGACTCAAACAGAATTATAAATAAGAGAGGAGAATAACAACCAATACCACAGAAATACAATCATAAGAGAATATTATGAAAAGCTATATGCCAATAAATTGGGCAACCTAGAAAAAAATGGATAAATTCCTAGAAACATATAAACTAGCATCACTGAAAAGGAAGAAATAGAAAATTTTAACAGACCCATAACCAGCAAAGAAATCAAATCAGTAATCAAAAACCTTCCCACAAGCAAAAGTCCAGGACAAGATGGCTTCACACGAGAATCCTAAGAAACATTTAAAGAAGAGTTAATACCTACTGTTGTCAAACTATTCCAAGAAATAAAAAAGGAAAGCAAACTTCCAAATTAATCTTATGAGACCAGGATTACTCTGATACCAAAACCAGTTAAAGACATCACTAAAAAAGGGAACTACTGACCCATGTCTCCGATGAACATAGATGCAAAAATGCTTAACAAAATACTAGAAAACCAAACCCAACAATACCTTAAAAAATCAATCAAGTAGGATTTATTCCTGGGTTGTGAGGATGGTTCAGTATTCACAAATCTATTAAGTGATACATCACATCATTAGGAGAAAAAGTAAAAACCACATGATCATTTCAATAGATGAAAAAAAAAGCATTTGACAAAGGGCAACATTCATTCATGATAAAAATCCTCAACAAAATAGGTTTAGAGGGAACATACCTCAACATAATTAAGACTGTATACATAAACCCACAGCCAATATCATCCTTAATGGGGAAAAATAGAGAGCTTTTCCCCTAAGGTCAGGAAGACAAGGATGTCCACTCTTACCACTTTTATTCAACATAGTACTGGAAGTCCTAGCTACAGCAATCAGACAACAAAAAGAAAGAAAAGACATCCAAATTGGCAAGGAAGAAGTAAAACTTTCACTATTTGCAAATGTCATGATACTATAAAAAACCTGTAAAACTCCACCCAAAACTGCTAGAACTGAAAAACAAATTCAGTAAAGTCTCAGGATACAAAATCAATGTACAGAAATCTGTTTCATTTCTACATACCAATAATGAAACAGCAGAAAGAGAAATTAAGCAAACAATCCCATTTACAGTTGTACCAAAGTAATAAGATACTTAAGAATAAAGTTTATCAGAAAGGTAAAAGACCTGTACTCTGAAACGTATAAAACACTGATGAAGGAAACGGAAGATGACACAAAGAGATGGGTTTTTCCATTTCACGCTCATGGATTGGAAGAAAAAATATTGTTAAAATATCTATACAACAATGACAGTCTATACATTTAATGTAATCACTATCAGATTACCAAAAGCAGTTTTCACAGAACCATAAAAACAACCCTAAAATATATATGGAACTACAAAAGACCCCAAATAGCCAAAGCAGTCTTCAAAAAGAACAGCAAAGCTGGAGGCATAACCAATCCAGACTTCAAGTTGTATAACAAATCTGTAGTGAGCAAAACAGTATGGTACTAGCCCAAAAATAGACACATAGATCAATAGAACCGAATAGAAAATCCAGAAATCAACCCAAAAATATAGGGTCAATTAATCTACATAGCAGGAAAGAATATGTAATGGGAAAAAGCCTGTTCAACAAAAGCGTTGTGAAAACTGGATAGCTACATGCAAAAGAATAGAATTGGACTACTTACTTACACCATATACAAAAATAAATTCAAAGTGGATTAAAGAGCTAAATATGAGACCTGAAACCATAAAAATCCTAGAAGAGAACACACATAGTAATTTTTTTGACATTGGCTATAGCAACTTCTTTCTAGATATGTCTCCTGAAGCAAGGGAAATAAAAGCCAAAATAAACTATTGGGACTATATCAAAATAAAATGCTTCTGCACAACAAAGGAAATAATCAACAAAATTAAGAGGCAACCTATGGAATGGGAGAGTTATTTACAAATGTCATATCTGATAAAAAGTTAGTATCCAGAATATATAAAGAACTTCTACAACTCAACGTCCATAAACAAAATAATTCAATTAAAAATGGGCAGATGAGATGAATAGACATTTCTCCAAGGAATATATACAGATGGCCAACAGACACAGGAAAAGATGCTCATCATCGCTCACCATCAGGGAAATGCAAATCAAAACTACAATGAGATAGCACCTCACACCCATCAGAATGGCTGAAATCAACAACACAAGAAACACAGGGATTTGGTGAGGATGTGGAGAAAAAGGAACCCCTATGTCCTGTTGGTGGGAATGCAAACTGGTGCAGCCACTGTGGAAAACAGTATGGAGGTCCCTCAAAAAACTAAAAATAGAACTACCTTATGATTCAGCAATGCACAACTGGGTATTTGCTCAAAAAATACAAAGGGATATACAAAGGGTTATATTCACTTCTGTGTTAATTGTAGCATTATTTACAATAGCCATGATTTGGAAGCAACCCAAGTGTCCATCAATTGATGGATGGATAAGGAAGAGATGATAGATGATAGATAGATGATAGAGAGATAGATAGAGAGATAGATAGATATAATGGAATATTATTCAGCCATAAAAAGAATGAAATCATGCCATACAAGTCATATCATTTCAGTGCTCTGTGTGGGATGATTTCTGGCATTTCTCTCCATTCATTCATTCATTCATTCGGCCAGTTTTTGCTGAGTTCCTGCACATGGCAGGTCTAATTTAGGCCCTGAAGATATAGCAACAAATAAAAATAACAAAACAAGAATCCTACATCCAAGAAACTTCCATTAAGTAGGGGGAGGCAGACAGCAAACATGTGAGTTAATAAAATACAGATATAAAGTATATTGGAAGTTCAATGAATAAAAATACAGCAAAAGGGATGATAAAGAATGTTGGAGTAGGAGAGTAGGGTATAGGCTGCCAGGACTTCGTCAGAGAAGGTCTCATTGAGAATGTGACAGTGGTGTAAAGATGTGAAGGAGGTGACAAAGTGATTCATCTGAGTGTCTGGAAGGAAAGCCCCAGCAAGGTTATGACTAGCATGTTGGAGAAACTCATAGGAGCCCACAGAGCAGGGAAAGGATACGACTTGTACCGTGGTTCTGTTCCTGCTGCCATGACTTCTCATCACTCGAGGAGAAAGAACATGCCGTAAATGTGTTATAACCCCACAGTCCCAGGAACAAGCTTGCTAGTCAATATATGTTTGTTTGAAGTTTAATGATAGAGACTTGGGGGTAACTTTGAGGATCACTATTCCAAGCAGACACCTAGAATCCAGAAAATTAATCGGAAGGAAGGAAAAAGTTAAAAGGAAAGAAGGAAGCTTCTGTGTACACATGATCAATCCCAGCTCTCTCTCATGCCTGCATTAATTTACAGCTTATTTAATTTTTCTGAGAGCCTTGAATATTTGATTATTAAGATCAAGCCAAGTCACAAATGTTCCAGTGCTGGCAACATGTGGATATGTACCATCAAGTACAGCTGAAACAGAGTGACCTTTCTGTGGAAGGGCAAGTAATGGGGGGATTTCTAGTCAGTGTTCAAACTGAAATTAAATTCCCGAATCTGTTAATCAGAAACAGCTGGATAAAATGACCAACAAGATTCTAATTGCAAGAAATCGGTGGAAAGGTGGACAGACTTTTGAAGAAGTTCAGCAAACTAGGGATCTCACACGTCAGGACTTTGGTTTGAAGAAACTGGTGCTATGAATAGAGAACATGGGACCATGAAATGAATATCAGGGATTCTAGTTACTGGAAACTGAAGTACAAACACAGAGAACAATGTGTATGGGTATAAAACAGAATTGCTCCTTTGGCTATTCGTGTATGTTATAACCTGGGCCAAAGTTTGTCTCACAGTTTGGAGTGAAGCGGACACTGCAGTGATTTAGGAGTCCAGAGACAACAGCCAAGGAGCCCATTAGTGTAAAAATGGATTGCTGAGGGTATTTGTAATAAGGAAGAGGCATATCACACTAATCCTAGGGAAACAACGAAGCCGCAGGAGAGAACAACTCTCTTCTGATCATTTATAAGTGAGTAGAACATACGAGAAGCAGAGCATTGACTCGTAAGTGGTTTGGCAGACTGGAGTTGTATCCATTTGGAATAAATCTGTTTGGGTTGGGATTTATTTTTTTATTTATTTTTGTCATTGCTATTTTAGGAACTGTATTCCCATAGTTAAGAAGCATATGTGTATTTTGTACAGTTGTTAAAATAACTGTAGTGGGGGGGCGCCTGGGTGGCAGAGCGGTTGAGCGTCTGCCTTCGGCTCAGGGCGTGATCCCGGCGTTATGGGATCAAGCCCCACGTCAGGCTCCTCTGCTATGAGCCTGCTTCTTCCTCTCCCACTCCCCCTGCTTGTGTTCCCTCTCTCGCTGGCTGTCTCTATCTCTGTCTTATAAATAAATAAAAAATCTTTAAAAAAAAATAACTGTAGTGGGGTGGTTGTGGCATAGTTTTCTAAGCATATTTTATGTTTTTAATCTATTTTCACAACTATTTTGTGATGCCGTATTGTTCTTTTCCCCTATTTTTAAATGGGAAAATAGAGTAAGGGCCACAAATTTCTTGCTGTATGTACTTAAAGTACTTACTATCTATATAGTACTTTGTCATATACTGGAAATAAAAGGATGCATAAATTAATTCTTGCCTTTTGAGGGTCAGAATCTAGTTAAGGTATGGCTTATTCTCCTTGGGCTCCTATTATGATGAGCAATTATTTGTCACACGTTAGGAGGCTGGGAAGTTCAAGGTCAAGGTGTCAGCAGATTCACTGTCTGATGAGGGCATGCTTCCTGATTCATAGATGGCCATCCTCTGACTGTGTCCTCACATGGGAGAAAAGGTGAGAGATCTATCCGGGGTCTCATTTAAAAGTGACTAATCTCATTCATGTGGGCTCCACCCTCATGACCTAATCTATCTCCAAATATCATCACATTGGAGATTAGGTTTCAACATAGACATTCTGGGGAAACACATACATTCATTCTATAGTTGGGAGGGAGACATACAATTGATGCATTTGATAGTGATTTCTGCAATAATAGAGGTGACTTCCACCTGTCTTATAAATACAGGGGAAGAAACCCTGATATACACAAACATATAGTTTGGATTGATATTAAATATATTTAGCAACATGCATGCATGAAGATGTGACCATATTTTTCAAATCTGAGTATCATCCCTGCAAATAAATGTGGTGAGATGCTCTACATGGATACAAGAGGAAGCAAATTTCAAATGAAGAAATTATGGAGAATAAAGACAATTTTCTGTTATTTCATCTTTCTATACCTGTTTCTTCATTTGTAAAATAAGAATAACATAGCAACTCTCTTATAAGACTATTAGTAAGATTAGTTTACAAATACGATTTGTAAGTTATATGCAAAGTATATATAGCAAGTACTCAAAATGTTAGCTCATGTTATTATTGTCATAGTTATTATATATCTTATTTCCATTTCGGAGATTTATACCTCTTAAAATTTATATATTAAGGTAAGTGTAAATATAAAAATGACTCACCATTAATCTTGATGTTGAGAACTTTGATATTGGTGACAACTTTGGCACTCATTTCCAATACTAAGGTACAATGAAAACTCTATTGTTAGTTAAAGTAATTCCTTTAGTTAATAGATTTTCTCTAAGTATCATCAAACTTCAGTTATCACTTGCTTGCTGATATCTTCGTCTACTGATACGTGATCTATGGGAACATAGCCTGGGAGAGATAGGGGACACGTGGCCTCAGGTGTGACCATCACTCCAGCACATGCTAACTGTGCTTACAGCAGTGCGGTGGCTGTGATTAAAATCAGGAGCAGCCTGCCCTGTTCAGAAGAATCCGCTTTATAATTGCACCAGGCCACATTCAGAATGAGAAATGCCATTGGCTTCCCTTTGCAATTACCAATCACTTATTGTGCTCTAATAATAGCTAATGATATTTTTACTTTCGCTCCCAAACCAGTGAAAGAAGTTCTGTGTATTTGATTTTTTTTTTAAAGATTTTATTTATTTATTTGACAGAGATAGAGACAGCCAGCGAGAGAGGGAACACAAGGGGGGAGTGGGAGAGGAAGAAGCAGGCTCATAGCGGAGGAGCCTGATGTGGGGGCTCGATCCCATAACGCCGGGATCACGCCCTGAGCCGAAGGCAGACGCTTAACCGCTGTGCCACCCAGGCGCCCCTGTGTATTTGATTTTTATTGTTTTTATTTTATCAAAGAAATAGGTCTGGTATTGACAGATCTAGGATCTAGAATACGTTTCCCTTCTTTCCTCAAGAAAGCATCAGGTATTATGGGACTTAGCTTTCTCATGTGCAAAATAGAAACAATTGTATTTTCATTTTGCATTTTAAGACATCTAAATATTTACATTGGTGTGTTAAAAAATCTGTGGAACATGTGGATTTCCTTGAAGCTGGGATGCTAATAAGGTAGTAACACCCTAAGTTTCTGGGTTTTGTCCAGTAGATGAAAGTCGGTTGGCATTTGTCATGGTTGCAAACTCCCCAGTCCACATGTGAAGACAGCCACAGTTGATGGCAGTGATGGATACAGTGTGGTATGAAACAAGCCAGGAGTATCTTTGAGACAAACCACTGAGTACTCTGACATTGTATTTTTCAAACATTTAAAACATGTTTTTACAAAAACAATGGCTTTTCAACATTGATATGATTGAATATGAGTATTACATCACACTTTTTCTTTCATAGACTTTATGGACATGAAGCAGGAGCTATTATTTCAAAAATAAATGTTATAGGGGCACCTGGGTGGCTCAGTCGTTAAGCGTCTACCTTTGGCTCAGGGTGTGATCCCGACATTGTGGGATCAAGCCCCACATCGGGCTCCTCCGCTATGAGCCTGCTTCTTCCTCTCCCACTCCCCCTGCTTGTGTTCCCTCTCTCGCTGGCTGTCTCTCTGTCTGTCGGATAAATAAATAAAATCTTTAAAAATAAATAAATAAATGTTATAATCTGGAACGCAGGACTACATTGAAAATCGGTGTTTTCATTGGCTGTATCTTTGACATTTTGCATTTATACCAGAAACCCAGATTCATTTTGACTATGTTTAAAAGAATGCACAGGATATAATTATGCAATAATCTAGCACTCTGAACCCACAGTGAATTATGTGCCTTGTATTATTTCTGAAGAGCAGCCTCTGCCTTTGATAGGTTTAAACTTGATTAGTGGAGATTATTTTAGCTGAAAACTGACTGACTGGTAGGTATATATGACAGGTACAAAACTCTGATGGATTTACTAATTGCAGATTTTTAAAAATTTAAATAAAGCAATTAAGCGTTTTAGCTATACATGGTAGTTTTAATTAAATAATGTTTTGAATTAGTTATAATGCATGTGAGATGGAAAAAGGTGAAACAATGGAGGGAAGGGAGACATGTAAGTGGTTGAAAGGGGAGAGGAGATGGGTGAAATATTACATGTCTACCTTTGCACCTGAGATTTGCTAAGACACTGATGCTGCTAAAAGGTGTACTCGATAGGACATTTGAAGGGACCCCTTAATTCTAGCTCTGCTTGCATCCTTATTGCTTCTAACGAGCCTGTTGCTCCACTCCACTGTGGTCATTTCCTATTAGTCAGGTTTTCAATTATCAGGCTTCTCTGGTTCTCGCGACCTTGGGTAATTGAGAACACGGCATTGTGATTGGATTTAAGTGGATAGAAGAACAATGTAGACAGCGGCGTGCCTGACTCACACCTGTGGTGTGCTCAGTACTAGGTTAGGAGAAGTAATTATCAGGGAACTGAAAATTCTTGTTGACCTTTGAATGTAAGAAAGCTGAGACTACAGTAATGTTTCTTCCAAGCTCCACTATTATAAGAGATATTTAAATATGTATGTGATAATTATAAAATAAGGAGTAAGAACCTTAGTCATATTTCTAGTTCTCTAGCTGTTTGATTTACAATAGTATAAAAAATCCAAATAACGTACTGCTAAACAACTGTAAACTTTAACCTATCATTTTCTACTATCATTAATATCTTAAATTATTTACACATTACCTTGGATAAATCACATTACAAATTATGCAAATAGACTTGACTGAGTTTTACGACATTTCTCAAACCTTAGTGTGCTCAAAATTTCTGAAGAGAAGTTGTTTTGAAGATTGAGATTTCCAGGCTCTGTTTATAGTTTCTAGTTAGGAGGTCTAGGATGTCATCCAGGAATTTTCCCCCTTAATAAACAACCAGATTATTTTAATGTGGGTGGTCCATTATCAGTGCTCCGAGAATTATTGTTTTAGGACATTCCAAAATACTGTTAGTTTCTCTTTCTTAGAACTTAACAGAGTAAGCCACAAGCTACAGTAGTCCTTTACCAAGGGCTAAGTCTGTGCCAGGCATGTGCTCTGCATGTATTAATTCCTTTGACCCTTGCTGTCTGAGAGAGGAGTGTGTTATCACCTTACCAGTGGGGCACTGATACAAACTCCAATTCTGTCACACTAGCTGTGGATCTCTAAGGAAAAAGTCATTCCAAGCTCTCTAGATTAGTGTTCTCATCTGAAAAATAAGTGCATCTCAAAGCCACTGGGAAGATTAATAAGAAAGTACATGGAGTAGACTTGAGTGCCCCATGGAAGGATATAACTGCAGTAAACAACAGACACAAATTTCTCCATGGAACTTCATTCTTTTCTGTTTCAGATTCTTATTTAAATTCTAGTTAGTTAACGTATAGTGTAATACTGGTTTCAGGAGTAGAATTCAGTGACTCATCCTTACACACAACATCAGGTACTCTGCCCAAGTGCCCTCCTTAATACCCGTCACCCGCCTCACCCATCCCCCATGCACCTCCCTCCATCAACCTTCAGTTTGTTCTCTGTCATTAAGAGTTTCTTTTATGGGTTTGCCTCCCTCTTCCCCCCCCCTTCCCCTATCTTCATCTGTTTTGTTTCTTAAATTCCATATATGAGTGAAATCATAGGGTATTTGTCTATCTCTCTGACTTATTTCACCTAACGTGATACACTCTCCGCAGGGAACGTCAAACACCAGGAATAGTCAAGCTAGAATACACGTACTTTCCTTTCTGCTGCATGAAGCTCCTCGTCCTTTGCCTCTATTCTGTACGTTATCAGTGGAAAACTAAGAAGAAATGAAATCAAACAGCTATTGCTGCAAATGACTGTTTTCTTTTGGCTTGCTTTTTTAATGATACTAATAAAAAAAAAAAAAACCCAAACAGTACAATGATATTTGGAACCAGATTATAACAAATGCCTGAGATGATTTTTCTAAAGAGAAAAATGGATATTTTGGTATGAATTTATCTTAAAATATGTAAAATATAAATATATTTTTATCATGTATGTTCCTTCCCCCTTTTGGAATCCTGGAGATGTTAGGGGCTGTCACTTATTAGTAAGCCTAGTGGTGAGAGTGGCTATACCTATTAGCTGCAGTTATGGGACTTAAGGAGTCTAGTAAGAGAAACCAGCAGGAAGACAGCGGTGAGAGTTAAGACAACCAGGATAGACAGGAAAAAGTAATCTGTCTTGAAGTGCCAATTAAGTTAATGTTTTGGACAAATGGACAATCTGAAGATTAGCTTGACTTAAATCACTCATTTAAATGTTTCTACTCTGTGGTCTAAAACCTTGACAAATGAAACAATAACCTCGATTTTAGTTTATAAACGTAATGCTTATATTGATTTTTTTCTCTCATAAAGTGCCTGCCATTGAATACCATAATGTGCCTCACGATTACAACTTACTCCTTTATGGGCTTCCACTGCCCTTAAATTTCGCTGCCTGTCTTCTTTTAGTGAAGAACGGTGTCAGCATTTCTTTTTCTAGTTCCGCATCAGTCCATGTATCATGCATTTATTATCCATCTGTGTTTGTCTCTCCGTCTGTCTTTTAAAATGACAATTTATTTTTGAACTACTTGTAGCAATATTTAACCACTGAACCTTTTAATTACTTACACTGCTGACAAGCAGAGCACATTCACAGTTGGGGAAAAAAGCCTGGTGCATGAAAACAGGGTTGAAATGGCTAATGACTGCACCTTTCCCATTGGATATCCTTCCAAATTTATAGCACAGAAGGAAACTGAAGGCCAATGTTTACAGCAATTGAGGGCACATAGTCTGTGTATCATGAATAACCTGAGAATGTAATTGAAGCAGGAATAAGTGTAGACAAGAATAAACAATAAAACAGGAATCCTTCCCCTCTTCCAATTAAGAATTTCAATTAAATCGGCCTTTTTCTAACAGGTCATTCTGAAGAATTGTGGGGCTGTCACAGATTTCTGTGTTTGTGGAATGAATATTCAGCATCTCTTGTTCATCCAGCTCTAATCAGTGGGTGATGGGTAGTTATTTAGCATACTTTACTCATTTTGGAATCAGTACTTCATCTTTATTCTGCACACGAGCAACAGTCCTCAAAAAATAATGAGTTTTGTCTCTGGTTTCAGATGACATTTATCTAATACCTAGTGTATACACCATTCTATCCTTGAACTTTGTGTTTTTAAAATTTATCACAGTAATTTGAAAAAGAAATATCTTACAGTGTTCCCTTAGCTAAGGTCAGTGATACAATTGTTACAGTGTGCGTGAGAGAACTGGACTGTTGAAAGATTCAGAGGCAAAACAAAGTTCACGGGAGCATGTTCCAGGACTGATACGTGGTTCGATGATCTTAGTGCCAGCATGGTGGTGGAGGATGAATTGGAATTTACTTTTCTATCATTTTGGTTTCATTTATTTTTCAATAACTTTTTATGATTTTAGAATTAACATCTTTTGCATATAGACAGAATATACAAAATGTGTAAGTAAGAAAAATTACCTGTAAGTCTATTACCTAACAACCTCTATAAATATATATATGTATTTTAATTTATTTATTCGACAGAGATAGAGACAGCCAGCGAGAGAGGGAACACAAGCAGGGGGAGTGGGAGAGGAAGAAGCAGGCTTACAGCAGAGGAACCTGACGTGGGGCTTGATCCCATAACGCCGGGATCACGCCCTGAGCCGAAGGCAGATGCTTAACCGCTGTGCCACCCAGGCGCCCCTATAAATATTTTTATATTATATTCCATTAAAAAAATTATATACATGTAAATGGTAGATTAAACAAGTATAATTTGATAGGGCACAACTATAAAATAACTGACTTATATTCAACATTTCCTATTGAATTTATTCTTTTGCTCATTTCTCTGTCCCCAGATGAAATCTCAGGTAGTTCTCCTGTTCTTTCTATTAACTCCAAGATAAATACAAGTGTAATGTAATATCATGACTCCAAGCTTCAGGGTTTCTGTCACTTTTGGATGGTGCCCCTGAGTGAAGCAGTCATGGGTGCCTAGCATGGCACAGGGACTAAAGAGTAGTAATCTGGCTGTTAGATATGTGACCTGACGTTGTATGTGGGTGACATGTATAGTTGCTGGTTCTTTCTCTTGGGCTATAGTTTCCCAGGAGCACCCCTTCTATCTCTAGCTGCAATATTTTTGACATTGGCAACATCTTGGCTCCAGCAGATGGCTTACCCACCACCTATCATACCCTTTGAGCCTTCAACTTCCCTCCCTTCCACTGAGATCCCCCTTCCCTTCTTCATGGCCCCTGTGCAGGATCCCTGACCCACCCCTGGTGAAAGCACAGTTCCATCCCTGTGCAGCTGTTTGTTTCTGTGTTAACTAAGCCAACATGTTGTAGAACGTGTGCCAATATCTGAGTGATTCTATTAAGGTCCATTTCATTTGACTTGGGTAAGAGAGAGACACACCCTACCCTCAGAGTGGTGGGATGCTTAACACTGATGATTCTTACCAAACATAATTACAGCTTTTTTACCCTCAAGGTAGATATTGGACTTAAGTAGAACAAGCAGTGATACAGAGATGGAAATTTAGGATGTGCTGGCTATTTGACGTCCATTTATCTTGGCCTCCACTGATATTGAGACACAAAGGACTTTGCTTTAAGTGTTGCATGTGAGAAAAATAAATAGATAAATGTTGCATGTGCTCTGTCTTACATACAAATAAGTTCCTGCGCTTTTTTTGACATTGAATCATAACTTCTTCCTAGATTGTAAAAGAAAAGTATAAATATAATATCTCATGATTGTGTGATAATGTATTGTGAGAAGATGCCACATTTTAAAATTATTCTCATATTGTTATTTTCATGTTATATTGATGTTAAATATATCATTAATAATAATTTTAGAATGTAAATTCTTACCAATTAAAAAAATGGATGGATTCCTTGAAAAAGAATCACTGGATCAGGGATATGAACATTTTAAGACTTGATAAACTCTAAAACTTTTCAGAATTTTAAAAAATAATTTACGTCATTAGCTAAGTTTGATGATACTCAATTCAAAGTATCCTGACCATTAGTAGATGTTATTTCTCTTTGTTTATTTAATGACCAATTTACTGAACTCTATTATCAATTTTAGTACTTTTAAATTTTTATTTGTTGTGTGTTTTTTCTAAACTGGAATGTCATCTGCAAAATGATCATCTTTTTTTCTCTAAATACACACGTGTTAATTGTCTCCGTTTTCTGTCTTAGAATCCAAGCAACTGTGTTAAATGATTATGGAGAATACAAGTGTGACAGGATGGATTTTGATGCCAAGCACTAACACTGTCACTTAATGCCTATAGCTTAGAAGAGAACACATGCCTTATTCAGAGAGCTGCCCTTTGGTGAGGCCAGTCTCCTCCTTTCAGAGTTTGTTGAAGTACATCAGCTAGAAAAGCAAGAATTACTCATCCCATGTAATTTTGAGTCCCTAGTTAGTAAAATATGACTAAGGAAGTGTTTAAGTTTTTGGAAAGTAGTGGCCACGAAGAGAGACTGTTTTCTCTTTTCAGCTTATGTTTGTGTTGAGTAAAAAAGAACCATTTAATCGATTTTGAATATGTGAAGTGAATATTGCTCTGCCATTAAATTGGTCCAGTGCATTGTGTTACTCAAATGTCGAGAAAAGAACAGAAAAGAGAGAAGGCAGAGATGATGAAAGACTTGCTGGTGAGGCAGCCTGCCTCCCTACTGTGTATGCAGTGGAAACCACAAAAGATTGTTAGAGCTTAAAGTACCCTGCTTGTCACATAGCAATTATGGTGGATCACCAGTGCAGAAAGAGAGAGGAAATGGTAAATCTCAGACTAGATATCCCATATCAAGAGCAAAATTCCCATAGCATCCTCTAAAATAACAAATATGGGGAAAGAACTGGTCAATGTTGGTAAAACAGAAATGGCAACCACTAGAGAGAGTTCTTACCTCTTCAGTGGTTCTCCCAAAACACCTTACTTTTTTTTTTTTTTAAAGATTTTTATTTATTTATTTGACACAGAGAGAGAGCTCGAGCACAAGTGGGGGTGGGAGGTGGAAGGGCAGAATGAGAGGGAGAAGCAGACTCCCCGCTGAGCAGGGAGCCCCACATGGGGTTCGACCTCAGGATCTTTTGATCATGAACTGAGCCCAAAGGCAGCCACTTCACCAACTGAGGCTTCCCAAGCCCTATTCTTACTCTTTGTTCCTCTTCTCCATCTGAAAACTGGAATGAATAATATGTACTAGAGAGTACTTCTCTCCCCCAAACACATACACTTAAAACAAAACACATATTCCATATTTTTGGTGGGTGGGAAGAGGAAATAAGATTTTTTAATTAAATGAGTTTACAGTTTTAAAATGAGTAGACTGAGGCTTAAAGAACCCATACCACCTATATAATTGTGAAATCTGATAGCAAAAAAATGTACTTAGTATGACAGAGCACAATTTTTAGTATTTATTGGAATAAAGAGAATAGTTTCATCTTCATGTACATAGGAATTTATATTTCCCACTAAATCAGTTATTTATATGTGTTCTCGATTTTAGTGAGAATACTTTTTAAGTGTTTTACTTTATGAACATTCTAGGCTTTGGGTTTGAAAAGTAAGGTAGGAATTTTCTGATCATATTAAAGATGTACTCTGCCTCTCTCCTCCTGGCTCTGCCTCATCTTACTATTTCTGTTCACTCATTCCCTGACTTTAAAATCCAACTTCTAATCTCATACATCCCAAAAATAGCTTTTGCCAAGTCCAACAATTACCTCTACATTGCATTACTTATGTTCAGTTTTCATCTTACATGAACTCTCCTTAACATTTTCTACTGTTGACCTTTCTCTTTTATTTACTTGGGAACTTAGTTTCTCAATCTCTTACTTTCTTCTTGACCTTGCCTACTACTCCTTTTCTGTCTGCTTTGCCGGTTTATCTTCTTCTGGGTGACTAAATTTTTGAGTTCTAGAAGGCTTAGTTTTGGGCCTTCTTCTCTTCTCATCATTCTCTCTCTCTAGTCAGTCTCTCCAGTGATGGTTTCAATCTCTGCCCATAGACAGATGGTTCAGAAATGCATTCATCCTGCTAAAACTCAATATAGGAATGAATTTTTAAAAATTATTTTTTCAGGAGCGCCTGGGTAGCGCAGTCATTAAGCGTCTGCCTTCGGCTCAGGGCGTGATCCCGGCGTTCTGGGATTGAGTCCCACATCGGGCTCCTCCGCTGGGAGTGCTTCTTCCTCTCCCACTCCCCCTGCTTGTGTTCCCTCTCTCACTGGCTGTCTCTCTCTGTTGGATAAATAAATAAAATCTTTAAAAAAAATTATTTTTTCATTTACATTTTTTCTTCTATAAAAAAATTTTTTTTTTACATTTTTTCTTCTAATTTCTGAGATAATTCCTGGACTTTACCTTCCAATACTTCCACTGATTTTTTTTTTTTAGATTTTATTTAAATTGAAATTGTTAACGTATAGTGTATTATTAGTTTCAGGGGTAGAACTTAGTGATTCGTTTGCATGTAACACCCCATGCCCATTACATCAAGTGCCCTCCTTTAACGGCCATCACCCCATTCTCCATGCCCCTCTGCTCTAGCAACTTTGTTCCCTATAGTTAAGAGTCTCTTATGGTTTGCCTCCCCCTCCATTTTTGTCTTATTTTATTTTTCTTTCCCTTCCCGTGTGTTCATCTGTCTTAAATTCCACGTATGAGTGAAGTCATATGGTACTTGTCTTTCTCTGACTGACTTATTTTGCTTAGCATAATACACTCTAGTTCCATCTATGTCATTGCAAATGGCAAGATTTCGTTCTTTATGAAGGCTAAGTAATAGTCCATTGTGTGTGTGTGTGTCTGTGTGTGTGTGTGTGTGTGTATCACATCTTCTTTATCCATTCATCGGCTGATGGATATTTGAGCTCTTTCTATGTTTTGGCTATTGTGGACATTGCTGTATAAACATTGGGGTGCATGTGCCCCTTCAGATCACTGTTTGTATCCTTCAGAAGAATACCTACTAGTGCAATTGCTGGGTCATAGAGTAGTTCTATTTTTAACTTTTTGAGGAACCCCCATACTGTTTTCTAGAGTGACTGAACCGATTTGCATTCCCATCATAAGAGGGTTCCCAACATCTGTTTTTTCCTGAGTTGTTAATTTTAACCATTCTGCCTGGTGTGAGGTGGTATCTTATCGTGGTTTTGATTTGTATTTCCCTGATGCCAAGTGCTGTTGGGTATTTTTCATGTGTCTGTTGGCCATTCGCAAGTCTTCTTTGGAGAAATGTCTGTTCATATCTTCTGCCCATTTCTTGACTGGATTATTTGTTTCTTGGGTGTTGAGTTTGATAAATTCTTTATAGATTTTGGATACTAGCTCTTTATCTGATATGCCATTTACAAATATCTTCTCCCATTCTGTAGGTTGTCTTTTAGTTTTTTTGGTTGTTTCCTTTGCTGTGCAGAAGTTTTTTATCTTAATGAAGTCCCAATAGTTCATTTTTGCTTTTGTTTCCCTTGTCTCTAGAGATGTGTCTAGTAAGAAGTTGCTGCAGCTGAGGTCATAGGTTGCTGCCTGTGTTCTCTTCTAAGATTTTGATAGATTCCTGTCTCACATTTAGGTCTTTCATCCATTTTGAGTCTATTTTTGTGTATGGTGTAAGAAAGTGGTCCAGTTTCATTCTTCTGCATGTGGCTGTCCAGTTTTCCCAACATCATTTGTGGAAAAGACTGTCTTTTTTCCATTGCATATTCTTTCCAGCTTTGTCAAAGATTTGTTGACCATAGATATGAGGGTCCATTTCTGGGTCCTCTGTTCTGTTCCCATTGATCTATGTGTCTGTTTTTGTGCCAGTATTGTCCTGTCTTGATGATTACAGTTTTGAAATATAGCTAGAAATCCAGAATTGTGATGCCTCCAGCTTTGGTTTTCTTTTTCAACATTACTTTGGCTATTAGGGGTTTTTTGTGGTTCCAAACATATTTGTTTTTTCCAGCTCTATGAAAAATGTTGGTGTTATTTTGATAGGGATCACATTGAAAGTGCAGATTGCTTTGGTAGTATAGACACTTTAACAATGTTTGTTCTTCCAATCCATGAGCATGGAATACTTTTCCATTTCTTTGTGTATTCCTCAATTTTTTTCCTATGTTCTATAGTTCTCAGAGTACAGATCTTTTACCTTTTTGGTTAGGTTTCTTCTTAGGTATCTTATGGCTTTTGGTGCAATTGAAATGGGATTGATTCCTTGATTTCTATTTCTGATGCTTCATTATTGGTATATAGAAATGCAACACACTTCTGTGCATTGATTTTATATCCTGCCACTTTGCTGATTCCTTATAAGTTCTAGCAATTTTTTGGTGGAGTCTTTCAGGTTTTCTACATAGAGTATCATGTCCTCTGCAAAGAGTGAAAGTTTGACTTCTTCCTTGCTGATCCAGATGCCTCTTATTTCTTTTTGTTGTCTGATTGCTGAGACTAGGACTTCCAGTACTATGTTGAACAACGGCAGTGGGAATGGACATCCCTATCATGTTCCTGATCTTAGGGGAAAGGTCTCAGTTTTTCCCCATTAAGGGTGATATTAGCTGTGGGTTTTTTGTGTATGGCCTTTTTGATGTTGAGGTATGTTCCTTCTATCCCTACTTTTTGAGGGTTTTTATCCAGAAAGGATGCTGTATTTTGTCGAATGTTTTTTTCTGCATCTATTGAGAGGATCATATAGTGTTTATCCTTTGTTTTATTAATGTGGTGTATCACATTGATTGATTTGGGATGTTGAACCGCCCTTGGAGTCCAGGGATAAATCTCACTTGGTCATGGTGAATAATCCTTTTAATATACTGTTGGTTCCGATTAGCTAGTATGTTGTTGGGAATTTTGCAACCATGTTCACTAGAGATATTAGTCTGTAATTTTCCTTTTTAGTAGGGTCTTTGTCTGGTTTTGGGATCAAGGTAATGCTGGCTTTGTAGAATGATTTTGGAAGTTTTCCTTCCATTTCTGTTTTTTGGAACAGTTCAGAAAAATAGGTATTAATTCTACTTTAAATGTTTGGTAGAATTCCCCTGGGAAGCCATCCATCCCTGGACTCTTGTTTGTTGGGAGATTTTTAATTACTGATTCAATTTCTTTGCTGTTTATAGGTCTGTTTAGGTTTTCTATTTCTTCCTGTTTCCACTTTGGTAGTTTATATGTTTCTAGGAATTTATCCATTTTATCCAGATTGCCTAATTTATTGGCATATAATTCCTCATCATATGCTCTTATAATTGTTTGTATTTCTCTGATGATGGTTGTGACTTCTCGTCTCTCATTCATGATCTTATTTATTTGGGTCCTTTCTCTTTTCTTTTTGATAAGTCTGGCTAGGGGTTTATCAATCTTATTAATTCTTTCAAAGAATCAGCTCCTAGTTTTATTGGTCTGTTCTACTGCTTTTGTTTTTGTTTTTTTCTATATCATTTATTTCTGCTCTAATCTTTCTTGTTTCCCTTCTCCTGCTGGATTTAGGCTTTATTTGCTGTTCTTTCTTCAGCTCCTTTAGGTGTAAGGTTAGGTTGTGTATTTGAGACTTTTCTTGCTTCTTGAGGAAGGCCTGTATTGCTATATACTTCCCTCTTAGGACTACCTTTGCTGCATCTGAAAGGTTTTGGACTGTCATGTTTTCATTTTCATTTGTTTCCATGTATTTTTTTAACTCTTAATTTCCTGGTAGACCCATTCATTCTTTAGTAGGATATTCTTTAACCTCCATGTATTTGTGGTTCTTCCAATTTTTTTCTTGTGGTTGACTTCAAGTTTCATAGTATTGTGGTCTGAAAACATGCATGGAATGATCTCAGTCTTTTTGTACTGGTTGAGTCCTGATTTGTGACCCAGTGTGTGATCTACTCTGGAGAATGTTTCATGTGCACTGGAGAAAAATGTGTATTCTACTTCTTTTAGGATGAAATGCTCTCTATGTATCTGTTAAGTCCTTCTGGTCCAGTGAGACATTTCAAGCCCTTGGTTCCTTGTTGATCTTCTGCTTAGATGATCTGTCCATTGCTGTGAGTAGAAAGTCCCCTACTATTATTGTATTATGTTCAATGAGTTTCTTTTTTTTTTTAAGATTTTATTTATTTATTCGACAGAGATAGAGACAGCCAGCGAGAGAGGGAACACAAGCAGGGGGAGTGGGAGAGGAAGAAGCAGGCTCATAGCAGAGGAGCCTGATGTGGGGCTCGATCCCATAACGCTGGGATCACGCCCTGAGCCGAAGGCAGACGCTTAACCGCTGTGCCACCCAGGCACCCCTCAATGAGTTTCTTTAATTCTGTTATTAATTGGTTTGTATACGTGGCTGCTCCCAAGTTAGGGGCATAAATATTCACAATTTTTAGATATTCTTGTTGGATAGACCCCTTTTTTATGATATAATGTCCTTCTTCAACTCTTATTACAGTTTTTGGTTTAAAATCTAGTTTGTCTGATATAAGTATGGCTACTCCAGCTTTCTTTTGTTGTCCATTAGCATGATAGATGGTTCTCCACCTGCTCACTTTCAATCTGGAGTTGTCTTTTAGTCTAAAGTGAGTCTCTTATAAGCAGCATATTGATGGGTGTCTTATTTTTTTAAATCAATTTTAATACCCTATGTCTTTTTATTGGAGCATTTAGTCCATTTACATTCAGAGTAATTATTGAAACATGAATTTAGTGTCATTGTATTTACCTCTAACATCGCTGCTCCTGTAGATTGTCTGTTTCATTCTGATCTTTGTTACTTGTGGTCTCTCTTCCCAGTCAAAGTGTCCCCTTTAATATTTCTTGCAGAGCTAGTTTAGTGTTCATGAACTCCTTTAGTTTTTGTTTGTCTTGGAAACTCCTTATCTCGCCTTCGATTCTGAATGACAGACTTGCTGGATAAAGTATTCTTGGCAGCATATTTTTCCTATTTAGCTTGTTGAATATATCATGCCATTCCTTTCTAGCCTGCATCTCTGTGGACATGTCTGCTGCTAGCCTCTTGTGTCTACCCTTGTAGGTTAAGGACCCTTTTTTCCCTGGTGGCTTTTGGAATTCTCTATCTTTGTATTTTGCAAGTTTCACTATGATATGTCATGGTGTTAATCTGTTTCTGTTAATTTTGAGGGGAGTTCTCTGTGCCTCTTGGACTTGAATGCCTGCTTTCTTCTCCAGATTAGGGAAGTTCTCAGCTGCAATTTGTTCTAATAAACCATCTGCCCCCTTTCCCTGCTCTTCTTCTTCTGGGACCCCTATGGTATGGATAATATTTTGCTTTATTAAATCTCTGAGTTCTCTAAGTCTACCTTCATGATCTAATAGTTTTCTTTCCCTCTGCTTTTCAACCTCATTATTTTCCATAATTTTATCTTCAATATCACCTATCCTCTCCACTGCTTCTTCAGTCTCCTCACTGTGGTCATATCCAATCTGTTTTGTTTCTCAGTTATAGCATATTTTTATTTCAGCCTGACAATTTTTAGGTCTTTTTTCTCTGCAGCAAGGGTTTCTCTGGTGTATTCTATGTTTTTTTCAAGTCTAGCTCATAGTTTATGACTGTTGATCTAAATTCTTGTTCAGATATATTGTTTATATCTGTTTTCAGCAAGTCCCTAGCTGTGATATCTTCCTGATCTTTCTTTCTGGGAGAATGCCTCTGTCTTATCATTTTGGCTAAGTTTCTAGCTTTTGCATGTTATGAAAGCTTGTTATATTTCCTGCACCTCAGAGTAATCCTGTATTAAAAAGAGGTCATACATTGTCTAGGGCCTGGCACTTTGGGAAATGTTTCTGGTGTATACTGTGTGCACTCTGCTGTTGTGTTATGGCTTTTCTTTCCCACAGGTCAGTCCTCTGCAGAGTTCCTCCTTTTTTGAGTGGGGAGTGCTTGGACCTTAAACTAGGTATGTTTCGATCTGTTTTTTGAAAAAATCCCAGAAAAAGAGGAAAGAAATAGAGAGAAAAATTTTTTAAAAAGGGGGGGGGGGTAAAAAAAGAAAAAGAAAGAAAGAAAAAACTTGCTCAAAAAAAAAGAGAGAGAGAGAGAAAAGGAAAGGGAATGAAATAAAAACAGAAAATAAAAAAAATTATAAGTCTGATTCCAAAGAAAAAGAAAGGAAAAATATAAAGAAAAAGTAAAGAAAGAAAGAAGCCTGATTCCCATCCCCCTAAAAGAAAGAGAGAGAGAAAAGGAAATGGAAAAACAAACTAACAAACAAATAAAAAACTATAACCCTGATTCCAAAGGAAAAAGAATATGAAAAAAAAAAATTCGGCCTGGTCCTATTTCCACCGGAGCTGAAAGGGACGCTTTCATGCACCGTATGATCAGTAGACTTGGTGAATGGGGCATGCTGCCTGTGTTTCTTTTCTAGGGCAGAGATCAGCTGTGCTGACTCAGAGTCAATCCTGCCCCAGTAAAATAAAGCACTTGCCAAGCACAGGGGGATAGGTTTGCTGTAAGCAGCTCCCACCTCCACTGGGGGATGCTGTGTTGCTCTCTAATGTCCCACCATTTTGGTAGTAGGGATAAAATGGTGACACACCACTCTCTCATCCTGGACAGGGATCTCACACCTGCTGCTGTTCAGGAAGCCCTCACAACCCAACAGCCCTGGGCACCCAGCTCTCCTGTGTTTTAGGTTTGGCTCCTGGCTGGGATTTAAACCTCCAAATCTTAAAGGAGCTGCCACCTCTGGATTAGAGGTTTGCAGTGCTCTGACTAGTGCCTTTTGTCCCAGAAAAATAGTCCCCCATCTGCACAGTGTGTGGAATCGATGGCATGTCCCTGTGAAAAGCACTGACCAGGTTATTAACGCTCTGGTCTTCCCTTTGTCCCCTGCTGATGAAAGGTCATTTGCTGGTACCTGCAGGGTCTTTTGTCCTTGGAAAGGCAATATACCCTCTTCCAAACGTACTGCAGGAAGGGGAATGATGTCTCCCAGTGCCACCTCAGAGATCCCTACTCCAAATTCTGGTATTAGGTGGTATTTGTGGGTAATTTTGAAAAGCAAGTCTTTCAGGTTGTGGAAGGATTTCCTTGAGATCATGCTATCTAGTATTTCTGATATGAGAAGGACAAGTTATTCCTAGATTATTTAAATATTCCTTTAGTACATTTCTCTCTGGTGGCCTCCTCGTAGCCAGGATATGATGCCCATTGTCTTTCACCTTCCACTCTTGCATATGTTTGACTTATGAGTTTATATAAAATATTTATTGATTTTTAAAGCAATTAATGCATGTGTACAGTATAAAATTTAAAAGTATACACAGAACAAGTCAAATTTATGAAGCAGAGAAAGCTGCTTATTTTTAAATTTATGTATTAGGTATTCAGTCTCTCTAGAAGTTTGTGAGAAATTGAATATTCTATTTTTTAATCATCATTGGAGAATACTACGCACCTTACTATAGGCCACTTACTTCTCTCTTAACAATCATATCACTAAAGCAGGACTCAATATGTTTTAGATTCTGCACTCTTAAAATTTTCTCCTTTTTCAAAAACAGAAGATTTATAATCTGATGCAATATATACTTTGAAAAATATTTATGGGGCACCTGCGTGGCTCAGTTGGTTAAGCGTCTGCCTTTGGCGCAGGTCATGACCTCAGGGTCCTGGGATCGAGCCCCACATCGGGCTCCCTGCTCAGCGAGGAGTCTGCATCTCCCTCCCCTTCTCCCTCTGCGATTTCTCTGGCTCTCACTGTCTCTCAAATAAATAAATAAAATCTTAAAAAAAAAAAAGGAAAATATGTTTTAAGAAAATCAAACAATAGTTTTTGTTACGGGGTAATGTAAAGATGGTAGAAGTTTTCTGCATTTACATTTCTTAGAATATAGAATTGACCTCGTACTTAATATTCTGTCACATACTGTGTGGAGGTAGACAAAGGAAGCCACAGAAATCCCTGTTTGTGAAGCCTTTAGAGAGTTTTTGGGAACCACTGCAGAACTATGGACATTCTCCCATCTGCCCCTTATTCACTGCCTTGAAACTACTAAGCTATGCCATCCCTATCATCAGTTCTTCTCTCAGCGAGGAGTGTGTGAGAGCACAGATAGCATCTCTAGGGGAATCCATAATTCTTACATCCCATATGTAGATAATTTCACATTCATGTATATACATATATAAATACATAAGCAAATACTTGTACATACAGAATATATATTTTATGAGAATGTGCATAATGCACGTATATATGCATATGTAGTATATAATTGGAAAACTTTTGGTTAATAGATAAGTAGGTAGATTGATAGATAATTTTGATAATTTTTGATAATTTGGTAACTTCCAATAAGCTCCCTTTAGGAGCACGTTTTCAAGCCACCCAGTAGTAACATGGATCCACATTATTAAATTTCTAGTAAAATCACTGTGTTTCTTAAAAAGTAGAAATTCTACCCTCAATTTTTATTTTTATTGTTTTTTTCTTTTAATAATGATCTCTAGCAAGTTGTTTTGAATTGTGGATGTTTAAATTGGTATTTTTCCATTGTAGAAAGTACACTATGTGGTATTTGCTGAGCTCACGCCTCATTAAAAAAAAGAAAAAATATATATAAATATAAATAAATATTTATTTATTTAGAGAGTCTACAATCTCTTCTAAAGGAGTGGGCCTAGTCTGAGAGGAATACACTATTTAACCTCACCTCTCTGGGCTCAGCAGCTTGGACCTGTAATGACTCTTTATCACAAGGTAAACTAATCCAAGGATTAGGTCATTCAATTTTTCTCTGTGGAGAATTTGAGCCATAAAGACTCAGAGAAAGTCATTAGATAACAGTGAGTATGAAATTAACATAGAGTTGGTGCCAAAACAAGTCAAAACTCCATGCAAATAAAAAATTATAGGACAGAAGGAAGTTGTTATTAAACAGAAGAGACCGCTGAGAAGAAGAAAGCAAGAGTGAAGAGCACAGGTGCCGAGCACCAGTGACGTAACACCAGTGACGTAACTCCGGTGTCTGCGAGCCTAATGCCTCTGAAGCACTCCCCTTCCTCAGCCCGGCTGACTGCTGGGGTTCTCTGCTTTCAGTGTTCCCAGCTCAAGTGTCTTCCTTGTTTTATAGGGCTAAGACGTTTCTCATTACATATATTTCCCTAAATGTCCTCCTTTTCTCACTCGGTGCAGTTTACTTATGTTGATATATTTTAAAGTAATGAGTAGTAAGACTGGATGCATACAAGGCAAATGAGGAAGTATGAAAAAGATGTACTTGGAAAAACAAAATGCACTTGTACCTAGCATACGTTTGTTTCTGTAGCAAAAAGTTGAAATAATTAATGTACTGCTGTACAGTTTTACTATTGGGCTCCAGATGTATTTTTGGGAGATGCTATAAAAATTGCTGGCTCATTATTAGATCATATAATTTTGTGCAATTTTCTGGTTAAAACTTTTTTAAAAAAAAGATACTTTGAATAAAAAAAACTTTTATTCAATTTAGCTAAGAATGACGTTATATTATAACAAGCATAAAAAGTCCTGGGCATAAAAAAACTTGTAATAGACTGACACAATTAGTCTCAATATAATTGAACTCTCAAGGATATTTGTGCAGGCTAAGGCCAATTCCTGCTTATTTAATAGAGTTAGTAATTAACTGGCTTTGAGGATAATTAGTGGATATTCTAATTTTACATTTGTCTCATGAACTGAACTTCGTATTTATTTATTTTTCCACATTAAGGTATAAGTAACACCAATTGCTACAGCCAAATCTCAGACACTTTCCCAATATAATTTGATCTATGTGGGTACCATTTGACCTCTAATAGTTTTCTTCTCCTTCTTAAAAAAGATTCTGAATGTTCATTTATGCTATTGGAATAAGTACCAGAAACATGTGTGCTGTCAGATCACACCATGAGGAATATGGTTTAACAATCTTTTGGAGAAAATATGAACTGTATTCGGTTTATGATGGAAGACAGTTTGTGGGAGGATGCGCGTAGCGGAAGCACCGTGTGAAAAGCCTCTCCAGACGGTTAGCGTTAGTGTGCGTCAGCCGTGGGGGCTGCCAGCTGCGTTTGCAGGTGCACGTGCCAGATCCGATAGCCCGGAAACCACTGCAAAGAAGATCCATTGTTAGAAGCGAAGATGATGATGGTGATAAGGCCTAGAAAGGAGGATACAGGAGCCAAATAGAAGCAGTAGTCAGGACATGCATGTAGTGAGGGTGTCGGGCTGTTTAAAACGTTCATTTGGAAATACGAAAATATAGCTAAGTTTCCTATGGCTGTTATTTTAAAGAAACATGTTGAGAGTTCAAGGGTTTGAATTTTTTTCCCCTCACTATTAAAATTATTTCATATACGCCACAGTTTATTTCAGAAACAGTTAATACTTAATGCTCAGGGAATGAAAAGTAAATCTTTTACATATCTTTATGTTTTCAATTTTTGCTGCAGGGTTGTGACATTAATTAAAAGATACTACAAATGAATCTTATCCTTGCAATGCTTTGCAATGAGGTTTTTTCAAAAACGAGTGTCCTCGGTCCTTGAACAAGTCGGGTTTAAACAATGAGTGTCCACTTCTAAACTGAATTTTTGCAGAACGGTACTAGAAATGTATTTTCTTTGTTATTATTTTACTAATAATGTTTTCTTTTCCCCAGTTCATAGGAATGCAGTATATAATACAGGTAACATATAAAATATGTGTAAATCATTTATGTTACCATAAAACTTCTGGTTTTAGTTGTTTTTGGGGAGTCAGAGTTATATGTGGATTTTGTACTCTGCAGGTTTTGGCACTCCTACCCTCCATATTATTGAAGGGTCAACTATAACTCCAGTGGGAAAATGAGCTTTAATTTTTCTAGTCATGCTATTTTATTAGTTTTTATATCTCCTTAAAAAATGGATATTTCAGGTGTTGGAATAAAGACTATGAAACAATACCATTTGTGTTTGAGTCACTGTAACAACATATTAATAACTAAACATTTCCAATAAATTTTCAGCTATGGTTCATTTGTTGTGGTTTACGAGACATGGTTAATTTTTTAAGAACATTCAGGCCTGAAATATTAAAACCCATGACAGAAGCAAATATTATCACTGCTATTACATATACATATTAGGTTTTTCAGAGTTTTGTGGTCCTGTAATTAATATCTATTGGTACATTGGATTGCAAATATGAATTGTCAGAAAGAAATTTATAGGCTTATTTCTCTTATTAAATATTTTATCTATAAATATTAGAATGTTAAAGCAATCTTTAACAGCAGTGTGATGAGTGAATATGTATGTTTACTTAATAGATTTGTTAGTCTTTAAATTGGGACTCTAAACAGGCTAATTGAAATAGAATAGCTAAACCATATAACTTTTTCTTTCTTTTTGCTTTATTTGTTCAGTGTGGAAATCTCATTTTAACGTGATATACTTTAGGAATATTAAATGTGTCCCTATTATTGTAAATACAAAGAGACTGATAAAGCGTAAAATCATACTATTATTGTAATCACATTTCAGGATATTGCAGGTTTAAAAACACTTGATGGATTTGCTGCCTGTGCCCTGACAGAATGGTGTTTCCAGTGTCCAGCTTTTAATGCCCTATTAAAGGAAATAACTGGTGCCCTGTCACTTTAACATATCCCCAAGGTCATACTAGAATCATATCTGACTTTAATATTTCTCTTAGAGTGATACATTTATTAACAAAATGGAAAATTAGTCTGTGATGGACAGTGTTCGCCCTCCAAGCAAACAAGCCCCTTGGAACACAAAGGCTTTCATGCAAAAGCTCTGTTTGTGCTGTGAGTTTGTTCTGTTTCCACATGAAATGCTGATCACGCTCTAAAGAAAAAGATTGCCAGAAGTTAGTAATTTTGACAACTCACAGGGGGACTGTGATCACTTTTTACACTCTACAGCTAAGAATAATTAAAGTAGCATCTCCTGTTTTAACTAGATTTATTTTGGATAGAATCTTTTTCTGGGTTAAGGGATGAGCTGAACTAATCATGCAAGAAGAGACATAAGGAAATAAGAAAAGATTAATTGAAATAAAGAGAGCCATAGAAAGATTTTTATGTTAAAAATGGCAAATTGCCTTAGTAAAAAATATTATGAGGTTTGTTATGTGCTCTTCAAAATGATAGGCTGTAGATTTGTAAGGAGATTAAAAAGATAGAAAAAAAGAGGATTGAGTGTTGAATTTAAACTTCTGAGCAACATGGTCATTTTTTTTTTTTTAGTGCAAATCATTTGTAACAGAAATTCCAAGAAACAGCCCTAAAAAAGTCATTAAAATCCCTTTCTTGCTTTTTATAATACGTAATCAAGAGAATGAGAGTAAAATCAGTGTTTCTTATTAGATAAGGGTTCACAGTGTGCAAACCTTTTATTTTCTTACAGATTTATGTGGGGTCTTCTGATTGTTTTGTTTTGTTTTGTTGTATCAGACATCATTCACAGGGACAATAAAGGCTTCCAGTCTTGCTAGCACAAATTAAAGAACTGTGAGTTGTTTTGTCTTCATGAAAATTTCTACTGCTCTGTTTTGTTTGGGTTTTTTACATTTTTAATTTTTTTAAAAAATTCTGTGGTGATGGTTATATCACACACCAGTCAAAAAGAAGAGAAAATGATAAAAGTTTCATGAGTTTATTAAAGTTTTGCAGGCACTGCAAAGCCTGGAAAAATAGTTGTTGCTATAATCCCCTGCAGTAGTTCTGGTTGGGCGGCATTTTATTCATTATGGGAGGAGGGATTGAGGGTAAGGATTGAAAAGGACAAACGGGATACCAAAGCCAAACGCAGATATGTTATTTGGACTATATTCAAGGTTCTCATGGCTTTCTGTGCTGCCATGTGTAACTTGACAAACACTATCTGGGAGAAAATAGGGTTGTGGGAACTTAAGCCCCAGCAGTTTCATAGGGGATCATTCTTGCTAAGGGAGTGCAGTATTTTGCTAATTTCAAGATCAAGGGTAAAAATTATGGAAACTGCTCTTCTTAATTTGATCTTTCAAAATAATTTGTCTTGTGTTAAATTTACTTAATCCCATGTTATTTATGAATATCCTTAAGTGTATAGTAGATCTGATCATTGCTACCAAGAAATTGGTGTTAACTTATTTTTTACAAAGTAAGCACAGGCCTAAGTTGTATGGCGAAGGGTTTCTATTTAACTCATTTTTAACCCTTACTACTGAATATATAGTTTTCAGCAACAATAATAAATCACTGAAGAAAGGAATGATTAGTGGAATCACATGTCGTTGCTGGAAGAGATGTAGGTAGCTCAATAGCGCTAATATTTGAGAAAACATTGGCTAATTTAAAATAATGAAAGATGAGAGCTACCTACGTGGCTCAGTCGGTTAAGTGTCTGACTCTTGATTTCTGCTCAGGTCACTATCTCAAGTCCTGAGGTCAAGTGCTGTGTCGGGCTCTCTGCTCACTGTGTAGTCTGCTTGTCTCTCTCCCTCTGCCCCCCCCCCGCTCCGGCACTCTCTCTCAAATTAATTAAATAAATAAACAAATAAATAAATAAAATCTTAAAAAAATAATGAAAGACAAGCAGTTAAATGAAGTAACTAAACATTTTGAGAAGTTAAAAGAATATGGTGGCCACCTGCTAAATGTTTTGTGTTTCTCTTTTACACCTAGGAAGAGTCTGCCTTAGGCTATTTAATTGTTTTTGAATAATCTTTTCTGCTATTGCTTAATCTCAGCTTTTAGGTATAAGTGCTAAATGGTAAATTACCACTGCATAGCTGCTTACTAGGCCCACTAATATCTTAATGGCTCTCCTGAATTCCCCCTAACTTATTCTCCAGTTTTATGGAATAACTATCTCCTGCACAATTATCAACCCTTCCCATGATGATTCTCTTGAATGACTCTGAGCTCTTTTTCACACTAAAATTATTTTCCTGATTACTATCCAGCTTATGACGGTTCCACAAAAGGTGGCAAGAACCATATTGAAAGCCCTGGCACTTACTGGTTCTTTTCTATCTTTCAGGCATCAGTTCACTTCCTCAGATAGGCCCGTCTAGCTACTCTCTGATCTCACCTTTCCATTGTCTTTATGGAACATGACTTCTGAATTCTCTTGGTCATCTTTCTATATTTAATGCCTTTCTCCACCCCTCTCCACAGCTCTTCCCGGTCCCTCGGTGAGAGCAGGGTTTATCTATATTCTGCTGTATCCAAGCAACTTTGAGAGTGTTGGCTCTACACTGTAATTTAGAAAATATATGTTTAAGGAATAAATGGGTTCATTAAATAATGGAAAGTCAGTTTTTCTGATAATATTGAGTATTATCAATAATACTAGGCTTGGGAGATGATTCTTTTAAGGCTATACACTAGCAAGAGAAATAGTTTTTCTCTGTTTAAACTGAAATTTAATTTAATACTATATAAAATGAGACGTTTTTCATAGTATTTTTAATATTGCCATGGAATTTACAATAATTACATAAAAATATCAGTTGTCCCAGCTTCTCCAAATGATCTGGATTCTGTGGAACCATATGTGCTCTAAACATAGGCGCTCTGTCGGACAGTTGCTTGACCTCCTTTTCCCTCACGTTGACTGAATGATTATCAGTATATGTGCCTGAGAATTTGTAGAGCCAGGAAGTGGAGATCTACCCAAAATTATTGTTGAGAAACACTTTTGCACTTTAATTGCTACACATTCCATGAAAGTTTTTATTTACTAAAGATGCTGGAGAATACTCAATGAAGAAAAGGTTTTGAATACTTTAGTGGGGCACTAACTCAGCTCACAAAGGGTTCATTTTGATGTGATTTTATTTATTCAGAGGTACAATATTTTAAAACAAGACATTTCAGATGACCTGGACAAGCAATATAAATTAAAGAAATAAATCTCTCCATTATTCCATTCCTCTTATCATGGCAATATGGGTAACAGTTATGAATTATTTTTATCGACACATGCTTGTATTTTTTTCATTCAGAACTATTTGTTGTGCAGTTATTATATTCCAGATACTATAGTAATTTCTTGGGCTAGAGAAACTAGTAACATATAATACCTACCATC
Organism: Ailuropoda melanoleuca; assembly: GCF_002007445.2. NCBI lineage: Eukaryota > Metazoa > Chordata > Mammalia > Carnivora > Ursidae > Ailuropoda > Ailuropoda melanoleuca. The sequence continues at coordinate 17,138,917 of NC_048235.1, read as the reverse complement.
CAGAGGATTGCAGTGTAATATGGAGGGTACATATGAAAAAAAAATACAATAAATCTACGAGGTGAAAATATGCAAACCTAATATTGACAGGTCTCAGAGCTTGGATGTGATATTTGCTTTGTAACCCTATGAATTTGTGTTATCGAACTTAATGTAGTGTTTGAGTATTCCTTTGCATCTAATAATAGAAAACACATCTTCATCAATTTCAACACTTCTTTTAGTCATTTTAGATGTAATACATTCTCATGTCCCACTCAAATATCTGTGCTAGAATTTTCTCTTCATTACAGTGACTGCCCCTCTGAGCTTCAAGGTCAAAGATGACTCTTTTCTTCACATGGTACTTCACATCCAGTGCAACCTCCCGATGCAGCGCTCGCGGCCCCTCTCTGTCCTAGAGAGAGCAGGGACACTCACGTCCTCCAGGTTCACAGCCATTCATGTTTCATTTGTTCTGACCTGAGGACCCCTTCTGAAGATTGCTCAAGAGTAGAGAGAGTAGTGGTAAAGAATGTTTCTTCCTCTATACTCTTTCCAATCCCATATAATGCAATGTAACTTGATTTCATTATAAATTCTTGACTAATCAGAAATCTTTTGGAATGCATATGGACAAACAACAACAGAAAAAAATCTCAACGTTGGCCTGCTGTTTTAAAGTTATGCAGTGTTAAGTTTCATCAAAAAAGTCTTCTGGCTGTCTGGGAGAAAGATCACACACCATGTGACAGGGGAAATAAAGACACAAATATTAATATTTGAAATATGTCATTAAACAAGTATGAGTTCAGTCAGGTCAGAGTTACCCCCAATTCTCCATGATTTCCATGTGATATATGATATGGAGGCCTACATAGGGTCATTGCATCACCCAGTGATGTCTTGTTTCTTCTCATCACCAAAAATGCCTGGCTGGCTTTTGCTAAGTTATAACTAGACCTATTTGATTCAAATCCCATCTGCTTCAAAGATTTCTACAATTTTCCTTATTAACCTCTACTCAGTTTCCACTTTATTTTATGGTATATAAGGCTTTTCACGGATGTCCCTGGTTGTAGTCATCAGATTCCTCCACAGGTACTAGCATTTTCTGTCATTAATTCTGTATACTTCTATGGTGTACAGACAGGTTCCTCTGCCTTCCTTCACTTTTTTCAGCCACAGGAAGCGTAGTGAAATCGCTTCCGATTCACTTAGGACCTGACATCTCACTCATCACCTTTCATTTATTGCTTCCACAGAATCATCTGATAGGGATATGGAGCACTCTCATTTTTCTGGAACCCTCAAGTTCAAGCAAGAATTTTGGATTATCATTAATTTCACAATCTCAACATTTCTTTTCACTTTCAGAGACTTGCCCAAAAAAAAGGTCAAGGTTGGGGCACCTGGGTGGCTCAGTTGGTTAAGCATCTGCCTTAAGCTCAGGTCATGATCCCTGGGTCTGGCGATGGAGCCCGGCATCGGGCTCCCGGCTTCTCACTCTCTCCCTCTGCTACCTGTACCGCTCATTCTCTCTCCCACTCTCTTATCAAATAAATAAAATCTTTTAAAAAATGGTCAAAGTTAATTCTCTTTTCTTCAAAAAGCCGTATCAATAACAAACTCTCTGGATCTCTTTCTCATTTCCCCAACTTGCCCATTTAGAAAGAACTGGGAAATTTTCTTTCTGGAGAAGGTTAAGAACCATCTAGGCAAAAAAGATGTCTTTTACTACTGGAGATAGCATCCAGTGCTCATGTGGAGGAAATTATCTCAAATAAAAGTATGGGAGTTTATCCATTGTAATAGGATTAAAGGGAGAGAGAAGGTGGGGGAGAAAAAGTGGGGAGAGAAATGGGAGAGTTGGTGGTAGGATAATGTGAATGTATTTCAATTATTTTTGTTTTTTCACTGAAATAAGAAAGGTTATCAGCCAAGAGTGAGAATGAGGAGGCAGACATTTGAAGTTTGAAGAAAGAAAAGTCAGAACTGAATGTCCTAGGAGGGATAACAAATGGACGAGGGAAACGCTGTGATTACCTTGAAGCATGAAGGACTCACAAAGTTTGTGATTGTGAACTTAAAAGTGAGACCAGTCAGCATAGTCTGTAGTTTTCTCTAGCTATGCTTATTTGATTTGGGGTAACAAAGAAATGTAAGCAGAGTAGAATTTTATGAGGGTAAAATTTTTGCCAGTTATACTTGGGAAAGAGAAGGGTAAGAGAGTTAAAAGTAAAATCAAAGATGTGATTATAATGATGGATTATGGAATCTAAATTAAGTACATGGTAGACTTTGGAAAGGTCATTAGGTAAAATGTTTGGAAACGTAAGGGAGATTGGGTCATTGTTTTTTTGTAGGATTTAATGTCCAAGTAGTTAAGTTTCTAGAAGAGAGTGTTAGTTGGAATAAAGTTACGGAGGAACTTATGACAAGGATTACTTTTACTATAAACATGGTGGAGATAGAAGTAGGAAAATAAAAATCAAAGATATTCCTGGACTTCTGAAATATAGGAGGTTTTTGTAATTTTGGATTATGCTTGTGTTCCAGTCAGTCGTGGACCTGATGGGTTTAAACATATAAAATAATTTTTTCAACTTTAATCAGAGGGTCATTTCTCTTTGGAATACTTTATTTGGATTATTTTTGACTAACAGTGATAGTTTGTCCAATTGCTCCTCTGAAACTATAGTCTAGCCAATTACTTTAAACTGAAAGAAGTAGGGGGGAAGGAAAGATTATGTATTGAATACTGGTTGTGCCAAGACCTATTCCCGATTCATTTTCTTTCTTATTTGTTTTTTAAGATTTTATTTTTAACTAATCTCTATACCCAATGTGGGGCCAGAACCCACAACCCTGAGATCAAGAGTTGCATGCTCTGGTTTTGACCTTTGGTTTTGAGACTTGTGGAAGGATCCACGAAGCAAGAGAATTTGTTTTAGGTAGAAGTTTTCAGACAGCAGGGGCACTTCTATGGTTGGTCATCTCAGTGAATCTTATCTACAGGAAGGGCAGAACAGAGCGAGGCTCAACATATAATTGGCAAAGTAGTAGCATGCCCTTATACGAGCTGCTACAGGTAAATGTTTGCTATTTGGTCGATGCCACAGTGACTTTATTTTTGTATTTTCTTAGATAAAAGAATTCTTTGACAAAAAAATTATAAAGTGGCTTTCATTTTATTTATCATAGTCTAAGAGTAACCTTGCATAAAGTTATTATTCCCTGACACTTTTTACTAGATTCTAGTAATGGTAAATATAAATAGAGATGTAGGTCTCTAGATTTAGAGAACTCTAGATGCAGGACTGTGTTTACATTCTAAGTCTTCTCTTCCTAAATATGTGCCCCATACAGCTTTCTCAGTCTATGACCCAGTTTATCTTTACATATTTAATATAGATATTGAAGAAGATCTTTCTCATAGGATTTTTTGAAGATTTATTAGATAATCTATTCAGGAGACCTAACATAGACTATATAACATAGAATAAATTCCAATATATCTTAGCTAAGAATATTATTATTATCAGATATCCAGTAAGTTTTGAGAAAATAACAGAATCAATTAAGAAGATTAATGAATCAAAATTCTCTATGTATTTTACTTGATTATTTTCAATAATTATTTAAGACAAAGTACACCTGAAAACAGTGAGAATAGAGGCACTTTCCTTGTGTTTAGTAAGATCTGTATCACCAATTTTTTCCAAACACATCAAGCATTAAAAATTATTTCATAAATGTCCCAAAGTCCTTTCTTAAATAGATAATGCATTTTTTAAAATAAATAATCTGCTTCCTTTAAAATATTTGTATCTTTGGGTGAAGTTCTGCATTAAGTAGGAACTTATTTTTATATTTTATTATTTTTTTAAGATTTATTTTTTGGGGGTGTGGGTTGAGAGGAGGGACAGAGGGAGAGAGAGACTCTTAAGCAAGTTTCATGCCCATTGTGGAGCCCAACATGGGGCTTGATCTCAAAACCCTGAGATCATGACCTGAACCAAAATTGAGAGTCTGATGCTTTGCTTCCTGAGCTTCCCAGGCACACGAAGATTTTATTTTTAAATAATCTCTACTTAGGACTCGAAGGTACAACCCATTAGATCAAGAGTCACATGCTCCACTGACTGAGCCAGCCAAGCACCCCTTATTTTTACATTTTAAATAAAGGTTAGCAATACTGTATAGCAAGAACTCTTCCTACTCAAATGTGTTGCTTTTATTTTGCTATTTTTCTAATTTATCATGTGAGAATTTCAGTGCGTAGCACTACTAAATTTATATACCTACAGCATGTTTATCCTTTATTCTGATGTATCTTAATGTAGAAAAATGTATATCTGACTGATTTATATTGACATCTGAAAATAAATCTGAATATCCTAGAGCACAGACATATCTTTTGACTATGTATATATATGTTACTATATATATGAAATATTTATATATTTATTTTTAAATTTTATATATATTCTTAAGATTTAGTTATTTTAGAGAGAGAGTGAGTGTATGTATGCACAGGGGGAGGGGCAGTGGGTGAGAATCTCAAGCACATTGCCCGCGGAGCACCCAGCCTGAGGCAGGCTCAAGCCCATGACCCATGAGATCATGACCTGAGCTGAAACCAAGAGTCAGATGCTTAACTGACTGAGCCATCCAGGCACTTCTTGACTATATTTTATAATTTGTTTTAGAATGGAATAAAATTGCAAAAACAATTGATCATTTAAGTAATAAGCCATTTTAGACAAAAATAAATTCTAACTGGAGGTGTTTGAAAAGACGTGAAATAAAATTTTCCCTACTAGGGTATGAGCTCTATGAATTCATGGATTTTTGGCGGTTACTTTAGTCCTAATGTTTTGCAGACTCCAGAATTTTGTCTGATTCATTGTAAATGACAAATCCATTTTTTGTTGAATACATAAGTGAAACATTATGAATGTTTTGTAAGCTGCAAATTAACAAAATGTAAAAGAAGATATGTGGTGCTAAGAGTAATTTTGGCTGTGTAAAACCCAGTTCACAGTTTATACACTTTAATTATCTAAATAAAGTAACAGTGTATATTTAAAATTATTATATTAGCAATTAAACACTCAAAAGAAATTAAAGAACCAAGGGAAATAATGTCAAAACCATACTTGATTTAAATATTTGAAATAGCTTATCTTAAGCAAAATACTATGAAATAATTTTTTCTTCTAAGAAATGGAGAAAAGTGGTTTTCCATTTTAATAATATTATAATTAGTCCAGTAGTTTTTGTGGGGTATGTTTTGAATTAATTTCTATGCTGAAGACAACTAAAATAGGTCCTGTATCTCACAGTAGTGCCATGGTTTCCCTAACATTTTCTCCTAGTGTTTACCTCTCAATGGATGCAATGTAGTATCATTCTGTATTAATATTCAGTGCTTAAAGTACCCTTAAGTTAACTGTCATAAAATTATTTAAAGAATAATTTTTAAAGTGCTTTATTGAGGTATAAAATGCATAGTATAAAATCCACCATGTTAGGTATATGATTCAATGATTTTTAGTGAATTTAAAGAGTTACGCAACCATTACCACAATCCTAAATCAGGACATATCCGTTACCCCAAAAAGAGTCTTCTTGCCTATGTACGCAACCCCTGTTCTGATCCACAAACCTGTGTAATCGCTAGTCTACTTTCTTACTCTATAGATAGGCCTCTTTTGGACTTTTTATAAAGGTAGAATCATACTTTTTTTTTAATCTGACTTCTCTCATTTAGCATGTTTTTGAGATTCATCTATATGGTAGCATGTATTAGTACTTGATTCCTTTTAATCACCAAATAAATTCCATTTTATGAATATGCAGATTTTGCTCATTCATTCATTAGTTCAAGAATATATAAATTCTTTCTAACTTTTGGCTATTAAGAGTAATGATAGCATGAATATTTGAATACACGTCGTTTTGTGGACGTATTTTCATTTCTCATGGGCATTACTGCCTGCAGCGTCTGAGGGGTCCTCTTTCTCCATATCCTCGCTAACCCTTGCTACTGTATATCATTTTTATTATAGTCATTCTAGTGCATGTGAAACAGATTGTCCTTATGGTTTCAATTTACATTTCCCTCATAACTAATGATATCGATCATCTTTCCATCTACTTATTAGTCATTAATATATCTTCTTTGGTGAGGTGTCTATTCCAACTTTTGCCCATTTTTTTCATTGGGTTTTTGTGTTCTTGTTATTGAGTTGCAAGTGTTATCATATATTCAGGATAACAGTACTTTATCTGCAGTATAATTTGCAAAAAATTTATTTTAGTCTATGACTTTTCCTTTTATTTTCTTAACAGTGTTTTCTTTTGTGTGTGATATAATCATTTAAAATTTTATAAAGACTAATTTATTATTTATTCTTTATTGATCATGGTTTTGGCATCATACTAAGAACTCCTGCCCTCATCTAAGTTTACATAGATTTATACCTGTGTGTTCTTCTAAAAGCCTTATAGTTTTAGTGCTTACATTTAGTTCTATGATCCTTTATTTAGTTCATTTGAAATAAAGTTATAAATTTGTATCTTTTGCATGTGAATACCCAATTGTCCCAGCAACATCTGTTGACAATACTATCTTTCCCCATTGAATTGCCTTGGCAATTTTGTCACAAATTAACTATAAATGTGAAAATTTATTTCTAGACTTTGAATTATGTTTCATTTAGCTGTAATTCTATACCTAGTGCCATGATTGCACTTCCATTTTTATATTTAGAATTTGCAACAAAATTATAAATTTCAGCAAAAAACAACCAACCAAACAAACCAAATTAGACAAGTCCAAACAAAAAATACTCTGCAGGGACTTTAATAAGGGGTGGCATTGAATCTATAGATCAGATTGGGAAGAAATGCCATGTTAACAATATTGAGTCATCCCGTCCTTGAACACGGCCTGTCAATGTTTTTAAGATGTTCTTGAATTTCTCCCAGCAATAATTTGCGGTTTTCAGTATTGAAGTCTTGTAATACTTTTAAAAAAGTTATTCTGAAGTATATTTTTATGCCACTAGGAATGAGTTTTTTCTTAATTTTGTTTTTAGCCTGTTTATTGATAGTGTATCATCTGTTAGCATTGGTAGATAGATCTGGCATCTGTCTAACTTGATGAGCTCACTTGTTACTTCTAGAAGTGTTTTGTGCATTTTTTAGGGGTGTTTTGTTGTGTCGTGTTTTGTTTTTACCTAGTTGATTGGTAGTATGCAAACAAATATGTCTTTCTTTAAATCTGGATGCCTTTTATTTATTTCTGTTGATTTATTGCACTTGTTGAACTTCCAGTATAATGTTCAGTGGACATAGTAAGTCATTATCTTTGCACTATTTCCCTTTTTATGAAGGAAGCATGCATTTTTTTACTATGATATATAATGTTAGCTGTAGGTTTCTCATGAATGCTCTTTATTATGGTAGAAAGTTTTCCTTCTATCTCTACCTCTAGTTTGTTGAGAATTTGTATAATGAAGGAGTGTTGGATTTATATTGAATTGGGTGTTGAATTTTATCAAATATTTCTTTCCTTGTGATGAAATTGGCTTTGGTATGAAATGCTGGACTCAGAATGAGTTGGGAAGCATTCTCTCCATTTCTACTTTCTGGGGGGAGGAGTTTGTGAAGAATTAGCATTTCATCTTTAAATGTTTGAATGAATACATCCATGAATGCATCAGGGCCTAGAGTTTTCTTTGCGGGAAAAATTTTATTTACTAACTCAAACACTTTGTTATTGTTCTATTCACATTTTCTCTTTCTTCATCTTCTTATTTATTTCTTTGCGTGTATATGACACACAACGTCACATTAGTTTCAGGTGTACAGAGTGACTTGACAAGTTTATACATTATGCTGTGCTCACCACAAGTATAGCTAATATTTGCCCCATTAGTAACTATTACATTATAATTGGCTGTATTCCTTATGCTCTGCTTTTTATTCCCATGATTTACTCTTTTCATAACTGGAGACCTGTATCTCCCTCTCCCCTTCACCCATTTTGTCCAATCCCCCAGACCACTGCCCTCTAGCAACCATCAGTTTTTTTCTCTGTGTTTATAGTTCTGATTTTGGTTTTTGTTTGTTTATTCATTATTTTTTTTAGATTCCATTTATGAGTGGAATCATATGGTATTTGTCTTTCTCATTCTAACTTATTTCACTTAGCATTATAACCTCTAGGTTCATCCATCTTGTCTCACATGGCATGACTTCATCTTTTTTATGGTTGTGTAACATGCCATTGTATATACAGGTACATGTTTTCCTTACCCATTCCTCTATTGATGGACACTTAGGTGCTTCCATAATTTGGCTATTGTAAATAATGCTGCAATAAGCATAGAGGTGCACATATCCTCTTGAACTAGTGTTTTCATTTGCCCTGGGTAAATATCCAAGAGTGAAATTATTGGATCATATGGTATTTCTATTTTTAATTTTTTGAAGAGATTCCATACTATTTTTTGCATTGGTTGCACCAATTTACATTCTCACCCCTTTCTTCTTGAGTTGTGGAAATTTGTATTTTTTTGGGAATTTTCCATTTCTATATTATCTAATTTATTAATAGTTAACATAAAGTTCTTTGTATTATTCTGATAATAATTTTAACTTCTGTGATGTCAGTAATTATGTACATTCGTTCTTGATTTTGTTAATTTATATCACCTTTCTTTATTGTCAGTCTTCTAAAATATTTGTCAATTTTATTGATCTTTTAAACAACGAACTTTTGTTTTTATTGATTTTTCTATTTTTCTGTTTTCTTCTCAGATCTTTATTATCCTTTATGTTTAGCTTATTCTTCTTTCTTTAGTTCTTAAGGTAGAAATTTAGATTATATTTTTGGAATCTTTATTTCTTCATGTGGATTCAAATTACTGTCCTTTGTGCTTAAATATTTCACTTAGCATTTTTTAAAAGCTGTATTTATTTATTTGAGAGAGAGAGCATGCAAGTGAGGGGAGGGGCAGATGGAGAGGGAGAGCATCTCAAGCAGGCTCCCTGCTGAGTGCAGAGCCTGAAGCAGACCTGATCTCAGGACCCTGAGATCATAACCTGAGCCAAAACCAAGAGTTGGCCACTCAACTAAGTCACCCAGGCACCTCCTGCTTAGTGTTTTTTTAAGGCTGGTCTGCTAATGATGAATTATCTTAGTTTGGGTATAAATTGTAAATGCTTCATTTTTTAAGAATAGTATCTTTGCATCCAAAACTCTAAGTTGACAATTTTGTTTGGTTTTTTGTTGCTTTTGGGGAGAGGTTTTAATGAACACCTCACTCACCCATTCTGAAAATTAAAAGGATTCTTGAAAACAAATAAATTATTTTTACAAAACAAAGAAGGTAATTTGAAAAGAAACAAAGGAAAAAGGATATAACATTAGCTAGGTCTTGATTATTGATTCTTTACTCGGTCAAGACTATAATGGATCTAAATATTTGACTTTTCTCCAGTCGTTGGCCAAGAACTAGTGACTATTCTTACCAAATTTATTTCACTTTAAATACTTGTATAGAATAAGTAGAAAAGCTCTTTATTATAGATATTATACAGTTGTATTTAAAAAAATATTACTGCCTGGCAATCTGCACCTTTCAAATGCATCTGTAATTATTGATGTGGTTGGATTTACATCTGCCTTTTTGCTATTTGTATAATCAATCAACCACACTTCAACTGTGAAAATATCCTTTTTACATATACCCTTTTTCTCCGAATGCCCACATACCATTTATTCAGTGTTCTTTATTGTAAGAGACAGAAACCCAATTGACCTGAATTAACAAATAATTTGTTCACATAATCTGAAAGTTCAAATAACTCACAAAGTTCTTGTATCTTTGACTTCTTCTTTATGATTTTATTTCAGTAGCAAAAAGACCATTATGACACACAGATTTGTATCCTACCTGTTTGGGCACTGCAAAGGGAAATGATCATAATTTCCCCTAAGTTTGAGCAAGAGTACCAGGACTAACAGGCATTGGCTATAACTTACTGCTGAGCCCATCACTATGGTCAAGGGAATGGATTTATCTTATTGGTTAGGCATGTGTCAATGACCGTTACAGGTGCCAAAAGATATTATAAACTATTCTAAAGCCTGAACCTCCTCAAAAGTAATAGATATTTTTGAAAAAAAGAATGTTGAGCTGGCAAAAACAACAGCCTTTTATTATATCCTCTTCTTGATATGCTGTTTTACTCTCCTATTCTTAATTGGTTTTATTTTTCCCACAGTACTGACAGAATCTGTTTGTAAAAAGTGTCCTAGTTGGTAGTGCCTACCCCACTCATTTAATGAAGTAAGATAGTCTTTATCAACTTCTTAAGGAGAGTTCCAACAGTTTCCATAGGTAATAAAATTTTTTAGTTCTACTGGAATTAAAATGAAGGCAAGTGTACCAGATTGCATCCCTCAAATATTTGTACACACATATGCGTGCCTACATATGCATGGACACACACACACAAATGTACATATTCACATATATAACTCATCCCATGTGTTCATCTTACAATATGACTGGCATGTCCCTTATGAAGAGTGGAGAGGTCTGTTTTCCTTGAATAAAGTGAGACTTATGACTATTCTGACCAATAGTGAGTGGTAGAATTTACGCTATGTGATTTTTGAAGCGAATTCATAAAATGATACAACTTTCTTGCCCAGCTCTCTCTGTCTCTCAGAACATTTGCTCTTGAGAGCCAGCCACCCTGATGTAAGAAAACCTAGACCACAAGAAAATGTCATGTATAAGTGTTCTAACCCACAGCACCAAGCAAGGTCTCAGGCATACCAAACATCAACTCCCAGATATTCAAGTTAGTAAGCCCTCAAATGATTATAACCCCCAGATTTTGAGCTGTGGCACCTGATACCAGTGGAGCAGAATCCAATAATTCTACTAAGCCATGCCAAAATTGCATATTTGAGAAAAATAAATATGTTATTGTTTTAAGCCATTATATTTTAGATTCTTTAAGTAGCCATATTAACTCAAATTAAAGAATATGTATATTTTTAAAAATACCTGTTACTCTTTCATATCTGTACAGTACTGCTGAAGAATAAATCATATGAAAAGTTAACCTCTAGATGACTGTCAGAGTGAAAACTTAGGGTAATATCTAAAAAGCCCACTGGTAGCTAATTCTTGAAAGGGGAGAATGTGATGACTTGGTGTATAGTTTGGTTTATCTCTTGTAGCATGAGCCCAAGTTTTGCTACTACAAATGTTTGGCACATATTTATCAGGAAGAGTGGAAATCATTGTGAATTGTTAAAAGTCTCAAAGGGATGCCTGAAGCAATCAAAGCCAAAATGTATGCTTCTAGTATGTAATCTCTGACAGGTGATGTCTCTAAAAATATACCACTCATTTCTTTTTGGCACTTGCTACTAATCTCCATTAAAGCAATTACTTGAATTTTAACTATTCTCATTTTGGGTGGAGTAATTTAGTAATGCATTTAAAATTAGTTATTTTAAATTTTAAAAATTAGTTGCACGGCATCCATTACCTATTTCTCAAAAAATTATGTGCAGAGTTAGTACTTTGAGAAACCTTTTTATTTATTTATTTATTTTTTAGTTAAAAGTCTTTTGCTATGTAATTTCCCTGGTGTACTCTAAACAAAGAAAGCTAGTTATCGTATATTAGAATACGAATGCTCAGGTCTTTGGAAAGATAGGCAACAGAACATGCAATGCTATAAAAAGCCAGACATGGATGTGATTTTTACTATTACATTCTATGAAAGACTCAGTGCATTTACTGAGGCAGAGAACAGAGTGAAATTTTATTTGAATGGAATAAACTACTTGTTCTATTACATTACTAAAGATAATATAGGTCAGTAACTATATTGATGGTCAGGTCTTCAGAATCAAATTCTCAAATCTCTTTTTCGAAGTTGAGCCAACCATGAATAAGAGATGTCTAAACACATAAATTTGAGTTATAGTAAATTATTTTGGACAATAATTCAAGGACAATGATGACCTGTTAACATTCAGAACACTGATACCAGAATTTTAGACAATAGGCATAATGTGTGAAGTACTAACGCAGTGCTTTAAAAAAGTCTCCCCATAAAAATAAACTGTAGTTATTGTAGAAAAGACATGGTATTGGATGATTTGTAGGAATATAAGTGTGTGTTCATATAAGTGTTCATGTGTGTAGTCATGTATACATGTGTGTATAAATAAAATATTCATGCGATTAATCATGTTTTAACTTTGATATCAAGTTAATGCATGGTCTAAACATTCAAATAAAGAATTTAGATAAAAATACTTTGTCAGTATGTCTTTAAGTATGCAATCTAAACAAGAAGGTGTGGTGGGGTAATTTTAATATTATTAAGTTTTGACACTGTGGTTGGACTGGCATCAAATTACAGTTTTTAAATTATTTGGTCTTATGAAAACTATGAACATATTTTTAAAAATAATTTTATAATATTAGTTATCAAAAGTTCAAGCCTTAGACTGATTGTCTGGGCATATAATTCAGAATTGGAAATAGTTTTTCCTTTGCTTTGAAACCATTGCTCTGTTGTTTCCTACCTTCCAACATTGCTGTTGAAAGTCAGATGCCTATCTAATTTCCTACTCTTTCTATGTGAATTTTTTTTCACCTTTCTCTAACATTTTAGGATTTTCTCTTTGTTCTTGTGTTCTGAATTGTCCTGATGATATGACTTGGCATGGAAATATCATAATTCATTACTCTGTACTCCTTCAACTTGGAAGTTCAAGTCTTTCAGGTTTTGGATGTTTTTGTGAATTATTTATTTGAAAATTTCTTCTCCAACACCCTCCCCATTTCTTTGTTCTCTTTTTTTCCAGAGCTCCTTTTATTTGGACTTAGGAACTTTGCTCTGTACTAATTTTTCATATTTTTGTACTATTATTCTTATCTTTGCATATTTTCTATTTCCTAAGAAGCTTTAAGAATTTTTTCTCATTAGTGCTATATAAGGATGCCTATATTCCCACATCTCAACTAATATGCATTATTTGGCTTACTAATTTTTGCCTATACGGTGACTACAACATGATATATTTTTTGTAATTTTGATGTGTATATATCTCATTATGTGTTTGAAAACCCCTTCATACAACTTGTCTTCGGAATGTATTGCATTGTAAAATATCTACTCTATTCTCCCCTTTGTAATTTTGGAATTCCTTTTGTTGTTGGGGCTTTAAGGCATTTCAGGCATTTCTTTTGTATTTGGGCACCAGTCTCTTGTTGATTTTAGACACTGCCTGTAATTTATCCTAATCTTTTCCTAATTAATTGATTTACCCACAATGTCCTTCATTGGAAAGAAATTCTTAATTTTATGTCATCACATTTATCAATTCATTTTTGCCATTTTGGGTCTTTCGAATATCTTCTTGAGAAATTGTGTCTCAAGGTTATTCTCCTATGTAATTAACTATTTTTAACATGTTGATCACTGTGTCCAAGGATATTTTCCTATTTTATTGACTACTAGTTTCATAGTTTTCCCTTTACCATCTGGAGTTCATCTTTGTATATTGTTTTAGGTAAGGATCTGGCTTTATTTTTCTTGATATGATAAATTTACTCACAACATCTGCCAAAACAGTATATTATTCCTTCATTGATTTGTGATAACATTATTACATATATTTTGTGTTCATATATACATAAGTAAATCTCTTTATCCTCCTTTCTGGCCATTGTCCCATTGTTTCCTTGAATCAATGTTATTTTCTATTTGTAATTATGACTTTATAGTATATTAATTTCCCTTTAATAATCAACATTTAAAAATCATCTAATTGAGAAATTTCCTTTTGAAATGAAAACTTTAAAAGTTTTACCTAGGAACATTTTAAAGGAGCAATCAATTATAAGATGATTTATTTTATAAATGTTTGGGAAAGAAAATAAATTGAAGTAACTTAAAAGTAATTTTCTATAGCTTGGTTTAGATTGTAACTGAAACATATATCTTAATTTGCTGATATGTTTTTGTATTTGGTCTAATAGAATAGTTAATTATTTGGCAAAATAAGAAAACTCTAGCCTGTATTTAGGTAAAACAGATGGTTCTAAAAATTGTTAAATATATTTTTGGAAAACAAGTAAACAGTTTTAATTATCTGTAACATGCTTATTAGAAAGAAAGGAGAGAAATGGAGAATTGATTAAATACAGAAATTAATTCTGTTCACATTCTGTACCTTACTTCACAAACTATGATTTTTGCTACCTACATAATTTATAATACTTTATATTTTAAGGCTTTTTTAAATCTCTAATAAACATGACTTATTTTCAATTATGAACTATACTGTTGTTGGTACTGCTATATCTGTGTGTATCTATGTGTAGCTATATTTAATTATTTCTTTGTATTTTATTATGCTGTATAAAAACTGATTTTGGTTTTGTTCAACTCTATTATATGTTAATTTTCACTTTAATAATTTATATTTCTATCATTTCTTTTCTTTCAATTTGCTTTGAGTTCCATAATAAGCTTTTCTAGTTTCTTGAATGAAAGTTCATTTATATACAATGTTTTTTATATTTTGTGTTTTAAAGTCTATATATTTTCTACTGCATTTGCTTTGGGTTTTTCCCACATATTTTGCAATTTTTTTTCTTTTACCTTTTTACCAAATGATTAGTTAGAAGTTTATTCTCACATTTCCAATTGCCTAGGGTTCATAGGCTTTATGTTGATGATTAAATGAGATAAAGTGCTATAGTACTTAGTATAATTCCTAGTAAACAGCATACATTCAATAAATGCTCTTTGATATTGATAATGTTCATAAATTCTTGATTTCATGGTTTCATTATGTTATTCTGAACATTACCCATTTATAGCATTCTACACATAGAGTGTGTCCTACTTTTTTAAACTCTCTTCCATCCTAGGCTTACTTTTTACATAGAAGTCAACTTTTATTCTGACCATTCATTTCCTGCTTCACATATAGGCAACTTGTACCTCCCACCCATAAAATGTCTGTTTTTATAGTATCTCTTCGGTATTTGCATTATATTTTGCCCATGTGCCACATTTAAATATGTTGTATAAACTGGCCCAAACTAATTATGCAGTTTCACATTAAATTCTTTTCTTCTGCATTATTTTCTATAGTTTACTCTCTCCCTCCAACAAAACAAGATACTTGGCCTTCCCATCATCCTTTACTGATACTCTTCCTTCTGTCTAAAATGTCTTTCTCTGTCACCCCTTTCTTGATCTTTGCCTCTTCACCCTAGGTCCTTTCATTTCTTGGAAGATTTTCCTGCACATGCTGAATATAACTCTATAATATTTGTTTTAACTTTTCATTCGGTACTTCCCTTGCTAACTTTATATGATACATACTTCATGTCTCTCTTATACCATCTAAGTCATCAGAAAGAAGAATATGTATTGTGTTTGTCTATCATACTCCCTTGTTGTCCAAAAAGTGAAAACACAAAACAAAACAAAAACCCATGTTGTATGGGAAACTGGAGATGAGTATAGAAAAATTAGAATTATTCTTATCGTTGTGGTGAAGGTCTGGTTGCTACATCCAAGTTCTAGAACTAAAAGGAGTCTGAATAATCTTACATAGTCTACATGAGAAGTTGTGCAGTTCAGAAATTAGGTGACAAAAGCTGAAAACTTATTTATCAGTCAGGTAAGTCAGTGTTCATGCAGACCACATGAAGTAAACCCAAAAATCCTGGGATTCCATAGCAGAAGAAAATATCCAAAATCAAGTTCAAGCATATCCAGATTGGGCAGATGGTGTGGATGACGGGGTTGAAACAGAAGAACATCTGGAGTTGTCCAGGGAAAACTTAAAGTACAGGTGAGATGAGTCATGGACTTGGGTCCCAAAAAGTAACAAGAGGAACAGAGAACATTTGTCTCTTCCAAAGCCTTTATCTCCAGAATCCAAAAGCAGGTTTTTCCTGAAATGATTTGCCTGGATATGTACTGTTGCACTGGCAAGACACTACCTTATGTTCATAGTGGTCCTAATGTTTTGAATGGATCGATTAGTATTACATATTCAAAGTGTATTGATTAGTATTACATATTCATAAGCAAAGTGGTTGTCCATGAGGCTATCCAGAGACAACTTTTCATCCATAGAATACCACCTACCTAAACACACACACACACACACACACGCGCACACACACACACACACACACACACACACACACACACAGAGATAGCTTATGGATACTGCTGTTCCCTAAACTGGAGGAGAGGTTGGAATGAAAGGAGAGAGGAATCTAAATCCTGCCTCCCACTCCATATAGAGATCATTGGATTGAATGCTTTGGACTCTCCAGTGTAATAACCATTCCTGTTCCAGCATTCCTGTGATCTCCATAAAATAACACCTGGAATTCTGGAATGGTTCTTTCCAACTTTGCAGTTAGAGGCGAAATCAATGGCTTATATACCCATGTAACTGCGCCACTTTGGAAGTCTCAGAAGTAGCTGTGGACTCAACTTGTTTCTTTTCCCCCCTTGATAAATCATCCACTTTATCTCTGTAGTTGACCGAGATCACTTGTCAGGGGGACTTTCTCTGACTAAGCTGATGGAGAGGATTGCCACGTGTCATCTATTCTGGTCTGCTTCCATTGCTATCCAAAGTCTGTCTGTTTTGCTAAATCTCTAGGCCCCCCCCACATCCCCACCAATCTTCAGCCACTGGAAGTTCTACTTTTATTTTACTACAATTTCAATAACCTGCAGTCTCTTATTTTCTATACAATATACTATTTGGCCGTACATGTCTGATTACTTCAACATCTGCTAAGACATTTTACATAATAAGTCCATAGTGTTGCTGATATTTTGTAAGATTGAAGGGTTATTCTGGGGGAAAAAATGTAGCCCTTCCTACATTCTTGTATTTTTATCTTAGCTTTTAATCATGTGTAATGTGTTATGTATTTTCTCACTTGAACACAAAGTTTCCATGTAACCTATAATCATTAGCTGACTTAAAAATGAGCCCTCTTCAGTCCTAAATCTCCTATTGCTGCTTTTCCTTCATAAAGGTTCAAGGCTTCAAGTCCATAAGTGTTTTTTATTTGAAAATTCCTACAGGGGCACCTGGGTGGCTCAATCAGTTAAGCCTCTGCCTTCGGCTCAGGTCATCATCCTGGGGTCCTGGAATCAAGAACTGCATCCGTCTCTCTGCTTAGTGGGGAGTCTGCTTTTCCTTTTGCCTCACCCCACCCCCCAGCTTGTGCTGTCTCTCTCACTCACTCTCTTTCTCTCAAATAAATGTTTTTTAAAAGAGAAAATTCCTACAAATACTAAATAGTTTATTTCTTTGAAAATATTAAAATGAGAAGAAAGATAAATCGTTGGGTAGGCTTACCAATAAGCCATGGTCACATTAGGAAAATATTTTTATGCTTGTGTGTTTATGAATGAGTGTGTGTATGTGTGCACTTTATGAAGGGAATTTGTTCAGGGGAGAGGATACAAGTCTGTGTATTGTGTCTATGATCAACATGTTTATCTTTGCCTTTGCCAGCTACATTGTGATTGCTGTCAGATCTCTAGGTAACTTTGTATTTTTCACACAAATTGCCAAGGTTCAAGGTTATGAAGTTATTATATCATTTAATCACCCATTTTAACATATTTGGAAAACACAACCAAAACCTTGGCACTGTGAGAGGATACTTTCATAGAAGACTCCATCTCTCTGAAAATAGCATTGGTAGATATTGGATGGCCCACTTAGTTGAAGGAAAGCTACCATGTAAACTAGGTTTTCAAAAGTAAAAGAATAAGCCAAAACTTAATTTTCAAGTCAACATGCATTCTCTCACTCAATGAGTTAAGTGATTTAGTACAGACTTTGGCTGCCAAAGTCCAACAAAAATCTAACTGCTAGAAGATAAGGAGGGCACGTATTGCATGGAGCGCTGGGTGTTATATGCAACTAATGAATCATCGAACTTTACATCAGAAACCAGGGATGTACTGTATGGTGACTAACATAATATAATAAAAAATATTATTATAAAAAATAATACAGTTATAAAAGTTTTTTAATACACACACACACAAAAAAAAAGAAGATAAAGGGTGTGCAGTTAGGTGCAGGACCATGACATTGAGTTCAAGCTGGTCCTGGTTGAAGAGTTTCATCACAAGAGAGTAGAATGGGTAGGGGGTCTGAAATAATGACCCAGTCACTGCTAGCATAGCATGATGTGGAAGGCTCCCTGGAGGGTTAAAGATGGCAAGAGCATGGTCCTCTGTACTTATCTCTGTATCCCCTTGTTCAAAGAGCGTGAATCAGAAAGCACAAAAGAGAAATCAACTGTAACAAGATAAGGCAAAGACTTTGGTTATGTTGGTACCTGCTTTGCTTTGGATTCTTTAAATTCATACCTGAATTTAGGGAAAATATCTGGCAGCAAATATGCTTTCCACAAATGCTCATCAGATGTATGTGCCTGAATAGGCACAAGAATGACAAGGGAATTTCTGCTGCGTTATGACTGATGGTTTCTAAGTAATCATTCTCTTAAAACACATTCAGATTGTAGTTTAATAGAAAATCCAATCCTTAGCTGTGATCCACTTTTTACCAACAATTGTTCTTAGTAGATATCTAGTAAAGAAAATTCAGTATTTCATTGGTCCAGCTTCTAAGAGGAATTTTCTTTACTTGAGCATTTTGTAAAAAAAAAAAAAACCAAGGCCAAAAAAAAAAAAAGTCAAATTGTACACTCAAAATTTTCTTTATTGTTAGTTTTTATCCTTGAAAGTAGATTCTCCGTTTCTCAGCTGCTTTTTCTTTTTCATACCTATCTCTTCTTTTGCTTGTGAAGAAGCTTCTTAATAAGTATTCCTGGAGTCTTACGGCAAACTTTCTCTGAGCTTTATTTATACAAATAAATAGAAAGGGTAAATTATCTTCTCTTCAATCTCAGTATCACCTGGCTGTGTCCTCTGGCATCAATGCTTAGGACTACAGTCGCACTGCCCTTGCCTTTAGTTGATAATTTCACAGCACTTTTGTCACACGTAGGTGCTGATCAGACTCAATTTCATCTCCCCTTTATCCTGTGTCTATGTCTTCTACGTGATTATTAAATGCTGCTCCTTTCCTACTGAGTAACTATTTAAAGCTATCCTGACTGTGTCTTCTGGAGAAATTTCTGAAGTATTGAGCTTTTTTCCCAAAAGATACTATATCACAGTGATTCTTCTAACTTGGAAGACTCAAACTTTGGAATACACAGTTCACACCCATGTTTGGGGTCAAGCAATGTTTTACTCTAAAATAAAATAAATGCTCCTAAAATAAATGTGGTCTTACTTTCTCTAGGAGAATCTATACCTTACCACCAGACATATAATACAAAATAGAAATATGGGGGAGAAAGTTGATACCTGAAGATTTTAGAATATAAATTGAAAATGTGATTACAAAAGAAATCTCTCCCTCCTTTTGCCTCTGTTTGGTGTGCACATTTTTAGATGTAACCAAATTAGAACGGTCATGATGTAACCACATTAGATTTTTCCAGGTTTTTGACTCTTTGGAGAAGTATGTATTTATTTCATCATGAATATGTTGATTGATTTTTGTAATTTAAAGATAGTAAATATGGAACTTTTCAAAGTCCCTATGATCTTTAAATGAAACTTAGCAACACTGAAGATCTTTGAGGGTTTTTTTTTTTGTTCAGAATTTTTTGAGCATTTGTACTTTGCCTTATTTTGTGCAATTTCTTTTTCATTATTATGAACCCAACAATAGTTTGACACAGGCAATTTGAGATAAAAACACTTGGATTCAAAATCTATGTCTGTGACTCAGTAACTGAGTGAGGTGAGTGGTTTAGGGCAAGTCAGTTGGGCTCCTGAAACCTTTTTTCCTTTGTCAAAAAAAGGAACATAAAACCTCCTCTTATTTATTTCAGAAACTCAATGAAGCATATACTGAAACACACACACACACACACACTAAATTCGTGTAACTTACTGCTAAGTCTTAAATATAAGTCAGAGAGAAGAGAGACGGTAGATACTGCTTTATACCATATTTCTGTTTTCTGGAGATACAAAAAGTTCTAATTGTCGGTGTAGGATCTCATTTCAACTTTTCTGCTATCACCTCTGTCTCTCTCCTTAGCATTTATGAGTGTGATAGACTGTGCACATTGGGTTTCAATATAGTTAACTGGACCTCCATGCAACACTCACTATGCAAACCCATGATCTGAAAGAGTAATACCAATAGATGGTATGAAAGCCAGAATAGGGAAAAATTCAGAATGTGAATAATACTAAATATTAGCAAAATTGTATGGTGCTAAAACTCTCTCGTGTGGTTGCTGAGCGTTTGAAATGGTACACTTTGATAAACTATTCAACAGTATCTTGTGAAGTCAAATATATGTCTCTTTTATGTCATAATAATTTCACTACTATGTATTTATCCAAGCGAAGTGAAAACATACATTTACCAAAAAATTGCACAAACATTTTCATAGAATTTTTATTACAACAGCCAAACACTGAAATAAACTAAATTTCCATCAGTAGGAGAATGGATAAATGAATATTACTCAACAATAAAACAGGAAGAGCCACTGATACGTACAATTCCAAAGATGCTAAGAAAATGAAGCTAGACTAAAATTATTACATTGCATGTTATACTTACAAGAAGTATAAAATAAAGTTCTACAAAGACAAAACCAATCTATAAAGATAGAAATCAGAACAGTGATTGCTTATGGAGGAGCAGGAAGAGGGCATAAAGGACACTTTTGGGGAAAATGAAAAGATCTGTGTTTTATTTAGGGTGTTAGTTACTTGGTTGTATCAGTTATCAACATTTATTGAATTATATGCCTAAATTCTTTGCATTTTATCATTTAGAAATTTTGCTTAAGAAACAAGAAGGTGAAATGGTGCCTGCCTCCAAAGCAAGAGTCAAAATAAACTCAAAATCATAAAAACAAAAATAGATAACATATATAGATATTTCAGCATATTTTTCTGGAATTAATTGTCTTTAAATTTTTATACAGATGTAATTGGTTAGTAGAAAGTTAATTAACATTTATAGAGTAATTAATAGGTTATCCAGCCTTGGAATGGTGAAATAAAATGTGCATCGATGTCTGTGCATAGAAAGAGTCACACCTTGAATGTTATCCAGGATTATATATTACCAAGGATATATCTGTGATAAGAAGGGTTGTCCTTAATAAAGGGATAAATAAATAAATAAATAAATAAATGGAAAAAAGTTTTACCAATAATAGAAGAGTAAATTCAGAGGGTTATCAAGAAGGAAAGCAAACCTAGGGTGAAGTAGATAACAGGAGAAACATCTGGTATCCTTATGGAATACCTCTGTCAGCTCGTTTGTCAAGCTTGACTTTAACATAAAAATGATGATATATGATTAAAGTTTGGAAGATCAAAAATTTGAGACTATAGGATAGAGGACTTTGGGGTGAATTATGTAGTTTCTTGTAGCCCAGTCTAACCATTGCGTCCTGAGTCCTCATCAGCTAGGTAGGACCCCTTGGAGTGTTCCTAGTCACTCATCTAGCTCTGCCCTTTGCCATCCTTCTTCTTATCCCATCCCCAAAGTTCCTCCTCTATCTCAAAGTAGGAAATTGGAAGATGACTCAAAATAACATAAAAAGGGACTAGGGATCAGATGGAAAATAGGTGTTATTTTTTGTGTCAATTACAATAAGCCAGTAGCCATTGCCTGGAGTGCAGTATTGAGAAAGGATCTGAAGCCTTATCTAGGCTCAAGGAGAAAGATATCATGAGTGATTAGCAATGACTAATTAGTAATAGCTATAAAGGAAACATAGATGATACATATAATTGGAGATCCTAGACTAGGGGATATCTCAGCTTAAAGGTGTTCAGTTTTAACAGTAGATTTCAAGAGCAGTGCCTTTTGCTAATGGCCTCATATTGCCTCTGATGACAGGAAACAGTGTTCACCAGAGGGACTTTTCACTGTCCTGCAGCATTCTGCAAATTACTCTACTGCCTGTAATAGTTTCAATCCAGCCGTTGGTCTCAGACTATGAGTGAATCATAAAGTCAATTTAGTAGGATGTACCATGTTGAATGGTGAAACAGTACCATGTTTTAAGGAATAGATGATGAAAATATGAAATGAACAGAAACAAATTTCCAATTGTATATACATATGTATATATTCATGATTTGACATAAAATTATAAGATGTATTTATTACTAAGCAGAAGTAGCTAGAATATTTAAAATCTGCTTATTTGTGGGCTTGTTTCTGCTACTGTGAACTTTAGAAAAAAAATTTCAGTTTTTGAAGTGTTGGTGATGTGAAATTTCTCACTCTGGATATTCAGAGAGCTGAAGCATAGGGTAAACCTTGTGTGTAACAATTATTGCATATGTGATACTAGTAATAAGACTTCTTGATTTTAGAAGAGAGATAATATAATGATACATCATCTTTTTTTTTCATCATCCTTTTAATGTTAAATATATATCAAATGTGTTAGCTCTTGCTGTGCTCTGAGTTTGGAGATATTCATAGAGTTGAATCTGGATTATAATTTACACTTTCAGATGATCAAGGGCAGAAGTGAGGCCCAGGCCAATGGAACCCCTGGGGTGTGCTCCCGAGAATCTCAGAGCAGTGAGTGGGTAAGTGACTCGCCTGGGTTAACACTGAGCATCACTTTAAAGCAGGGACACTGGCTATGCTTCAAAGCCATCCGTCGATTCTTGAGCGATCATATGAGCTGAATGTCTCACACCAAAGCACAGAGCTTCAGGTCCTTTCTGGTAAATATCCTGCCCATGGGTTACATACTGACCCTGGCATGTTCTCAGACCTCTGACACCGAGAGCATCGTCAAGTAAAGGAAGCCCCTGGGAGCCATAAGAGGCTCACGTGAAGAGCTAATGCCCTGTGGGGACATCTTGATATTGCTGTTTCTTGGCTGAGGAGCAAACCACAGCTCTTCCTTAGAGACTCCACTCAGCAATCATTTCCATCTAGGAAGAACATCTTACAGCTGTGCTAGGAGCACAGAGGGAAGCTGTGAGGCCACGTTCAAATCTGCACCATAGAATAACAATAGCAGAATTTCCAACCTGTGAAACACTCATATTCCAGTTCAGTCTGCTCCTCACCAACCATCATTTTCCTATTTCCCAGAGTATTTAAGGCAGGCAGAGGTTAACTGCCTACCTTGAGGAAATGCTGGTGGTTATATTTTAAAACTCCTTGAAGAGTGATTTTGATTCAGGTATGGCACCTGATAGGAGGGTGATTTTAGCTGGTGGGAAGCAAAGCATTCTGCCAGTGGATTGCTGTGCTGTGAAGTAACCCAAGAAGCCTAATGCAACAAAAATGCCACTTGTGCAAACTGGGCTCTTAATAGAAGCTTAATTTTTAGGGGCACCTGGGTGGCTCAGTTAGTTAAGCGTCTCTCTTCGACTCAGGTCCTGGGACTGAGCACAGTGTCTGGCTTCCCGCTCAGCGGGGAGTCTGCTTCTCCCTCTCCTTCTGCCACTCCCCCTGCTCATGCTCTCTCTCGCTTACTCTCTCTCAAATAAATAAAAATAAAATCTTTTAAAGGAAAGCTTAAATTTTATAGTTTCAGTGGGTACAGGGATTGTGCTTTGTACATAGTAGGGGTTCACATATTTTTGCTAGGTGAAAAAAAAAAGTGACAGGTATTGGGGATGCCTGGGTGGCTCAGTTGGTTAAGCATCTGCCTTTGGCTCAG
The DNA here is from genome assembly GCF_002007445.2 of Ailuropoda melanoleuca. Taxonomy (NCBI): domain Eukaryota; kingdom Metazoa; phylum Chordata; class Mammalia; order Carnivora; family Ursidae; genus Ailuropoda; species Ailuropoda melanoleuca. Next base: position 17,115,065 of record NC_048235.1, on the reverse strand, counting down.
GTCATGAGCTCAGGTCATGATCCCAGTGTCCTGGGATCGAGTCCCGCATGGGCTCCCCGCTCGGCAGTGAGACTGCTTCTCCCTTTCCACCCCCGTGCTTGCGCTCTCTCTCGCTATCTCTTTCTCTCTCAAATAAATAAAATATTTTTAAAAAATGAAATGTATTGTTCCTTACGTACCAGCATACTCCACCTACCAGGCATGCATGCTGGAATTACTTTCTCCAGGGTCAGTGATGTGCTCATTTTTATATATATGCTCTATCTTACCTAGTTTCTTTGCAGTTTGTGAATGGGCATAGTAAAATCCAGTTATTGGTTCTGATACTCAGCAAAGCAAAGTGGTAGTTGTATAAACCCATGACGATAGTCCCTTCATGCTGTACAGGTAAGAAAGAAATATTTGGTACAAAACCTTAGGTTACTTTTTCTGGCTGTTTTATATGAGAAAATAAGTTATGATGTGTATATATAGAAGTGAAAAGGTTTTGTACATGGCTCACAAGGCTTGAACATGGAGCTGTTTGCTGGTGTGCAGTATTGTGACAGTACTTGCAGCCAGAGTCTGAGAAACAAGACTGATCTCAGTCCCATGCATGAGATTCACACAATGTCTCCAGCGCTCCAGCGTGCAGGGCTTACAACCATACAGTGTGGACTGGGTCTGACCTTCCCTGCCATTGCTGAAGTCAGTCTGAGGCAAGCCTAGAGAGAGGGGGGGCTTTCAGTATCCTTCTCAAGCTCCCAACGCTGTTACGCTCTTCCTCAGCTGGATCTTTAGTCTCCCCACACGTAGGCTTTGTGTTGTTCCAGATTTCAGACCAATCTTGAGTGGCAGCAGGAAGCGCTTAAGTGTTTAATATTGAGGACGTTCCTTATTATGTTGCCATGAAACATTGCAGTGCCTTTGCTCCTACTATTGGGTGTCTTTGTGGTGCTTTACATCATGCATTTCAAACCTCACCTGGACCACATGGTCCAGTGGAAGCTTCTACAATTCTATACCATTGCCACGTGGAATTTCATACTCTTTTCCCTCTGAGTCATTGATTATGTTTCGACTCTCAGTCTCCAGTGCTTACACATCTTTAACATCCTGACTCCAGATTGATAAAGACTCTCAGGGGATCTTTATGCAAATCAGAAAAAGAGCACCTTCTTCTGGGTGTTGGCTGTGCCTTGTGCCTTGGTGTGCGGACGGTGTTTTATGCAATTTATTACAGGTGTCTTATATTCTGGGAGATGCAACCCCATAGTAGGTTAGGTCTGGACAGCAGAGTAGGTGCTGAATTCAGGCCCATTTCACCCCCCAGTGAGATGCTCATGTACATTGGACAACCTATACAATTGTATGAGTGACTTAGGCCCATTTTATGAATTATTTTCCTGGCAGGCTGTGTAGTCCAAAAATTGCCCTGGAACCCCACCTTATTCTTGCCTGGATCTTGATTTAGCATAGAGGGAGCTAGGATCTGTAGCAGAAATTCTGGATGTCAACCACTGCTAAAACATGGAATTCTGACATATCTAGATTTAACAAGTAGTCTGCTCCTGATAACCTAATTGTCATTTGTACCATGGTTTTCAGATAGGCATCCTTATCATAACCAGTCCTGATGAAACTGGAACAGTGTCTGGCATATAGAGGAAGTATAATAATAAAAAAAGATGTTGGTGAAACTAATGAGCCGTTGCATCTCCCTACCATTGGTCCCTTCCCGCTGACCGAGAGCGAGATGCAAACCCTCCCCACAGTGGCCACATCTTGCAGTTGGGAAAATCACCCTACTTGGCTGATAAATCTGAGACTTAACAATAAAGGTTAAAAATTGCATTAAAAAGTGATACTAAAATGAAAATATCAGTTGAAAACCTAAATACACTCAAAGAAGTAACATAATATGTATTGAAAGGAATGTTCTGTTGAATGGTTTTGGGTGCATTTGATGCTATTACCAGAAAAGTAAGGATGTCATAGATATCTGTACAGACTACAGCACATTACATTTATTAGTTAATAAAAGTGAAGTGATCCTGGGGGTATTTGCACTGACTGTGTGTAGCTTGACCTCCATTTTTTTCTCATGCCTTTATACCTGTGACTTGTTTAGCCTCTTATAATCCCTTGTAATTAAGTTGCTACATCACATTTCCCCCATATTTCTTTTCTAGACAAATATTTTTTTTTCTTTTCATTTTTATACAGCAAGTGTGTGCATTGCGGGAGAACAGTATTGTGAGAGATGTTTTCTTTTCAAGCCTAAGGGATTGTGCACCAAGGACAACCACTGAAAAGCATTAGCGACTGTTTTTATGTAATAGAAAATTTCAGATGCTCAGACAACTTGGACAAGCTGTGGGAAGGAAATGAATGTTTTCTTCTCCAATGTGTCATTTTGTATTAGCAGAAGCTGGACAGTTTGAGAATTATTGCTTGTGTATCTGGAATTAGATTTCTAACACTTTGAATGCTCATCCTTTACAGCGGTGCCATGTTCTCAGTTTAGCCAGTAATAGTGCTTTCTGCCAGAATACATACAAGTTGGGCAAGTTAATCGCAGCCACTTTCCTTCCTCATTGAACAAAATGAACGATCGTCCGTTTTACGGATAACAGAGCAATCAAGAAAGAAAACGCGGGGTTGTTTTTTTGTTTTTCCTTTTTTAGCTCAAATGGGAGGTGATCAGCATGCTTGCTGAACTATGCGGCCAAAGAAAACACTAAAATAAACTTGCGGCATTGTTCTTGTCTGGGAAACAGGCTTTAATGCTGAAGCCCTTCTGAAATGGACAGTGTGGGAGCGGGACTCATGAAATGCTTACTGAAAAGGGCAGTGAAATTATGTACATAAAAACATATATGATCACTTCCTTAATTATCTTCAGGCATTCCATTTAGGCGAGAATCAGTTACATACATTTCCAAAAAGGAGGTACCATCACATAAAAAAAAAATCAAATGTGATATCAGAATGCAAAATAAATAACTAAAGCAAAAGATGAGTCGTATGACAACGTAAAACACGTGAAATGACGCTGTGAATCTACATTTGCAGTGAGATGGTGAACACAGTGACATTTGAGTTTGGCTTTAAAGAACAGATGGGATTTTGACAAGTAGAAATGAAGAGAGCAGGTCAGGCAGTCAAAATAGTCTGCAGATAGGCGCAGAGGGGAGGAAGGGCTTGGAGGGCAAGGAGCTCAGTCATGTAGACAGGGCTTGCAAATTCCAGTGCAGGAACAGGCAGGTGTTTGCCAGCCCGGAAGACCGGTTCAATTTATCAAAAGAGTGTCAGGTACGGATTTTTGTGTGGTATTTTCTGCTTTTGCTGTGTTTGTTAGAAGACGAGGGTCTTCTGCCAGTTGCTAACCACATCCAATTCAATGACATGTGGAATGTGCGCGGACCCGCTTGGACGTGGTATAGTAGTAATAGCCGCACTTTCTGCCGGACTCCTGACCCGACCCCACTGCCTCCTCTCCCCCCACTAACCATTTACAGCTGTAGGCGCCCTTATGGGGCCCTGCATGGGAGAAGGTTGATATCACTTGGGCACAAAGTTTTTCTTTACATCAGCTTCACTGACGTCTAACTTATAAACCACACACATTAAAGTTGTGTGTACAGTAGGATGACGTGTGTGAATGTAGTCCCCACCACATCTCGAAATGTTCTAATGTTTGACAGTAATTCTTCAAAAAAATATTTTTTTGTCTTGGTCATGGGAAATATCCTCGTGCACCCTGAGTGTAAGGTTTCTTTTGGGAGCAATGATGCAACCTTGGATTCTGAAGAAGGCTGCTGGAGACTGGAGGTGGGTCATTCACTGGAGGCAACACTCTTGAGGACATCTAGGAACTGTTAATGTTCATCATGGGCTGTTGTGGGGATACATTAAATATCAATAGTGAAAGGAGATTTTCAGCGTTATTGCTAATAATAGAAACCAAAGAGTTACCTGCCCCTACAAAGGTGAAAAGTGATGAAAAAATTCTGACTTTATAAGAATAATGCTATTTATTAGGGTTAATTCATGTTTCTTATTATTTAGTCAAGATTATTGTGTAGCAAAATAGAAATTTATATATGCTATTGCTGTGGTAGATATTCTTATATGAATTTTATTTCACCGTCACATTAGGGACCTTCTTCAGTGCTAAAAAATGAAGTAATTGCTCTTAAATTTAGCACATTGAAAGGGTTTACTGGGGCAAAATAAAATTTCTGTGATTTTTTTTTTAATTCTTGTTTGCCTATTTTCTTTCACAATTGTGTCAGGTTTTTTCTTTTTTTCACTGTTGCTAATTAACTAATTAATATTAAGTAATTAATATTACTGGTTGTGATTCTTCTCTTTTAAATTTTTTATTCAGTTTTTTTAAACTAAAAGAAAAACCACTCATGCATTTCTCCCACCCTCACCCCCACCTCTTGCAACCACTAATCTGTCTCTTCTGTCTTTGCATCTATGAAGCTGTTGTTTTGTTTTGTATTGTTTTGTTTTAGATTCCACATATAAGAGAGATCATATTTGTATTTGTCTTTCTCTGTCCAACTTATTTTTCTTAACATAATTCCCTCTAAATCCCTTCATGTTGTCACAATGGCAAGATTTTATTCTTTCTTGTGGTTGAATAATATTCCATTTTGTATATATATACCATAATTTCTTTATCCATTTATACATCAGTGGACACTTACATTGTTTCCTTATCTTGGCTATTGTAAATAATGCTGCAATAAACATGAGGGTGTATATAGTTTGTGAAGGTGTGTTTTCATTTTCTTTGTATAAATGTCCAGAAGTGGAACTGCTGGATCATACAGTATTTCTTTTTTTTTTTTTTTAAGATTTTATTTATTTGACAGAGAGACAGCCAGTGAGAGAGGGAACACAAGCAGGGGTGTGGGAGAGCAAGAAGCAGGGTCCCAGTGGAGGAGCCTGATGCAGGGCTCGATCCCAGAATGCCAGGATCATGCCCTGAGCCAAAGGCAGACGCTCAACGACTGAGCCACCCAGGCGCCCCTCATACAGTATTTCTACTTTTAATTTTGTAGGAACCTCCATACTGTTTTCCATAGTGGTTGTATAAATTCATATTCCTACCAGCCATGCACAAAGCTCCCTTTCGCCACAGTCTTTCCAACACCTGTTATCTCATCATTTTTATAATAGCCACTGTGTGAGGTGATATATCATTATGGTTTTGATTTGCATTTCCCTAATGATTAATGATGTTGAGTATTTTTTTTCATGTACATATTGGCCATCTGTATATCTTCTTTGGGAAAATGTTTATTCAGATCTTCTAGCCATTTTTAAATCACATTGCTTGTTTCTTTGCTATTGAGTTGCATGAGTTCTTTCAATATCTTGGCTATTAGCCTCCTGTCAAACACATGATTTGTGAATACTTTCTCCCATTCAGTAGGTTGCTTTTTCATGTGTTGGTGGTTTCCTTTGCTGTGCAGATTTTTAGTTTGATGTAGTACAACTGGTTGATTTTTGCTTTAGTTGCTTTTGCTTTTGGTGTCAGATTAATAAAAAAAAAAAATTGTTAAGGCATGTTAAGGATCTTACTGCCTATGTTTTCTTCTAGGAATTTCATGGTTTCAGGTTACATTCAAGTCTTTATTCCACTGTAAGTTAATTTTTGTGCATGGTGTAAGATAGTGGTCCATTTTCATTGCTTTGCATGTGGTTGTCCAGTTTTCCCAAAACCATTTATTGAAGAGATTGTCTTTTCCTATTGTATATTCTTGGCTCCTTTGTTGTAAATGTATTGGCTATATCCATGTTTGTTTATTTCTGGGCTCTCTTTTCTGTTCCGTTGATTTGTGTATCTGTTTTTATGCTAGTACCATACTGTTTTGGTTACTATAGCTTTGTAATAGAGTTTGAAATCAGGGAGCATAATGCCTCCAGCTTTGTTCTTCTTTTTCAAGATTGTTTGGTCAGTGGGGATCTTTTGTGGCTCCATACAAATTTTAGGATTGTTTGCTCTATTTCTGTGAAAAATACGATTGGGATCTTGATAGGGATTGCATTGAATCTCTATATTGCTTTAGGTAATATGAACATTTTAACAATATTCTTGCAATCCATGAGCACAGAATATCCTCCCATAATTTGTGTCTTCGATTTCTTTCATGAATGCCTTGAAGTTTTCAATATACCAGCCTTTCACCTTCTTGGTTAAATTTATTTGTAGGTATATTTTGTGCAATTGTAAATGAGATTGTTTTCTTAATTTCTTTCCAATAATTCATTATTTGTGTAAAGAAACACAACAGACTTTTGAGTATTGATGTTATATTTTGCAACTGTAAATTTGTTAGTTCTATCAGTGTTTTGGATGAGTCTTTGGGTTTTCTATGTAATATCATGTCATTTGCAAATAATGACAGGTTTTCTTCTTTCCAATGTGAGTGCATTTTTTTTTTCTTGCCTAGTTGCTCTGGCTAGGACTCCCAATATTGTGTTGAATAAAAGTGGTGAGAGTAGACATCCTTGTCTCATTTCTGATCTTAGAGGAAAAGCTTGAAACTTTTAACTCTTGAGGTTGATGTTAGCTGTGGCTTTGTCATATACAGCCTTTATTATGTTGAGGTAGATTCCCTTTATACACACTTTGTTGAGTTTTTATCATAAATATATGTTGAATTTTGCCAAGTGATTTTTCTGAATCTATTGAGATGATCATACTTCTGTCCTTCATGTTGTTAATGTAGTTTATCACATTGACAATTTTGTAACTGTTAGAATGAACTTGCATCCCTGGAATAAATCCCACTTGATATATTGTATGATCCTTTTACTATATTGTTAAATTGGTTTGCGAATTTTTGTTGAGGGTATTTGCATCTATGTTTATTGTGGATATTTGCATTTATGTATATATGTATGTATGTTTGTACGTATGGCAGCCTTGTCTGGTTTTGGTATCAGAATAATGCTGGCCATGTAAAATGTCTTTGGAACAGTTCCCCCTCTTCTCTTTTTTGAAAGCGTTTGAGAAAGATTGTGCTCATTCTTTTTTAAGTGTTTGCTAGAGTCCACCAGAGAAGCCAACTTCTGTTTGATTGAAGGTTTTTATTACGATTCAATCTCCTTGCTACCGATTGTACTATTCAGATTTTCTATTTCATCATGATTCAGTCCTGATAAGTTGTATGTCCATTCCTTCTAGGTTGTCTAAATTTTTTGGCATATAATTGCTCATAGTAGTTTCTTATGAATCTTTCTATTTCATGGTATGAGTTGTAACATCTCTTTTATTCCTGATTTTATTTTTGAGCTCTCTCTCTCTCACTCTTTTTTGGAGGGGGGAGAGTTTTTGTAAAATTTTGTCCATTTTGTTTATCTTTCAAAAGAGCTAACTTTGACTTTCATTGATCTTTTCTATTATCTTTTCAGTCTCTATTTCATTTATTACTGCTGTAATCTTTGTTATTTCCTTCCTTCTACTAACGTTGGGATTTATTAGTTCTTTTCTAGTAGCTCAAATATAAAGTTAGATTGTTTATTTGAGCTTTTTCTTATTTCTTGAGGTAGGCATTTATTGTTACAAACTTACCTCTTAAAACTGCTTTTGCTGGATCCCATAAATTTTGGTATATTACACTTCCATTTTTGTTTGTTTCAAGATACTTTTTGATTTCTTTTTTGACTCACTAGTTATGCAGTAGAAGGTTGTTTGATCTACATAGTTCTGAATTTCCCAGTTTTCTTTGTGTAATTAATTTCTAGTTTCATATCATTATGGTCAGAAAAGACACGATACAATTTTAAATTTCTTAAATTTATTAAGACTCATTTTATGGTTTAATATATCATCTACTTGGAAGATATACCCTGTGCACTTGAGAAGAGTATGTATGCTGTTGCTTTTGGATGGAATGGTCCATCCGGTTTAATGTGTCATTTAAGGCCAGTGTTTCTTTATTGATTTTATGTCTGCATGATTTATCCAATGATGTAAGTGGGATACTAGAGTACCCTACTATTAGCTTATTACTCTATAATTCTTCCTTAAGGTCTGTTGATGTTTGCTTTATATATTTAGATACTCCTTCCTGGGTGCATAAATATTTTTAAATGTTATATCCCCTTATTGGGTTGACCCCTTTATCATTATGTGATACCCTTCTCTGTCCTTATTACAGTCATTGTTTTAAAGTCTGTTTTAAAGTATATTTTTGATGTTTTCTTAAGCCAGTATAAAGATTCTTCATGCATGTAGATGACAATCAGGGTTCTGTGAGATAGCAGTACAACCTCAAATGCCTACATATATGACATTCATTCAATTATTTGTTTAAATAGTACTTATTGCATACTTACTAAGCACTTGATATATACCAGGCAGTGGTATAAACAGACCATTTCTATCTCCACTGAGCTTTAAAACTTGGTGGAAAAAATTCTTTTCATCAAGTAATTCTATATAATTTGTTACTTTAAGTAACAAATATAAAGAAGAGAAAGTATAAAGAGCTAGAGATTTACACTGATTAATCCTAATATACTCTGGGAATTATTTGAAAGTTTCTTTGAGAACACAGAATTTGATGTGAAATCTTGAGTTAAGGGTCCTAGAATGAACGTTAGAGGACAGAGAAGGGTCTTTCATTTTTCTTTCCTTTTTTCTTTTCCATTTTTATTTGAATAGTGGTTAGCTAACATACAGTGTTATGTTAGCTTCAAGTGTTTAATATAGTAATTCAGCTCTTCCATACATCACCCGGTGCTCATCATGGACAAGCACACTCCTTAATCACCATTACCTATTTAAACCATCCCCCACCCACTTCCCTCGGGTAACTCTTTGTTCTCTAGTGAAGAATCTGTTTCTTGATTTGTCTCTCTCTCTCTTTTTTTTCCTTTTACTCATTTGTTTTCTTAAATTCCATATATGAGTGAAATCATGTGGTATTGTCTTTCTCTGACTTATTTTGCTTAGCAGTATACTCTCTAGCTCCCTCCACATCATTGCAAATGGTAAAGTTTCTTTTTTTATGGCTGAGTAATATTCCTCCGCGTGTGTGTGTGTGCGTGTGTGTGTGTGTGTGTGTGACATTTTCTTTATCCGTTCCTCAATCAGTGGACACGTGGGCTGCTTCCATATCTTGGCTCTTGTAAATAATGCTGCTATAAACATAGGGGTGCATATATCCCTTTGAATTAGTGTTCTTGTATTTGGGTAAATACCCAGTACTGCAACTGCTAGATCATAAGGTAATTCTATTTTTAACCTCTGACACACCTCTACACTGTTTTTCACAGTGGCTGCAGCAGTTTCCATTCCCATCAACAATGCATGAAGGTTCCTTTTTTTCCACATCCTCACCAAAACATATTGTTTCTTGTGTTGTTGATTTTAACCATTCTTACAGGTGTGAAATGATATCTCATTGTAGTTTTGATTTGCATTTCCCTGATGGTAAATGTTGATGAGCATCTTTTCATGTGTCTGTTGGCCATCTGGATGTCTTCCTTGGAGAAATGTCCATTCATGTATTCTACCCATTTTTAATTGGATTATTTGGATTTGGGGTGTTGAATTTTAAAGATCATTTATATATTATTTTGGATACTAACTCTATATCAGATATGTCATTTGCAAATATCTTCTCCCATTCTATAGGTTGCCTTTAAGTTTTATTGATTGTTTCCCTTGCTGTGCAGAAGCTTTTTATTTTTATGTAGTCCCAGTAGTTTATTTTTGCTTTTGTTTCCCTGGCCTCTGGAGACCTATCTAGAAAGAAATTGCTTCAGCCAATGTCAAAGAAGCTACTGCCTGTGTTCTCTTCTAGGATTTTTATGGTTTCAGATCTCTTATTTAGGTCTTTAATCAATTTTTAATTTATTTTTGTGTATGGTGTGAAAGTGGTCCAGTTTCATTCTTTTGCATGTTGCAGTCCAGTTTTCCCAACACCATTTGTTGAAGAGACTGTGTTTTTCCCTTTGGATATTTTTCCCTCTTTGTAGAAGAAGATTAATTGACCATATAGTTGTGGGTTTATTTCTGGATTTTCTGTTCTGTTCTATTGATCTATGTGTCTGTTAATATGCCAGTACCAAACTGTTTTGATCATCACGGCTTTTTAATGTAACTCGAAGTCCAGAATGGTGATGCCTACAGTTTTGTTCTTCCTTACATTTTTTTTCCTAAGATTTTATTTGTTTATTTGAGAGAGAGAGGAAGAGAGAGAGAGATACCAAAAGAGAGAGCATGGGCAGGGGGAAGAAGGAGAAGCAGACTCCTTGCTGAGCAGAGAGCCCCATGTGGGGCTTGATCCCAGGACCATTGGATCATGACCTGAGCCAAAGACAATTGCTTAAATGACTGAGCCACCCCGGTGTCCCTGCTCTTTTTCAAGATTACTTTGACTATTTGGGTTTTTTGTGTGTTTCCATAAAAATTTTAGGATTCATTGTCCTCGCTCTGTGAAAAATGCTGTTGGTATTTTGATAGGGATTACTTAAATGTGTAGATTGTTTTGGGCAGTATAGGTATTTTAACTGTATTTGTTCTTTCAATACACGAACATGGAATGTCTTTCCATTTCTTTGCATCCTCTTCAGTTTCTTTCTTCACTGTTTCATAGTTTTCAAAGTACAGGTCCTTCACTTCTTTGGTTAAGTTTATTCCTAGGTATCTTATTTTGGGTGCAATTGTAAATGGGATTGTTTCCTTATTTTCTCTTTCTGCTGCTTCATTATTGGTGTATAGAAATGCAAGATTTCTGTACATTGATTTTGTATACTGTGACTTTACTGAGTTCATTTATTAGTTCTAGTAGTTTTTTGGTGGATTCTTTTGGGTTTTTTATATATAGTATTACATCATCTGCAAAAATAGTGGAAGTTTTACTTCTTCCTTGCCAATTTGGCTGCCTTTTATTTCTTTTTGTTGTCTGATTGCAGTGGCTGGGACTTCTAGTACTATGTTGAATAAAAGTGGTGAGAGTGGCCATCCCTGTCTTGTTCCTGACCTTAGGGGAAAAGCTCTCAGTTTTTGCCTGTTAAGGATGATGTTAGCTGTGAGGTTTTCATAGATGGACTTTATTATGTTGAGATATTTTCCCTCTAAACGTACTTTGTGGAGGCTTTTATCATGAATGAATGTTGTATTTTGCCAAATACTTTTTATGCAGCTACTGAAATAATCATATGTAATTATTTCAGTAGCTTTCTTTAATGATGTGATGTATCACATTGATTGATTTGTGAATATATTGAACTACCCTCGCAACCCAGGAATAAATCCCACTTGATTGAGTGGATGATTTTTTTCATGTATTGTTGGATTCAGTTTGCTAGCATTTTGTTGAGAATTTTTGCATATATATTCATCAGGGATATTGGCCTGTTGTTCTCTTTTGTATTGTAGTCTTTATCTGATTCTAGTATCAAGATAATGCTGGCTTCATAGGATGAATTTGGAAGTTTTCTTTCCTTTTCTGTTTTTGTTTTTATTTTGTTTTTTGGTTTTTGGAATAGTTTGTAAAGAATAAGTATTAACTCTTCTTCAGGTGTTTGGTAGGATTTGCCTGTGAAGCCATCAGATCCTGGACTTTTGTTTGTTGGCAGTTCTTTGATTACTGACCCAATTTCTTTGCTGGTTATGAGTCTGTTCAAATTTTCTATTTCTTCCTCTTTCAGTGTTGGTAGTTTTTATGTTTCTAGGAATTTATCCATTTCTTCTAGGTTGCCCAATTTTTTGGCATATAGTTTTTTATAATATTCTCTTATGATCTGGAGTATTGGTTGCTATTTCTCCTCTCTCATTTGTGACTTTATTTCTTGATTCCTTTCCCTTTTTTTCATGTTAAATCTGGCTAGGGGTTTACTAATTGTATTGATTTTTTCAAAGAACCAGGTGCTGGTTTCATTGATCTTTTTTGTTGTTGTTGTTGTTGTTTGTTTTTTTTTTAGTTTCTGTATCATTTATTTCTGTTCTAATCTTTATTATTTCCTTCATTCTGCTCATTTTAGGTTTTGTTTGTTGTTCTTTTTCTAGCTTCTTTAGGTGCAAGTTAGGTTGTTTTATTGAGATTTTGCTTCCTTCTTGAGGTAGGCCAATACTGCTATCAATTTTCCTCTTAGAACCACTTTTGCTGCAGGCCAGAGGTTTTGATCCGTTGTATTTTCATTTCCATTTCTTCCCATATACCTTTTTTTTTTATTTCTACTTTGATTTCCTGGCTGACCCATTAATTGTTTAGTAGCATGTTATTTATCCTCCATGTATTTGTGGTCTTTACAGATTTTTTTTTTTTTTTGGTTGACTTCTAGTTTCATAGCATTGTCGTCAGAAAATATGCACGGTATCATTTCAATATTCATGAATTTGTTGACGGTTTTTTTGTGGGTTCATATGTGATTTATTTTCAAAAATATTCTGAGTACACTTGAAAAGAATATACATTCTTCTGTTTTAGAATGGAATGTTTTGAATATGTCTGTTAAATCCATCTGTTCCAGTGTGTCATTCAAAGCCACTCTTCTATTGCTGCTTTTCTGTTTAAATGATCTATACATTGATGCAGTGGGGTGTTAACATCCCCTACAATTGTGGCATTGTTATCAATTAGTTCCTTTATGTTTGTTATTAGCTATTTTATGTATTTGGGTGCTCCTATGTTGGGTGCATAAATATTTACAATTGTTATATTTTCTTATTGGGTTGTCCCCTTTGTTATATTGTGTCCTTCTTTGTCTCTTGTTACAGTCTTTGTTTTAAACTCTATTTTGTCCAATACAAGTATTGCTTCTCTGGCTTTTTTTACATCCATTTGCATGACAGATGTTTCTCCATCCTCTCACTTTCAATTTGCTGCTGTTCTTAGGTCTAAAATGGGTCTCTTGTAGGCAACATATAGATGGGTCTTTTTCTTTTTTTTTTATCCATTCTGTCACCCTATGTCTTTTGATTGGAGCACATAGTCCATTTACATTTAAAGTAATTATTGATAAATTTGTATTGCCATTTTAATACTTGTTTTGTGGTTGTTTCTGTAGATTTTCTCTGACCCTTTCTTGTCTTTCTCTCTTTCATGTTTTGCTGATTTTCTTTAGTGATATATTTGGATTTCTTTCTTTCTCTTTATTCTTTGCATATTTATTAGTGGTTTTGATACATGGTTACCATTAAGTTTGTATATAACTTCCTCTGCATATAGCAGTCTGTATTAAATTGATGGTGGTTTAAGTTTGAATCCATTCTTCTCTCCTCTCCTCTCTATGTTTTAGGTATATGTTATTATATTTTATAACCTTTTTTGTAGGTACCTTGACTGATTTTTCACAGAAATATTCATTCTTACTTTTATGCTTCCTACCTCTATACTGTCACTTATGGTCCTCCTTTGCACTCCAAGACTCCCTTTTAATATTTCTTGTGGTGCTGGCTTAGTGGTCATGATCTCCTTTAGTTTTTGTTTGTCTGGAAAACTCTTCATGTCTCCTTTTCTTCTGAATGATAGCCTTCCTGGATAGAGTATTCTTGGCTGAAGATTTTACCCTTTCAGCACTTTGAATATATCATGCTACTCCCTTCTGACTTGCCAAGTTTCTGTTGAAAAATCTCCTGCTAGCCTTATTGGTTTTCCCTTGTAAGTTAATGACTGCTTTTGCCTTAGTGCTTCTAATTTTTTTTCTTTATCACTATATTTTGCAAATTTAATTGCAGTGTATCTTGGTATGTGTCTGCTCTTACTGATTGTATTGGGGGTTTTCTGTGCCTCCTGTAGCTGGATATTTGATTTCTTCCCCAGATAAGGGAAGTTTTCAGCCAAGATTATTTCAAATAAGTTTTACACCCCTTTTCTCTCTCTTCTTTGAGACTCCTATAATATGAATGTTATTACATTTGGTGCAATCACTGAGTTCCCTAAGTCTATTCTTATTTTACATAATTCTTTTCCCTCTCTTTTGTTCATCTTGATTACTTTCCATTACTTTGTCTTCTAGGTCACTAATTCATTCCTCTGCCTCTTCCATCCTGCTGTTTATTCCATCAAGCATGTTTCTCATTTCATTTATTCATCCCTTTATCTCTGCTATCTTATTCCTATCTCTTTGTCAAGGTTCTCACTGTCTTCCACTCTTTTCTCAAGTCCAGTGACTATCCTTATGATCATTGGCTTCAATTTTTTATCAGGAATGTTACTTATATCTGTTTTGCTTAGATCTCTGTCCATGGCCTTGTCTTATTCTTTCATTAGAGATAAATGTCTCTTTCTCTCGTTTTGTCTGCCTCTCTGTGTCTCTTTCTGCGTGTGAAGAAAGTCAGCTGTGTCTTCTGCTCTTGAAAGTAGTGACTATATGAAGCAGAGGTTCAAGAGTGTCCTAAAGTGCAGAGTTCCAGAACCTGGGCCTTTAGGAGAGCATCCTATGTGTGTTTGTTACACCCTGCTGTTGCGTTCGATCACTTTTCCTTTCAGTGCAGTCTGTACTGACTCTCTGCCTGTTGTGGGCTGTGCTTGCCTTCTGTGGTATTAATGGGACCGAGGCAGGCCTACTCTGAGAGGGGTGCCTGCCAGGAGTGTGGGAGCAGGACGGCAGTATTAGCAAATTTTCCAGTGGGCTACCAGTCCTCTGCCGATCTCCTAAAGTGCTGTGGTGACTGAGGGCTGCGTGCAGGGTGGCTGGCAGCACAAGCCTTGGTGTGGTGTGGGGTTTGGCCCCTTGTGGCAGCTGGGCATGGTGCAAGGTGGCAGGTGTGCAGCTGGTAATTGGATGCTGCACGGTGGATGTGCGTGGTCCATGGTAGCAGCAGTGTACCTGGAGGCTAGGCGGGGTGCGTGTATGACTTTAACAAAATTGGCCCTGGGCCCAGGCTGGCTAGCAGGCTGGGAGTGGTGAGTCCTAAGAACTTGTGGGCATGGTGCACTGCTAGCAGGTTAGGTAAAAAGAGTGCATGTAACCCCACCTCCTGCAGATGTCTCTGTGTTTCTGCTGGGAGAGGAAAATGGTGCCTGCCAGTCCCCTCTTTTTCAGAGAAGTTCCCCAACATGCTCTGAAATCAGTATAAACAGATCTATCTCTTGTTTGCCCCTCGCATTTTTTGTTACCTCTCTGCACAGGCTGCTGTCTCTTTAAGAGTGGCAACCCAAATATCACTTGCCCTCCTGGCTGTCCAGTGCTGAGTTAGTTGACTTTTAAAGCTCCGGGTTCCAAGTCCCACTAGAATTCAGCTCCTCTAGTTTTCAAAGCCAAATGTCATGGGGATTAGTTTGCTCTGTGTGAGCTCCCTGGTGCAAGGGTCCATTTCTCCACACTCTCTGTACGTGCAGCTCCCTGTATCCTTTGGACAGTCTCCCTCCGCCTTTCTGACCTTCCTAATCTTTCAGAGACAGCTGTTTCTCTGTATTTAGTTGTGGAGTATTTTTTATTTTTGTGTTTTTGCCAGTCTTCAGGTCACTCTCCAGCTTATTGACTTTGATGCGAATGATATCTAGTTGAAAACATAGGACGGGATAAGCTCAGTGTCCTCCTAGTCCACCATCTTCCCAAACCTTTAAATGTTCAGAGAAAAGTCTTTCCATGGGACTCTGATTTGGGATGATGTAAGGCATAAGGGAAAAATGGAAAGATGGTTGGTGTAGCTTAAGTGCATGGAGTAAGGGAGGTAAACTAGAGAAGACAAGCAGAGCAAAGATTCAGTCAAGAGGGATTTGTAAACCACAGCATGGGCTTTGGCTTTTCTCAGTAAGTTCCAAAGATTTTAAGCAGGAAATAATATGACCAGGTTTTGAAAAGGTCATTTAGGCAGCGTTGTGGAGAATCATTCAGAAGAGGACCAGAGCAGAGGCAAGACATTACTTAGGAAGCAGTTACAATGTAAGAGGCAGCAATTGTGGTGATAATTTGATTATTCGTATATTCAGTAAGTAGCTGTAGAGGATTTAGTACATTCCAGGCACAGTTCAGGGACCGGAGAAAGACAGAGTAGTGGAAAAATCACCAAAGCTCTGTTTTTTATCTTAGTTGAGAGGTAGGAAACAAGCGATTAAATAAATGCCCAACATGTCTGGGTGAGTCAAGTGCTAAGAAGAAAAATAATAAAGGACCACAGGTCACAGACAAGAAAGGGGGAAAAATGACAAAAATAAAAGTAGGTCCACAAATTTATACAAGTGAATATAAAAGGTCTGAGGTGGGGAAAACCCACTGGAAAACCTACTCTGGACAATTAATTAGCAAATTTCAGGAATTAGGTGATTTGTGTATGTGTATGTGTATATGCCATTAAAGAAAACAAGGCAGATTTTATTAAAACCCCCTTTTCTGGTTGGGGTGATAGGCAGGATGTTCACTCTCTGTAATCTACAGTTCTATAAGCACATTTGCATAAATCATTAGCTCTATGTCTAGCCTACAGATCCACGACTTAAATTCAGTAAATATGGAGTGTCTGAATATATAGAGCCACCATGTTTGCTAAGGTACTTATTAAATAAAATTGATATCTATTATTCAAATTGTGTTCTAAATTTAAATATGGGATAAACAATTCTGGGTGTGTTACCTACTAGAGAAAATAAAAAATAAATTATGTCTATCTACATTGATATTTAAGAATTTGAAGAGTAAACACCTGCCTGCAGTTTCTTAGCTGGTATTCTAACATTTTATAATGTCTTTTTATGGAATGTTTATAGCAATAGAAATGACAGATGTTAATTTTTGAAGAAAATTTTTTAACTAGTGTCAATAGTACTTAATTTTACAGTATTTGACAGTTTATACCTTTCACAATTAAGTGCCTTAAGTTACTTAGAAAAGATTTAGGATTAATGCTCTTCCTGAAATCGAATTGTCTAGTTCAATTCTAAAGTAATTTTTCCTTGATATTTATAATTCTTTAGTTTTCTTTAGGGACATCTTAGATTTAACACTTAATAAAAACTAGCTTGTCTATATAAAGTTTCTTAATTTATTTTAAGTATGCTATTAATTGGAATACAGATGTTAAGACATTTTAGCTTTCAATTCATATATTTGATAACTGAAGCACTAAGAAGATACATCATGCATGAAGGCAGTAATAATAGGATGTTAATATTCTATTAAATAGGGAAAAATGAAGCAAGAAATTGTCATTCAATTAATGACCAAGGAGTATAATTTAGTACTGAAACTTTTTTATTTTCCAGTTTATCCCATAAGGTTGCGTAAGTGATTAAATTGTATAAAGAATTGCTAAGTATGTTGTACTAATCTCTACACAGCCATGATATAGTACAGTTTTAACATCAAAACCCCAAAATCTTATATGACACAATCATTTCAACCAGCTTCATGACCCAAATGTTCACATTTAATTTAATCACGTATAATCAGAAAAACTGAGCAACAGTCCATTATTAACTTGGTAATTCCACAATCAACTGATTTTATATAAATGTGATTTTAATAGAACAGTTAGAATAGGGGCATATGGGTGGCTCAGTCATTAGGCGTCTGCCTTCGGCTCAGGTCATCATCCCGGGGTCCCGGGATCAAGCCCCACATTGGGCTCCCTGCTCAGCGGGAAGCCTGCTTCTCCCTCTCCCACTCCCCCTGCTGGTGTTCCCTCTTTTGCTGTGTCTCTCTGTCCAATAAATAAATAAAATCTGAAAAAAAAAAACCCAGAATATTAAATGGGAGAAAATAATTTTCAAAGAATGTTCAGACTCAAAACAAAACAAACAAACAAACAAAAACACTCTGTAGGAGATTCACCTAGGTGACTAGGAAGCATGGAAATGAGAATATCACTTCAATGTCTTAGCCCTTGGATTTGCTTACTTTCCATGGATAATATTTTGGGAAAATCATCACATGGACTTACTTTCCTAATTATATTTATTGGATTGATTGCTATTTTTCTACCCAGTATCATCGTCCCTTTCCTTCTTATGAATCCAACATAAAGTAATGTTCTAGTCTCTTTTGTAGGTAGATGTGGCCCCTGTATATAAATTCTGTCAAATTATACATTATAATTATATATATGTTTTATATATGTTATATATTATCTATCAGTATAACTTGTATAACTATATATATTCAAGTGTATAATGTACATATGTAAATGTATAACTATATATATTTAAAACTGTACACACACACACATATATACACCATTGTGGAAAATGGATCAAATATTTTTTTTAGGATTAAGGATGGTAGAACAAGAAGAAAGAGGAGCTTGTTTGAGGAAAAAGGAGAATAATGAGGAATTTCAAGAATTAGTGTGCCATGCAGGGGGAGATGATCCATGAGGATTTTAAAAACACTAGAGCACTAGATCTGGGCTACGATTATGTGAGTTCTCATCCTGACTCTACCACTTATTAGTAAAATGACCTTGTGACAAGTACTTAACTTTCTAAACCTTGGCTGTTTGTTGATAATTATGGTCTCTAATGAAAATTCTCTCTTCATACATTTTTTAAACTTGTACAGACTTGGTCTTTAAAAGCGAGACTCCATTATGCATTTTCTCCTGACTGAAAAAAGAAAAAGAAAAGTCCTGAATAGACAAAGTAGACAATAAACGTATTTTAGGAAATAAAATATGCATTAATGTATAAAACTCCTATTCTTTAATAAACATCATTACAGAGTCAATTTTCATATTTTTCCAGTTCACTCCCTCTCCCAATTCATTGAACTTATCAATATAAATGGAAAAGTTGTTCTCTTTAACTCAGTTTTAGTTAATGAGAGATACCATGCTAGAAAAGAACATAAAAAATCACTGTAATAGGAATTTTTAAAATCTGAAAATTTCATATTGTCCTTTGGTTCTTGTGAAAAGTGTTTTCAAAAATCAGCATGTTTCTTCACATTTGCATTTGTTTCTAGGGAATTAATAGCTCACTCTGACAATCTGGTAATTATCTTCATTTTAGAAAAAATGATCATACTGTAAAGTATGTATTGGACAGACATTAATAGTACTTCATTTCGTGGTTCTCTGACAGGATGCTCATAAAATAGCATAGGACTTGTAGTACGGAAACGCTAACAATTGAAACGCCAAATATGTCCAAAAACATGTCTGGGGCAATTGCATGGCTATTTAATGATGGGTGGCCCCAGACTGGACATTTTTATTACTGAAAGCCAAATCAAACTTATTTTACAGAAGAACTCTGTGAGAGGAAAATTATAAGCAGATTTATGGAGATCCACCATCTCAAAACCACACGCTGTCCAGCAGAGGATCTAAACACCAACCCTCTGAAGTGCAGTTTAGTTTTTGAGTTGACTTTAAAAGTAACTAAAATAAAAAGTGAAAAATGTGAAAACTTATATTGACATCCAAGGGCATAAAACTGAGACACACAGACTCGTTTCCGTAACTCAAACTATTACAAAATATTTTCCTTTTCCATTTTTACCATAATTCTTATTTAGGTACATTGCCTGATTATACCTCTGAGAGTGAAAGCACATTTCCCAAAGTATTTCAATGACATACCTACTTAGCAGAATCTAAAAGTCAGATTCGTTTTCTTTATTCCCTAGCAAGCCCTCAGTGTGAATCAAGGCATGTGTGCGAGGATGCTCTGAGTTCAGCTGGAGATGGGAGACCCACTGTGTAGATTTCCATATGGATAATCATACTCTTCCAACCAAAAGGACATCATCTCTTTACAGAGGACTCTAAAATGAACCTGATATTAAAATTAGAAGAAATACTGTTGATTATTCTGTAATGAAAAATGTGTATACCATCAGGATCAATGAATGCTCTGGGCATGGGGTGGGAAGACTAAAACAACAAGCAAACAGAAACAACTAGCAAATATAAAGAAGACAAACTCAGTTGTGTTTGTGTGGGTTTTTTTTTTTTTTGTCATTGCTTTAAGATACTACCAGAATTTAAGGAATGAATAAAAGCACTAGTGTACATAGAAAGAGCATAACATTTTGACTTTGCTAGATTCTGTTGTATTACAGAGCCACTTAATCAAATATTGTGGATAATATAAGGAAAATTTGGGGAGAAGACAATAAAACAGACAACAGAACCCTCTGGAAATTTGCAGTTTATTAAATAGCATATTTTGAAGAACATGGCTTGTAAGATATCCGAATATGATAGAAATAGACTCTTGGTGGCAGTACATATTTGATCATGTGGAATCATTATATGTGGTTTGGATCACCTGTGTTTATTCACGTTTAGGTATACTGTGCATTCCTAAAGACCAAGAAATGGTGCTAATTTTTTAACAAATATTAACTCATTTGATCATCTCAAGAGTTCTGTGGAATAAATAGTTATATATCAACTCAGTTAACTTATGAAAAAATGGGACTCAGAAAAATTATTGACTTTTATGCATTATTGCTGAGTAGTATCTCATTGGAGCATTAATATACTACATTTGCCTATAATTGAAATGAGAGGTTTGTATTTAAAAGTTATTTATTAATGGGATCATTGTAAAAATCAAATTCACTCATTCTCTTGTGTTGAATGTTATAGGCAGAGACAGAAATACATTTGTTATTATAAGAAGTTAAGGTCAGCGTGATGAAACTTTTGTAACATTTTGTTACGTTTTAACTTTCTTTAACTTATACTGTGTTTAATGGCAAACTGTGTAAGGCTTCTCTTTTCTCTACATCCTTGCCATTACATTATTTCTTGTCTTTTTGATACTAGCCATTTTGACTGGTGTGAGGTGATCATTGCAGTTTTGATTTTCATTTCCTTGATGATTAGTGACATTTTTGTTGACTATTATGGTCTCTAATGTTAAGTTTTGCCCATTTTTTTATCAGATAATTTGGGTTTTGGTGTTGAATTATATGAGGTCTTTATATTTTTTGGATATTAAGTCTTTATCAGATATATCATTTGCAAATATTTTCTCTGATAGAGTAGACTGCGTTTCAAAAGCTTTTATTTTGGTGTAGTCTCAATAGTTTATTTTTGTTTTTGTTTCCCCTGCCTAAGGAGACATACCAAGAAACACATTGCTAAGGTTGATGTCCATTACTGCTTATGTTTCCTTCCAGGAGTTTTATGGTTTCAAGTCTCACATTGAGGTCTTTAATACATTTTGAGTTTATTTTTGTATATTATATAAGAAAAGGGTCCAGTTTCATTCTTTTGCATGTGGCTGTCCAGTTTTCCCAGTGCCATTTATTGAAGATACTGTCTTTTCCCCATTGTATGTTGTTGCCTCCTTTCTGGTAGATTGACTATATAGCTGTGGGTTTATCCTTTTCTACTGATCTATGTGTCCCTTTTTTGTGCCATTACCATACTGTGTGATTACTACATTGGAATATAACTTGAAATCTGAGTTTGTGATACCTCCAGGTTTGTTTTCTTTCTCAAGATTATTTTGACTAGTCAAGGTATTTTTGTGGTTCTATACAAATTTTAAGGTTATTTGTTATAGTTTTGTGAAAAATGCTGTTATATTTTGATAGAGATTACTATATTGAATCTCTATATTGCTTTGGATAGTATGGATATTTTAACAATATTAATTCTCCCAATCCATGATCATGGTATTATTTTTCCTTTTGTTTGTGGCATCTTCAGCTTTTTTCATCAGTGTCTTATAATTTTCAGGGTACAGATTTTTCACCTCCTTGGTTAAAGTTACTCCCAGGTATTTTTGGTGAAATTTTTGGTGAAGTTGTAAATGGGGTTGTTTTCTTAATTTCTTTTTCTGCTCCTTTGTCAATAATGTATAGAAATGCAACAGGTATCTATATATTAATTTTGTATCCTGCAAACTGTATTTACTTCTACACATTAGTGGGAATAGCTATTTCTCCTGGTCTTTAAATGAATGGCCTTATTAAGAATGGTTCCTTAGAGTCTGCAGGTGTGTGAAGGTTGGGATGGTTGCCCGTAACTATAGCAGGTGCAGGCTGGGGGTCCTGTGGCGCTCCATGCTGGGCCACCCTGGTGGAATGGCTGGAGCTGAAGTGGGCATGAGTTCGGGGTGTTCTGGGGTACTCCAGTGGGGTGCAGAGGTAAAGTGGGCATGGCCCAGCTGGTCCTGTAGTGCTTGCTGCAGGGGGGCTCTGGTGGGACAGCTAGAGCTGAAGGAGAAGTGGCTGAGAGGTCCCTGGGCACTCTCAGCCACGGGTGCGTTGGTGAGTCTTCTGGAACCGAACTATGTGTAGGCCTGGGATATTTTGAGGTGTCTTGCATCTGTGTCACCTTGGTGCAGTGGCTGGAGCCATAGTGGGCATCGTCCAGGGGTGTCCTAGTATGCACTGCCCTGGGGCCACCTTGATGGAACAGCTGGAGGTTGGATGGGCGCAGACCAGGGGGCTGCCTTGGGGCGATGCTCAGATTACTGTGAATTAGGAGCCCAGGGCTCCCTGAGATGGTGGGCTGACTAGGGCAACATACTCTGGTTTCATCTGCACTATCAAGATGGATGAAGAATGTAAACAGTGGTGCTCACCAGCCCCTGACCCCAGAGAACACTCACTGAGCCAGGAGTCCAGCTAGGGCGCTCAGATCCTGCTTCTCTCTGTCTGCACTATCGTGGAGACAGAATGTAAACAATGGCACTCACCGCACCCCAACCCTGGAGAGAGTTCCAGTGCTCCCCGCCTTTTGGCAGGGTTCCAGGACTCATTCTTTTATGTTCTAGTTGCTCTTTTAAACTGTGGCTTTTTCCCTGTGTCCAGGGCAGATGAATCTGTTTACCATTCCTGCATACAAGCCCTCCCCACTGCAGTGTGCAGTGTCAGGCGGAGGTTCCCTTCATTATGGTGTCTCGGCTCCCCTACCATTCCCTGCGGGGTCCCTCCGTGTCTGGTGTTTGTTGTGCAGAAGCTGTTCAGTCAGCCCTCAGTTCTTCGGGAGGAATTGCTCTCTCTGTAGGTAGAGTCATTATATCCGTGGAGGAGGTTGCGTTCTGTATCTTCCTATGTCAACATCTTGGACCCCCAGATAATATAAAATATATCTCCATGAAGAAAAAAAAAGCTGCTAATATTGCATTGTATATTTTAACCACTTGGCAAAANCCTTTAACTTTGTCATCTTTCAGAACTAACATAGTACCATTTTTCCAAAATGTTCCAGGGTCTATTCTATACCTTCAGGTTTTATTGCATAGTCAAATACTTAAAACATTAAGATAATTATTTTTATTTTTCCAAATGTAAATGGTGAATGTGAAAATACTCTCTTGTTATTTCCACCACAAATCGAAGACTAAGCCATTCTTTCTGGAAAGCCACATCAATAATTACTAAGTGACCATGACAAAGGGTGAAATAAAGTGATTTGAGCAATTTAAGACTATTCTTATAATAAACTTTAAGAATCCAAATTCTTAACAAGGGAAACTTCACAATCTCCATATGATGAATGCACATGTGGGTACTTACACACAACCTTCTTACACATAGCCAGCAATGAAGCATAGAGAAATGGGCAAATCCACTATTCAGTAGGCAGTTTGTGACACTATTCATTATTTTAACCTGCCAGTGTTCCTTAATGTATATTCTACTAAATAAACCTTTATCACACCTGTCCAATGAAGAGGAAGTTTTAGTAAAAACAAATAGGCTTTTAAATAGCTGAAAACTTACCAGTATTTCCATATAATAAATATAGGTCTTTTATAAAAAGTGTTTGCTTTCCTCTCTAAGTGCTCTCCACTGAGATTAGACTTCTGTAGGGAAAATATGACAT
Organism: Ailuropoda melanoleuca; assembly: GCF_002007445.2. Taxonomy (NCBI): domain Eukaryota; kingdom Metazoa; phylum Chordata; class Mammalia; order Carnivora; family Ursidae; genus Ailuropoda; species Ailuropoda melanoleuca. Next base: position 17,091,373 of record NC_048235.1, on the reverse strand, counting down.
AATAAAGATGGCAAGCATGAGGCACATGAGCCAGCAACAGCATGATGTTGAGGGGGGAAATTTGCTAGATGTGTCACAGGGCTAGGTTAGCAGTACAGATGTGAAGCTATTAAAGCACTTGCACACACAATGCCGCAGTGAGAGATTTAAGTGGCCGGTATAGATATACTCATCGCAGTTTTCCTTTTCTAACGGAGCACTGTTCAGTTAGTCAATCAGTCCTCACTTTTTATTTCATGTATACAGGCATTTTACTAGAAATAGAAAAGGAATTGTTACTGCCTGCAGGAAGGTTAAAATTGAATGTAGGAATTGAATAAAAATAAACAGAATCATTTAAAGAAATGTGTACAAAGTAGTCTTCCTCCCAGAAATTCTGTTTTATACACATGTGAATAATCCACTTGATAGATGCTTGCTGTTTCATGGTCTGTACTATTTATCATGATCATGACCCGTTTCTTTTGATTTGAGCTGTATTGGTTTAATGAGTGTAAACTATTTATTCATTCTTAGAGACAGAAACAGAGTGCACATCCACACTTGTGAGTGGTGAGGAGAGACAGAGGCAGAGGGAGAGGGAAAGAACCTTAAGCGGGCTCCGTGCCCAGCCCATAGCCCAACACAGGGCTCCATCTCACCACCCTGAGATCATGACCTGAGCCAAAATCAAAAGTTGGTCACATAATCGACTGAGCCATCCAGGCGCCCCATGGGTGCAAACTATTTTAAAGTTCTTTAAAAATTAGAAAAGTAAGTTATGATGTTAAAATAAATAAATGTGATTCCAAAGTGAAATACAATTAATATAAAGGCTATGTTGCAGTTTTTCCCTATTAACATGGAAATTGGGCTAACTGTAATGCTTTTGTGAAGAATACTAAACACTGTAACGTGTGACCCAGTTATAACTACCAGTAAACACATTGGAAGTGAGATTTCTACACTTTCTTCTCCCACTTTTTCATTACCTCCTCCTGGATATGTTTTGCGTTTATAATCATTAGCTGTAAGTGTTCTTTGAGGTTTCTGATTTCTCTATATTTAGGGTGGCTATATAAAGTACAATCCAAGCTGACACTTTAGAGAGAGAAAGGGGTTGGTAAGACAATGCATAAGAAACCTGCAGTGTCTTGGGTAAATCAGGTTGTAAGGTTACCCCATCTAAACTTTTTGTTTTAGACATTAAACTTTTTAATGTCTATAAATAAATTGCTTCTTCCACCTGGTGTTCACTCTTTAACTCCTTATTTCTATTTTTATTAACAAAAATATTGTTAATTCTTCAAGTAGCTTCTTGATTTCTATCTCCTTAATTCTTTCTTAATATGACTTCTCCTTAAAGAAACAGGAACAGGCTCTCTACCTCTCTTGAACTTTGTTTACACCTTTACATTACTACCTTATCTGTGTTTTATTTTACCAATGTTTTGTTCTACAAATATATGAAATAGCTCTTAAGCACTGTTACAATCTCTCTGAGGACTGTGAATTTCACCTTACAATATCTTACATAGTATCCTGTTTTATTTTGAGTGTAGTAAATATTCAGTAAAATATATAAATCTATTAAAAACCAGCCATAATATTAAAATAATAGTGTATTGTGAGTGCATCATTGTATCAGTATTAATAAGCATTATTTGTAACATTGTTTATTTTTTGTGATTATCTTTTCTGCTATTATTTTATAAAATAACTGAATTCTGTGTTATGGAATTGATTCTGGTTGCTTGAAATGGATATTTAAAATGATTGCTGGCCAGATATAGAAACAAATCCTCCTAATATTTTTAAGTAGTAGGCATTCAATAATTCTAAGACTGAGGAAAATATATATTCATTCATGAAAACATTCATGTAGAGAATAGTGTTTTGAACATGATTGATGTTTAATTTTTTATATTTCTTTAGACAAACATTTTATATGATTCAGTAAATAGTTTAAATTAGAAAATTAAATTATATTAACTCATAGTTAAATTCAACTACATAGGCTTGTCACCTTATAAAAATAACTTTTTCTCATTAAAATGTAGAATAAAATATCTGCTACAAAGTTATGTGTTTTTAAATTTCTCCCTTTTTGCCTAAGAATGAAATTTTCTAAATTTGTGATGGTTTAGAATTCACTTTGTGAAGTTATCTCACATTTTGTTTTCATCTTTTAGAGGTGAAGAGGCTTTACAGGAGCCATATTAAACTCCAAAGTTTTTCGGCTTTATTTTATGTAACACCTCTGTGTTCCTGCATACAAAATTGTACTCAATAAATATTAGTTGAATAATTTAAATTTTGCTTTCCTCCAAAATTTTTCATGAAGAAAAAACGCTGTTGTCTGATGCTAGAATTAGGAATTTGTACAGACATAATATTGAATTTCTGCCTATAGTGGCTGATTAAGCAGATTACTTACTAAAATTATGTGGTCATCCCAAAGAACTACTATATTCTTTCTAGAGAGTAACCTTATTTGACCAAATCACTTGAAAAACAAACAAACAAACAACCCAACATGGAATTCCTATAGATCAATGAGGACATATGGACTGTCCATGCCATGACAACAAGGTTTCAAACATTGAGTAGATTCCTATCTATTTAAATAAATGTTCTCTGGTATGTAGAGTTTATCAATATGTCACACAGTCACAAATCAGGATACAATTCTACCCTTCCCATAAACTGGCTGTATGGCATCTGTAATGATTTACTTATTCCATCCCCTAAATTCATATATTGAAGTCTTAACACCTAGTACTTCAAATGTGACTATATGTGGAGATAAGTTGTTCAAACACACAATAAAGCTAAAAGGAGGTCTTTAGGGTGGCCCTGACACAATCTGACTGGTATCTTTATAAGAAGAAGAAATTTAGACAACAGGCACGCATGTGTACAGATGAAAGACCATGTGAGGACAGAGGGAGAACATGGCCATGCACAAGCCGAGGAGACAGGCTTTAGAAGAAACCAAACCTGAACTGCGGGAACATACATTTCTGTTGTTTTTGCCACCCAGGCTGTGGTGCTTTGTTATGGAAACCTGAGCAAACTAATATAGCTTCTGTCATTGTCATTGCCCGACTAGATTGGCTGGGCCTTCCTGAAGACCCAGCTTGACTAGACTGCTTCATGAATTCTGTCAGATTCAGTCTGGAAAGATCATTAACTCACTGCCATAGATATTTTCCTGGATATATAGCCCCTAAATATTGTTTGTTTCTTTCTTTCTTTTTCTTTCTTTCTTTTTCTTTCTTTCTTTCTTTCTTTCTTTCTTTCTTTCTTTCTTTCTTTCTTTTTTTTAAGATTTTATTTATTTATCTGACAGAGAGACAGCCAGCAAGAGATGGACCACAAGCAGGGGGAGCAGGAGAGGAAGAAGCAGGCTCCCAGCAGAGGAGCCTGATGTGGGGCTCGATCCCAGAGCATCGGGATCACGCCCTGAGCCGAAGGCAGGCGCTTAACTACTGAGCCACCCAGGTGCCCCTAAATATTGTTTCTTTCTCAGGATCCAGACCGAGAGTCTTCCTCTATGCATGGCCTTATTTTTCTTATCAATAACAATATGGAAGAGCAGCTTTCCACTATAACATGCTAACGGGAGAAGTTTAAAATGGAGAAAATGTGACTTATTTGATTCTGCTTTTATCATCATATGGAATGGAAGAAAGAGTGCTTCCAGTGACTGGTTTGGAGAACTCACTGGAATGATAAGGAAATGCTGCTCTCCACGTGCTACCAGATAATTTCCCAGCCTGGTTCAGTACCAAAATACTGATGAATCCAGCCGGAAGGATCCTCTGCCTCAGTGTCCACCTTGTTAAGCTACCGCACCATCACGGTAATAAGAACTAGTGGGGGGCGCCTGGGTGGCTCAGTCGTTAAGCATCTGCCTTTGGCTCGGGTCATGTTCCCAGGGTCCTGGGATGAAGCCCCACATTGCGCTCCCTGCTCAGCGGAATCTGCTTCTCTCTCTCCCTCAGCCTGCTGCTCCCCTTGCTTGTGCTCTCTCTCTCTTTCTGTCAAATAAATAAATAAATAAAATATTTAAAAATTAAAAAAAAAACAACTAGAGGCATGATGCAGTGAGAGGGCTCTACTATTTCCTCTCAGTTCACTTTTGCAAGATAAAAATCATCCACTAATGTGGACAGCCTAACTGTGCTGTTTTCCACTATCATGTTCGTATACAGGACCCCCAGGGGGTGCCTGAAACCACAGATAGTACAGAACCCTATATACACTGCATTTTTTCCTATACATGCAAGCCTATAATAAAGTTTAATTTATAAATTTGGGACAGTGAGAGATTCCACAGACTTCCATATTAATAAAATGGAACAGTTATAACAATATACTGTAATAAAAGTTAAGTGAATATGGTCTGTCTTTCAAAATATCTTGTACTGTACTCACCCTTCTTCTTGTGATATGTGGGACGATAACTGCAGATGTGATGAGATGAAGTGAAGTGAATGCTGTGGGTGTGGTGATGTCGTGTTAGGCTATCTCATCAACTTCCGGACTGTGGCTGACCGCAGGTAACAGAGACCATGGAAAGTGAAACCACAGATAAGGGTGGGACTACCATAGCATGGCTCCTGAGGGTAAGCAAGCATGCTTCCCTCTGCCTTTGAAATGCATCTATGGGCCACATTAGAAAGTTCTGCACAAAGAACACACCTCAAAACCCAGGTATATGTTTATCTTATGGTGTATACATAATAAGCATTGAGTCAGTGACTGTCCAAATTCTTTATATTTTATTCAACTCTGTTTTTTATTTTGATTTGTCTAGGTATAGATGCATAATTATATTAATATAAATTTTCCATTTTCTGTGTGTTCTGTAACCTCTACTGTCATTCATTCAGCATGTACACAATCCTGTAACATTTTAGTTATCCTACTTGTTTTTTTTTTTTTTAGGTACTATGCTCTATTCGGCTATTAATCAGAACTGAATGTTGTGCTTCGGGATCTCACAGTCTAGTACAGAGATTATTCATGTATACGAATAACAGTAATGGAAACATATGACTTCTAAGGGTTTGTTCTGGACAGAGAGGAAATGCATTTCCATCGCTGTTTTTCTGTAGTCTGAAATTGGTAGGAAAACCTAAAAATCTGATAATCATTAACAGGAAAGTATCATCTCCGCTTTCCTTTTCTTCTGGTGCATTTACTGCACAGGAGCGCGTTTCAGGAGTAGGTAGCTGTTTGTGTAATGAGTACCTTAATGAGTTTTCTTTTAAGCAAGTGATGTGCCTGGGACCTATTTGGGGTGAGTAATGGAAAGCCAATTGCTTGAGAGATAAAATCAAAAAAGGAGGTGGAGTTTGAGGATTGACACCTAGAAAGAGAAGAGCCTTGAGAGTAGTCTCCCCAGATGATACTCTCAGGCATGAGTTATGGACAAACACTGGGAGAAGTTACTCTTTCAGTAAATGGCTCTTAAATTTTTAGGAGAGTAGTGTTCTAATCAGTTATCGGTAGTCAATGGGCATTCTGAAATCCCTCTTATTAAATCAAAATTTTAGAAAAATCTTTTCTAAGCACCCCATCCTTGCAGTGGTAGGCCTTTTGGGGAATGAAAGAATCGAGATCCAGCATGTTGGGACATAATACAGAAAAGGACACAGTCGTCATTAAAAATTGGTCAGAGTAAGGATCAATAATTCAGTGAATAGAATACTGTAATAAAAGGAAAGAATTTACCAGGAAAAAGTGTAATTTATACCATAGCCCCCAGCCCAGAGTAAGTGGAAGAAAAAATAGATTTCCCATTAATTATAGAACGAGGATCTCTCAAGACATTATATGTGGTTATGAAAGTAAAGGACAACCAAGAAGCCTTAAGGGAAATATGAGATGTGAAAATAAATATCTGGGTTACAGTATGAAGTGACCTCAGAGACTCAGGCAGAACTCAGAGTATATTCAGGTAGGAATAGAACAGCCTGAAGTAAGCACTACACAGAGTGTGTGCTAAGAGATTGTCAGCTGGGGCTGCTGCCGTTCATGACGTTCCTTGAATGTCTTCCTTTTCAGGTGTATTATCTTTTGATCTATTGTTTAAGGCTCATTTTACCAGTTGAGGAAGTTAATTTCTCTCTGAATGTGTTGTAAAGCATTACTATTTAACCAATCTCCAATCTTTGCATATTCTGTTCTTCATGGACAAGTGATTTTGTCCCTAAATCAACAAATCCGGATATCAAAATTCTAATATTTAACATAATTTAAGTATTGTAGCCAAAACATTGTGTGCATATTTTGTTGCATATATTATTAAGTTCTCCATTCTAGATTTTTACCTGGTCTGCATACTTCTATAAGACAGAGTTGCTGTAAAGGATGGAAATGCTGACTGAAGCAGTTAGCACAGTGGAAGATATATGGCCAAGCATCATTAATATAAGTGTATACAACTGTAAACATCAGTGATTGTTTGGGCTCTTTAGAGAAAGGGGGCTCTGTAAAATCATGGTGGCATCAAATATTATTCTCTTACCATCTCTATAGGTCCTTATAGATGCCTCCCCATTACCATCTATATATGTCCTTATACATATCTCCCCATATAAAAAGAATCCTCCAGGAAAAATCAATTTCAGTGAAGTGTGTATGTAGTTCCTAAGTAATTTATAATTTCATAAGCTATTTTAGTTCCTATGATGGCGAATCATTATGCCACTCCTGTATTACCTCTTGTGTTTACATGATGACCCTTTCAGGTAGATACTATCATATTTGCATTTTACTGGTAAGGGTAAGGGAACGGAGAAGCACAGAAGGGCTAAGCATCTCACCCAAGTCATCATCTAGTATGTGCCGGACTTGTATTTGACCTTGATCACAGGCAGTCTGACTCTCAAGTTGATACTTTTACCCACTATCTTTGGTAGCCATGCAACTATGCATTATTGTGTATTTATTTTCAAAAGTGCTACTATGTATCAGTTATAGTCAGTAAACATTTAATGAGTGCCTGGCCCTGTTGGGACTGGTGACACAAAGGTGAGAATAATCATCCTTGCCACAGTCAGGCACCCCCTCCCACTCCTTCTTCCAACACACACTTCTCACAGAACAATCACCTGTATCCCTGCTACAAACCTGACTCGAGGTCTCCATGGCTGCCCTGCAAGAGGGCATGTGACTGACCTGAAGAGACAATGGTTTGAGACTAGTGTCTTCTTTTTTGCATAATAATAAACTGGAGCACTAATGAATTCACCTAAGCTCTTGAAGTGGATTGTAGTTGGCCCACTCCCAGATCCAGTCCTTTACTGATGTCACCCCTGGAAGGTGGAGTGACTGTTCTGACAGAAAAGTTTGGGGAAACAATGCATGCTCTGTTCAGCCCTTCCATCCTTTCAGGGGAGTGAATTGCTGCTGGAGAGCTTACGTCCTTCCTCAGAGACGGTGCTCCTGGGGAGGGGAAGGACTGCAGGGACTGGTGGGGAAGCCTGTAGATTCTGGGATTCAGTATTAGCATACTAGCAAGGCCAACAGCTTCAACCACCTTCTCTGACATGTTCTCTCTCGGTCTGCAGGGTGGAAAAGAGTATTTCTGTCAGGAAACCCACACCATTTACTAGATAGAATTCTTTTTTTCAACAGGGAGCAGACAACTCATGAGTATCTGGGCCGTTATTATCCAGGAAAATATTTACAGTTTGCTAAATTGTGACCCGTGTGTGTGTGTGTGTGTGTGTGTGTGTGTGTGTGTGTAGATAGATAACTCTAAAGAACAGTAGCTAAACTCTTGCATCTTTTCTTGCTAATAATTGCAATGTCTTAAAAATTTCACTTTCTAGCCCAGAATCATCTGCTATACTATAACCACGTGGTATCTGAGATCACTTGGAAATAGAGATCTTAAATTATTGGAGACGTCAGTTATAGGAAATAGTTTTCTGAGGTAAAAGTAGTAATTCCATTTTTGTCACATATATTTGACATTCGACTCTCCTAGTCTAGCTTTCCTCTATAGACTTATCTGTATAGCAAGTCAGCTTCCAGCCTTCCTGCATTCATTTAAATTTAGTATCAATATTGTAACAATGTTATAAAGTTTATAACTCATAACATTTTAGTATAGTCATATAGAATCAAGAAATGTACCATAATTGCACAAAGGGGCCATTAAGTGGGCTAGCTAGAGTAAAAGCACTTATGAATGAACCTGGATTAACCCCTGCGGCAAGTGAGGGGATCTAAGACGTCAAGGCCAAGGGGCCTGATACTTCATCCTGCTCACCTCAGGCTTATGTGACTCAGGTGAAATTTATATTTCAGGATGTAGCAGCCATGTGGCTACATTGCAGATACACCGAAGTCTGGCTGCTTTTACAATGCTCTAACGGTAAACGAGCAACGTTCAATTCACCACTGATTTGTATGGGAGTTATTACTTACAACATCTGTACTCCCAACACAAGTGGATTTAATTTGCTCAAATTTCCTGGTAATCATATAGCATGCTGACCTGGAAAGGACATTCTTTCTTTTTCTTACTTTCCTGGAAAGCAGAACAGCCACCCAACCCCTCCATGTGAATTTAATGCACTTTTACCTATGGCAGCCTTCGAGAGCAGCTTGCTAAGGAGTTGGAAAGGTTAAGGTACTTTGGCATCATTCCAGCATTGTTGTTTACTGGACAATGAAATGCAAACACTGAACAAAGATAAACACTGTTTGCAGAGAGGCTACAAAATGGGAGGGGTTTAATCTCTGCAAAGACACACTGTGCCATCTCCTTCTTTTCCTGTGAGTACAGCGTTGTTCCCTTTGGTATAATTTTTTTTCTCTCTCTGTCCAGTCCAGACTTAAGTGATACCAGATGTTGGCTGTCCGGCACTATGTTGTTCCCTTCTCAGCTGGAAAATCAACTTTCTCTTTTCTTCATTTCTTTCTAAAACTAAAGGTGAAACGACACTTACACGGTCGTTGACGACAGCGAAGCGTGACTTGACGGTAATTATTTTCTGCATCAACTATGTAAAACTGTTTACTAAGTGGCCACTCGGAGCTGGACACTACACCAGTTGCAGCTTGATTCCAACCTAGTACATAAACGTTTCAAGGATTTCCAGGATTAATAACTTTATATAAAGTAACATCATGATATATGTGTCTGTGTGTATCTTCAGTTATTTTATGGAAACTTTATTTTGTATAAAGCAACCTGACATAACATTTGTCCTAAATGTTTCCATATAAAGCAATTGTTATTGTGTGGTAAGACCCACATCCAATATTCCTTTTTCATTTATCCATAAGAAGATAATTTAGCTGGGGACAGGAGTCCTGGAGCCACGTGGGGAGTCTCTACAAATGTAAATTGGTTCCAAAATCTAAGAAGGTGTCAGTCATCCATATGACTTAGAGTTTAATTATATAGTAAATTCATGTGCTCTGCCTTGAGGACAGAGCATACATTGAAGCATGAAGCAAGAAATCTGATAGGATAATGGGGCAGGAAACAATCTAAGATAGTGTTTAAGAACATAAGTTTTAGGGGAAATTAGAACTGCCCAGGAGGGTCCGGGAAGTCTATGAAGGAGCTTCAGGTTCGAATCTGTAGCGGTTAGGAATAGGAGGAGGTAAACAGCAATGGCTGACACAGAGCACTGGCTGTACTGGTCACCCGGCTGCCCCAACTACGTACCACAGGCCAGGTGACTTCAACAACAGACATTTATATCCTCACGGTTCTGGAGGCTGGAAGTCTGAGATCAAGGTGTTGGCAGGTTTGGCTCTCCTGACGCCTCCCTCCATAGCTCTCAGATGGCTGCCCCTATATTGGGCCTTTCCCGTGCATGCGTGTCCCTGATGTCTCTTTTTGTGTTAAAATTTCCTCTTCCTATCAGGACACTGCCGGTTAGTAGTAGGGCCCTTCTAAACAGTGTAATTTTCACTTAATCAGCTCTTTAAAAGCTCTGTTTCCTAATATCATCACATTCTGATGCCCTAGAAACTAGGGCTTCAGCATGTAACTTTGAGGAGAAATGGTCATAATTTAGCCCATAACAACAGCCATGAATCTGGCAGGAAATCAGGCATCACAATGGATGCCAGCGTGGATAGGTAATAACCGCAGACACAGAGCCCTTCCTCCTGACCAGCCCATGTCTTATTAGCCTCATGAACGGGAAGCAACCCTGAGAATACAGGTAGGGGGAGATTATAAGTTGATTGAAAAAACACTGAAATGACTAAGATTGCCCTGAATTAACTAAGATTTATTTCTACCATCTAACAACATAGCCCTTAAGTGCAGTTATAGGACGATTAAAAAGTAGCTTTGCTCTGGACTGTGTCTGTAACTTGGGATTATGCCTGTTGCACCTATAGTGCCCGGCGGTATCACAATACCAGGCTGCAAATAACTGACAGAGATTCAGGCTAATAGAAGTAAAGCAATTTATTTAAAATGTTCAGAGAACTCATAGAATTAATGGAAGGCTGCCCAGAGCGGATATTGGAATGACATGAACTAAGCAGCTCCAGAAAGATAAGAAGCAGGAGGTAGGAAGCAAAACAGTGGTCTTATAGTTGAAAGGGCCTCGACGGGACGCTGAGAGCACTAGTCTGGTGACTGCCACCGCCAGGTAAATGACCTTGAGCCATATAGTTTGTATATAACTTCTCTGCATGCGTTTATTGCCTGCGGAGAAAGAGCTGTCTTCTAGGCTTTGTACTGGAAGACAGTCTCTTGGAATTTTCCTCAATTTAAGACTATCTACAACTGGCCAAGATCATTGCTCACTAGGCAATAAGGACGCTATTTGAGAGAGAGAACAGACGGTGGAAAACCCCAATATGACATCGGCCACTGTACTGGCCCATAACAATCATCCGCTACAGCAGCAATTGCGGTTTCTCTACTAATTACTATTGCATATCATCAGTTCTAAGAATTCCCTAGGAAGTAGGGAAAGGGAAGGTCCGTTGAGCCTGGAAGACTTGGTTAGTCTTTAACAGAGGGTGTTGGAGGTGGGCAGATCTTGAATGCGGCGGATGGGAATAATGAGAATGGGATACGGCAGTTCCGAGGTGGAGTGGTGCGAGCGCAGGCAGGTAGATGGAAGATCGGCATGACTGATCGCCGGCGACCGATGGCTCCCGAGCTGACCGAGGGCTCCTTGCGGCAAGCTGAGGCAGACCAGCTTGGATGCGTCCGGTGGGAGCTGCGTGTAGAAACGCTCATGCTTCCACAAGGAGGACTTTGATTTACTGTAGGTTCTTGAGAAGCAATGACCCGGTGGCCCAACGTCTCCTTTGTTTGAAGTTTAAGGACAGAGGAGCTGAGGTTGTTCAGAGGCCCGGGGACCTCAGTTGTCATCAGTTTTCCTTTTAGCTGCTGTGAAGTGGTTCCCTCCTACCTCATATTTCATTTTCTTTGGAAGTTTTGTTAGTGATCTTTTTTCTTCATGTTTTTTCTTCTAATTTAAACACAAAGCTCTCATATCTACTATTTATTTCTGTGTTTAAAACAATTTGAAAAAAGTTTATGTCCCATGCCATCATGGGACATAAACTTTCTGAGGCTTTTTGTTTTTTTTCTGATGCAAACTAGTTTTTATTCAGACCTGGAACATTTTTTTATTACCAGACAGAAACAGTAAAAGCATGAACAAGATAGCTGGGACAATTTTTATGCAAAAGATCGATTTGTGAAATCCATGTTGGATATAAGTGCATTTCAGTGCAAGCTTCTTATTTTAGCTTTGTAACAAGCATTTATTTTCCCAAATGCCTTAGTTTATGGAATATTTTTCAGAGCATTTTTTTTAATGTCTTTGGTATATTTTGCTGATTTTTTCCTATGTGAAGGTCAACACAGATCCATGGACTTTTCTTTTTTAAGGACAGAGTTTGCATTTAAAACACCAAAAAAATGCAGATCTTCCGTTAGCTGTAACTCCTGCCTCTGCCTCCCTTTCTTTGCCTGTGGTCTTATACACGTCCTTAGTAAAGTACTGAACAGACATACTGAGCAAGCACTGAAAGGCGCAATGCGAACTACCAGGGCAGAGTGCCCCGGAAAGTGCTGGACAGAATTGTGCTCTGAATGCAGAAAGCATCTCTGTATCCATGTTGCTTTGCTATGTAATGCTGAGGCTCCTTCCAGGAGAAGGTAGGATCTGTTTCTCCAATTTCTTGATATTAGGCTGACCTTTGGAGTGGTTTTGATCAAGTGGAAGCAGTACAAGAGCCCTCTGGAGGTGACCGGTGTGCCACAAACAACAGCACAGATTGCTAGGAAAGTGAGTGCAGCCGTTCTGACTTCCTAGTCCCCTCAGACCATCAGACAATTGCATGTGATTGAGGGAACTCCAGTTAGACCAGCAGAAGAACTGCCCAAATTGCCAATGCACCAAATGATGGGAAACAATGAATCATTGTGGTTTTATGGCACTATTTTGGAGGGATTTTGTAATAGGAATAATAACTGATAGACATGCTTATTTTTTTTTAAATAGTTTTCTATTGGCTTAATTCTCAGTTCAAGTTGCTTACATATATAATACTAAATCTGAGTCATTTCAATTATCTACTATGTATTATAGTTAAGAGTTTGTTACATAACTGGCAAAAGATTTGACTATATCAAATTCCAAATTCTTAAAATAAAATTAATTCTGGAAAATGGCCAAGATTTTTTTCCTGTTGAGCAGAAAATTCTGATCCTTGCATAGTAAACTGAGTGAGAAGCCAAAATAATTCACGATGTATAAGGGATCGTTTTGGATGGTTTTATAGTATTACAGGGTCCTGATGCCCCTTCTCAGTGATAAACAGTGGGCTCCAATAATCGATCCCAGCAGATAAGACCCCTCCCACACTGAATATTGCTGGAGACAATAACAGACCCTCATTCCTTCTGTTCTACTTTTTAGGACTATGCTAATGTCCTTCTAGAGACAACGTCACATCATCTTGACATCATTGTATTGTGATCCCAGGTTTCCTGGAGGGGAACTCTTAATGGAGACAAAAATAGTCACGAGTAGCACATCTATCAACACTCACGTATTTTTGCTTAAGTCAGTACTTTACCAATCTTATCCCCAAATTATTTAGCATGTCACTATATTCCTCCTGTCTTAAGTGAACTACCCACAAATCTCTGAGCCACTTTTATATCCGTGGCACATTGTTCAAGTTGATGTACTTATGTACGTTCTTCCTGAATACTTGCAAACCAAGACCTTACTTATTGTAATAGGAGTAAAAGTTCTCTCATAGTGATACTCTACCACATTATTTTCATAAAATAATGAGGCTAAAATATCATTTTAGAAGAGATATGGCTTAAAAAGATTCAGCTCTACTGATTTTATAGCTCTCTTGTGCAATACATAATTACTAGATATCTTTACCCTCGTGGGGAAGTGATATTTAAGATACTAAATTAAACATTTTTCCTCAAAATTAATGCTTTTGCTTCTTTTCACACATTCTCAATTTGTATAGTCTCCCTCTTCTATTCCTATCAATTAAGCCATTTCACTAACTCTCCTCTCAGCCCCTCCCAAAACAAAAACAAATGAAGCAGTCAGTCAAAATGAAGGAGGCAAAAAAAGGTAGTTTATCAAATTTTTTTTATCCAGTGTATTAGTAAACATCTTTAATACTGTGCCACCAAACCCACAAGTGTAGTTTATGTAAGCAGAATGAAAAATAAAGTTTCCTGATCACACTTTCACCTTCATAGCTTTAAGACGAATATCTGTAACCATATCATGAAAATGAGGAAGTTTGGGAACAGGGCTAAAAGTTTGATGTCACTCTATTGTCAGCATTCTGGTCGTCATACATACTTTCCAATCTTCTGTGATATATGTAATAAGGAAGGGAAACACCCCCATTTAAAAGGTTGAAACTACATTTTCTATCATTTGTGTGGAATTGTCAGCCAAAACGTGTGATTGGTACTTGTGAGGACAGGTGGGCCCTGCGGATCCCTCTGCACTTCCTCTGCACATTTGTTTGGATCCGAATGAGCTCAGGTCTGTAACAACGATGACACCTGCCCCTTTCTGCCTCATACCCAACAATAGCCTGTGAATATGATGTTTTCTGCCATCATCCCCTCCAGTGCTCTGTCTGGTCATCGAATCATTTCCTGCCCAGAAGTTCAAAACTGCCCCTGATTTAGCTGACACGCATGGAGACGATCAACGTTCATCAGCCTAGAGCAAGAGTTCCGGTCACAGCGGCGGGGGCAGTGTTGTCCCCCAATGGCTCTTGTTATGACCATCCTGCATTTAGGGACAAAACTTACAGTGGTGGCAAGTTTCAAGTCTTTGTGTCAACAAAGATAAAGGACAGCCAACCAGACATTTTAAAAACTGTAAAGAAAACCACATTAGATGTTTTCCAATATTTCTGATACATTATTCTGTTATTTTTGTCCTTGCGTATCTTTGACTATATATTAACTTTTAGACTGTTGAGCAGGGTTATGAAAGTTGTTATTTATATTCTGGGGCACCTAGGTGGCACCGTCAGTGAAGTATCTGACTCTTGGTTTGGACTCAGGTCCAGATCTCGGGGTCTTGATCTCAGGGTCCTGATCTCAGGGTCATGAGATGGAGCCCCGCGTCAGGCTCCGCGCTTAGCATGGAGTCTGCTTGGGATTCTCTCTCCTTTGTCCTCTGCTTGTCCTGCTCATGCTTGCTCATTCCCTCCCTCTGTCTCTCAAATAGATAACTCTTTTTAAAAAATCGTTATTGATATTTAGACATCTACATCAGACACATAGTTGTTAAGATTCTTTTATAACCTTTGTGTTGAGAAATGGGTCTAGCAACCACCAAGGGAGCTGCTTTTTTCTTTCCCTTCAATCTTTTTGTGAATAAGAACGTCATGCCAACTCTATTTGTTTTTTGGAGAGAAATATAAAAATAACATCTTTGGCATGGATTCCCTGGCAATCATTTATAATTATCATATATAATGTCTGGTACAATTACTTTTTAACATGCCTGCATATTTTAATGTGCTAACTAGTCTATGTTCTACTTGGGTGGAAAAGCTTTTTTAATACGGCATTATACCACCAATAATAAAACTAACATGAGTAATAATAGCAATACATAAATAGCTCCTATTCACTGAGTTCTTACTTTGTTCCAGGCACAGTGCTAACATTTCCCATACATATCTAATTTAACCTGCAAAACTGTTCCACAGGTAACTATTATCCAAATTTTGTTGACAATTAGGTTCATATAAGTAACTTGCTCAAGGTTATGTTCTACTAAAGGAAAGGTTCTATTCACACATATACATTCTGTTGTTTAATAGTAGTAGTAACAGTAGCAGCCCCGGTGTGCTGTTTACTTTCCTTCCTCTTCATCAGACTGTCTGTATCCTGAAGTCCTCTTGCTTGTATTTTTAACCCTAACACCCATGAAGCTCTTCCACATGACTAATACAATTCTAAGGAATGTATGGGGAGGGTTGGAAAGGTCGCTGGCTTAGAGAATCACGTCTTTGTAAGTCAGAGGATTCCTACTTGTGGGAAGCCATTAAATGGGGAAATATTATGAAGAAGTCTCACTGTATGTAGTTTGTAATAATTTACAGCATTTGCTCAAATGCATATCCTACATGGTAGGGTCATGACACAGGTAATAAACCATATATCTGAGAACACACAATACAAAATACCCAGCTTTCTCACGCACACTTGATTTCTCCTGATTTATTAATAACTTTCTCACATTTAAATTATTTTTCTTTTTATTCATTGCCTTGTATCTCCCCGTGGCATGACCTTAGCTGAACAGTTGCTATTTTGCAATTCTCTTATGATACTTCTTAATCCCACATTTGCTAGCAGATAAAAAGTTCTGCTCTGTAGCTGACAATGTGGCTAAGTAATAGGGAAGAAAGATGAAAGCAAAGACATACAAAAAGGACATTGAGAAGTTAATTATCAACAAGTAAAACTGCGGGGAAACTAGAACCAATTCATTCTCTTCTTGTACAGCTGGTTATAAGCACATGACGGCATTTTCTGAAGCAGAAAACATTCCACAAAGCTGTTTACAACACCATATCAAACATCATACTAATCTGAACACAGTAGTTTTTCAATCAACAGGTGATAAATTATAAAACAACATTTAAAAAAATGTTTTAATTTTACTAAAAATACAAATGACAAAGAGACCAGAGCCCCTGGCATTTTCAGTTGATAAGTTAACTTGTTTATCTTTGTAGTTTAATCACATAACATTGTTTTCACCAGTGAATGTGAATAAATTCTTATCCTAGTTTGACGTTAAATCTATTTTTAATTGTGTTAGTTCTTAGAAGCTTCTTTACTGGGGCGCCTGGGTGGCACAGCGGTT
This sequence comes from Ailuropoda melanoleuca, assembly GCF_002007445.2. Lineage (NCBI taxonomy): Eukaryota > Metazoa > Chordata > Mammalia > Carnivora > Ursidae > Ailuropoda > Ailuropoda melanoleuca. Next base: position 17,074,994 of record NC_048235.1, on the reverse strand, counting down.
AAGCGTCTGCCTTCGGCTCAGGGCGTGATCCCGGCATTGTGGGATCGAGCCACATCAGGCTCTTCTGCTATGAGCCTGCTTCTTCCTCTCCCACTCCCCCTGCTTGTGGTTCCCTCTCTCGCTGTCTGTCTCTATCTCTGTCAAATAAATAAATAAAATCTTTAAAAAAAAAAAAAAAAGAAGCTTCTTTACTGGAAGAAAGTAAGAAGTCATGGAGGTTCTAAGTAACTGAGGCCATGTTAACATATGGCATTGAATAAATCATAGGTGCTGATTCATTTTCAGTGCTAAATAATTTGATTTGTTACAGCTAGTCCTATTTGGTTACTGAAGCAGGTGACGTAGCCAGATATGTTTTTAATAATGAACATTATGGCATTGATTTGTATTTCCCTGATGCCAAGTGATGTGGAGCATTTTTTCATGTGTCTGTTGGCCATTTGTATGTCTTCTTTGGAGAAATGTCTGTTCATGTCTTCTGCCCATTTCTTGACTGGATTATTTGCTTTTTGGGTGTTGAGTTTGATAAGTTCTTTATAGATCTTGGATACTAGCCCTTTATCTGATATGTCATTTGCAAATATCTTCTCCCATTCCATAGGTTGCCTTTTAGTTTCATGGACTCTTTCCTTTGCTTGGAGGGAAAACTGAATGGGAAGTCATCAGAGAGAGAGAAAAACCATGAGAGACTCTTAACTATAGGAAACAAACTGAAGGTTGCTGGAGGGGAAGTGGGTGGGGGGATGGGGTACATGGGTGTTGGACATTAAGGAGGGCATGTGATATGATGAGCACTGGGTGTTATACACAACTGATAAATTATTGAACACTACATCTGTAGCACATTATACCATATATAGTAATTGAATTTAAATTTAAAAAATAATGAACATTATGGCAAAGTGAAAGAGAATCTGTTTTTATAAGTGACAAAAATAGACATGACTTTTAAAGATTGGAGTATTATGATTTCCCTTGACCCATTAAACTATCTCTGTGAAAGGAAAAACTAGTATATCTTGCTCACAAACATCAAATACTTATAATTTGTTGGCTAATTTATGTATATTACTTCTAATCTCAAAAAAAAATTCTTAGAATTAGATACTAGTATTCCCTCTTTACAAATGAGGAAAGAGGGCCAAAATATTTCAGCGAACTTCCCAAAACATCAGTTAAAAAACATTATAACTAGGGTTTCAACTCAAGTCTATCTGGGGCTAAAGTCTAGTCTTTCTCCAATTCAGCTTCCTGGCTTACAGTAAACTGGAGTAACCAAGTCTGTTTATTTCAATTTTTATCTAATATATGATTGTGGTCCTCAGTAAATTCTAAAATAATTAGCCACTGTCTATTAATAATCGTACTCTGAAGAGAGAGTTAAGCCAACAAAAAAAGACTTTTCTATCATGGCCAGTGCCCACATGGATAGGTCAACCAAATATGTAGCTAATTTCTCAAAACTTTACAGATATTTCATAATATCCTATAATTTGTACACAGTTGAGCACTTCCATCTCAGAGCTTATGATACTTAGTACTTATTTCTGGTCACAAGGAGAGGATTGTTTGGTCATCTGAAAATTTGAGTTAAACAATTTAAATCTTCCTGGAACTGGGGTATAATATGTGATTGAAACTCTCCACCAAAGCAAAGCATAAGTATGACAAGGAAATTTCTTCTTGCCATTCATTAAAGGAAAGTCAAAGTTAGGGAAAACTAACAAGAGACAAGAGAAGTAACATTTTGTATATAAATAATCATATTTCAAAGTGCAGTTTTATACAATAATCTCTGTGTAATTCAAAAAAGATATTTTATACATAGTAAATGTCATGGTAACATAGTTGCAGAATAGGGTGCCTTTCCCTAAAAATTTCTCTCTGTTTTTGATACATAAAAGTATTACAGTAAACAGCAAGGGAAATATTGCCAAGAATTATTTTCTTAGTGCTCAAATTTTCATGACATTGGACCTAGCCCTACAAAGTAGAGAAGACATCTGTTATGTAGAATGGAGACCACCTTCTTCTTCAAGAAGGAATAGCCTAGCAAGTAGACTCTGGCATCATAATTAATTGGGGAATGTTTTCAGTTAAATTATCTTTAGGGTTCTTTCCAAGTGCAAAATTCTACATTTTCATGACTCTAATAGCAAAAGCTGATTTGTTCATCAAGAGATTTAGGGAAATATTTATTCAAGGTGTGCCATTTACTCAGTAGGGATAATGGAATGGAACTGAGGAAGGAGCATGCAGTTAGAGTGTGGAAACCTGTATTTGGTCCTATGTCAACCACTAATGTTTCTTTGAATACTTGGGGTTCTTTGATTCTCTGTGCTTCTTTATAATCTGTGAAATGGAAGTTGGAAAACTGACACTGGGGAAGTTAAAAGAATGAGTTGGCAGTTTTGTGTGGAACTGGATGGCAGCATCCACTGTTAACAGATTTGGTACCCTCATCAGAGCATTCTGCACCTGAAAGGAGAACAGGCTGTCCCCGCTCAGTATGCAGGGGTGGGGGATGGGCCTACTGCTGGATCCCGTCCCCACTCTGACCCTGACCCTGACCATCCCAGGCAAGGCCGTTCCCCTCTTGGGAGTCAGGAGCCTCACATGTAGAAGAAAGCTGTGAGCCACATGACTACAAAGGGTGCTCCCTTTTCTGTTCAATTCTTGAAAGCACTGACACTCCCTGGGAAAAGAGTTGGGGTTCAAGTTTTAAAGGGATGGAAGTAAAGATGACACCAAAAATATCCTGGACTAAAATTATACCAGAAAGATGGAAAGCCTCCAGAAAATAGGCATTTTCTTCTTTTCATCCTTTTTAAATCCTTCCTCTTGTTAAAGCTCTCCTATAAATTTAACTGTGCTTTCCACTTCGGAAAGAGAAAGTATAGCCTTTTTGTTGGAAATTTTGTCAGATAAGTTTGTGTAGGCTAAGTTGAGAATGTGTATGTGTGAATGTATGGTTTACTACTTAATTTGTTTAGTAAAATTGGTTTAGAAAAAATACCTTTTAAAAAAAATGTAAAAAGTGGTTTAGAACTGTGGGTTGTTAGATACAGGAAACCAGGGGCGCCTGGGTGGCACAGCGGTTAAGCGTCTGCCTTCGGCTCAGGGCGTGATCCCGGCGTTATGGGATCAAGCCCCACATCAGGCTCCTCCGCTATGAGCCTGCTTCTTCCTCTCCCACTCCCCCTGCTTGTGTTCCCTCTCTCGCTGGCTGTCTCTATCTCTGTCGAATAAATTTAAAAATCTTAAAAAAAAAAAAAAGATACAGGAAACCAAACTCATACACCTTAAACTGTGAAGGGGGTTTATTAACTCATAAGTGAACAAGTAATGAACAAGTCCAAGGATAGATGAACATTAGTCAATGTGTGAGCAGAGCTCTGTTTCCATGTCACCTGAGGTCTTTGCGTCTCCACTCTTGCCTGTCATCTTTATCCTCAAGATGGTAGCCTTGTGGTCATGTGACGGCTGTCAGCTTCTTTTCCAGTTTGAGAAAAATGACCACTGTCCTCAACTGCTGAATAAATGTCTAAGTTTGGTCTCATTGGTCAGCTTTGAACCAATTTGTGCCTAGCCTGATTTTAGACGGAGTTAGATGATGAATGACGGGATAATCTTCCTTTGTCAAAAGTAGTGGGAAGGCAGGAAGTACCCTTGGATCTGGGGATAAAGTGAACATGGCGGCTACCCATAATGAGGGAAAAGGAGGTAGGGTAGAACGGAGGTTGGTGAGAAACCACAATACCTACTGTAGAATTCTGCCACTTTCCTGAACACTATCAAGGCTAGTTAGTTTTTCCACAGGAAACTTGGCCAAACATGGACTCCATGTTTTCATAGAATTATAGTGGTAGAAAAAAATTTAAAGACAATTTAATCTAATTCTCATACTTTGCAGATGGGGAAACTGAGGCTCAAAAATTTTAATAGTTTGCCCAAGAGGTGATAGCAGAACTAGAGGTATATACCACATCACTGATACTAATCCAATTCACTTTCGACTCCACTCTTCACTTCTGTATTCAGTCAACATGGAGTGAGTGCTGCTGTCAACAATGTTGCCAGTTGAGAGTGTCTGGCTTCACAGCCACTTGAAAGCTACTTCCCCCATGAAAAAATTCTTCATGGAGGAAAAAGTCTTCATTTTCCCTTTCCTAGTCAAAGATTCCTCCTTCAAATTGTGCACTCTTCAGAGCATTTTTAACCTCTCTCCATCACCTTCTATTTTTACGATAATTTTTTTTTGGCTTTATCTCTCCCACTGGAGTGTGGGTTCCTTGAGCAGAACGGCCATGTTGTCTTCCATTCTATGTCTTTCAGAGTGCTGCCCACAATTTCCAGCATATTCCACATATTAACATTTGAATACAGGGCATGAATGAGGAAGTGAATAAATGACTTTCAGCCATGTTTTGGCTCAGGAAATGATGACTCGAGAATTTCTTAGGGGTAGACAGTCTGCACCCTTTATGTTTCACTAAAATCGTGTTTATTTTGTCCCTCAGTAGTAGCTGGGGTTGAAATAGGCTTGTTTTTGGTGGCCCAACACTTGGACTCAGGTAGAATGTTGGCACAAGTGAAGTTTGCTTTCTTTCTGTGCATCTATTTCCAATATCACGTTTTTCCTGAGGATGCTTGCGCATGCGCAGACAGCAGCACCACAGGTAGCCTTCCCCAGCCCTATCAAGATGTAAATTGCTCTATTCTATTCCAGCAGACTCTTCTAGGAACCATTTGAGAAAAATTTATTCTAACTTTATGTTCCTAACACTCTCAGTGGTATTTGATTTTTATAGGCACCCTTGAGGTAGACGTTTTAAGAAATCTAAATTAAATTTTGAGTGTGAAATAGCATGATAAGGTAATTGTGTGACCTTTAAGCACAAGATGGTCTCCTTTTTCCTTTCTCTACTTAATTTCCATTTCTACTTGCCCATCCATAAGGTCAGCCCAGCCTTTGCCATGTCATGGTTCATTTCACAAGATCGCTTGAAATTATATCATAATGGGGAAAGAAACAGGAATTGAGAGAACATGGCAAACTTCTCTACAATTGGACCCACTGGGACTCCCATCTTCCTTGACGAGTACAAAATTGATGATATATTTGTTAGGGAAGAAGCTGAAATAACTCCAACGTAAGTGTCACCGCCTCAAAGTCATAACAGAAGTACGACAGATGCTGTTATGTGAGGAAGAATCTATGTTTATTAAGAGGCCACATATTGAAAATTCTAGGGGACTAGATCTGCCCTGAGGGAGATATATTGAGACATATGAGAGGGACCCCTTCTTTCTGTCAATATTATATTACGATTAATTTGAATAGGGTAGTAAATCTTGAACTGCAGATGAGACAGCTAACACTTTATCTTTGCTGTCACAGTTCCACATATCAAGAGTACCCTTCCGATGAAATGAAAATGGTCTCTAAAAGCAGTTTTACTATACCATTAGAATCTGTGTGTATGAAATAAGAGTAAATTATTTCATGAATAGTTTGTCTACTCTATAGGAAAAAAATGACTGATTTTTTACATTCCAACCCTTCCTTAGATTATGCTTTTACTTTCTTTTATTTTTCATAAATTTTGTCAGAAAAAAATTGGATTGACTTCTTACTATATGTTTCAACAGCATAAGTTTGGATATAACAATAAGACCAGGAAATAAAAATGGGGTGTTAAACGTAATATTTATAGTGGCAAACACAATTTAAAAAATGTGGATTCCAGTTGCCTTTGATAATCCTATGTTCTCAGTCCTTTGGACATTCATAACCCTTTTGGCTTTAGAATTCAACTAAATTCTACACACTTCATCTAAGTGATAAGGTGTTTCTTTTGGAAAGCTCTGAGAAAAAATAATCCTTTCAGTTATTTTTGAATTATGAAGGAGTAGGTGCGCCAGTAACTAAAATGACTGAACGCGAGCATTTCAAATCTGGTATGTGGCTAAGCCACCAACGAAATAGCTGCATTTAAAGGAAAGATACAAAGAAGTAACAAAATGGAATGGCTTCTTCTAAGTGCCTGGTTGGCATTTACTGTAGTTTGATTCAAGGTTAAAGGAGACACTTGTCATTGCTTGTGTTAGATGTCACTTATTTCTGAACAAAATATTTAAGAACGTATGATTCTTATGGATTGGAGTTGGGTTTTGAAAAAAATGTGGAATCTTTGACACATAAAATACATGATCCACATTTTCATTCAGATGACAAGGGATGCTTGTAAATGGGAGGGAATTAGATTTTACTACATTCAGGAATCCCCATTCTGTCTTACTTTTTTCTCCCCCTACACTTTGTGGGAAGGACCCATTTCTTATCAGTTTTCTCATGGAAGATTATTTCTGGTGAAAATAAAAATAAGCTAACATGCCATTTTTATTCTTCCTGTCCAAGGTTCGTGTGGAGCAAAACTAACCAACACATAATGATATATTAACCTCATGTATCTTTTGCTGTCGGAGATTTTTTTTCAACAAAAGTAAAATTAAAAAAAAAAAGCACTAAAATGTATCTGTTTAAGCGTTGGAAGATTTTCTGTTTGAATGGTTTTTCTTTTTTTTTTTTTTTAAGATTTTATTTATTTATTTGACAGAGAGAGAGACAGCCAGCGAGAGAGGGAACACAAGCAGGGGGAGTGGGAGAGGAAGAAGCAGGCTCCCCAGCAGAGGAGCCTGATGTGGGGCTCGATCCCAGAACGCCGGGATCACGCCCTGAGCTGAAGGCAGACACTTAACGACTGCGCTACCCAGGCACCCCTGAATGGTTTTTCTAATCCTAAAATGTCTTACAGACATATTCCTTGCCCTTCTGACCTATTCCCACCTCCCCTACTCTAGCTGTGTTCTTTCACTGTACTAACACCTGCTGGGTGATTTGCTGTCCTGAAACTCATGCCTCGTGCTCCCACCTTAGGGCTTTCTCATTCCTGTTTCCTCGTTCTGAAATGCTCTTCCCCCAGATACCTATCTGGCTATCTTGGCCAACTCTATATTTTCCTGATGCCACTTGAGTTCTAATTATATCATCTTTCTGAACCTCTATTTTACAAAATATCCCATCAAAATAACAATTTCAGGGTAAAAATAAGCTCACGTAATTTACATATAGGGAGAGAAATCACTTTGACCATGCCCATGATAAAAGAAACATATACATCCTACCTTAGTAAAGTGTAAATAACTACAAATGAGTCAGAAGTAATCTCTGAAAGCATGCCTTATGAAAAGTATTTAAATCAATGACCATGTGCTCTATAAATCAAGATTATTTTCAGTATGCCAACTATAATTATTCTGTATATTTATCACATTGAAATATTAGAGTATTGATGTATCAAGCTCTTCTTTGTGCCATATACATTTACCAGTTTTCCTACAAGTGAAATCAGTTAAGTGCTCATTGTGGATGGGGCTTGGTGTGCAGTTTAGTGTTCCTTTTACCTTGACTAGGTACAAAATCCTGTTCAGATGTTTACAAATCCTAATATTATACCCTCTTGTGCTTCCAGTCAGGACTCCTTCCTGTGTGTTAGCTGCTCTTTCTGTTGTAGGTTTGAGGCTGTAATGCTTGTTTTCGGTATTCCACACCAAAATATAACATGGCATCTAAAGGGCATTTACTATATATTGCATGGTTGCAACAAGACACAATGGGAAGTTTTGAGAAATGATATTCTGCCCATTTGCTTCTGGCTCTTGATGCATGGGATGGCCATGCTGAAATGTCGCGTAATTCTCGATTGACCCCTTCCTGAAGTCCAGAGTCCTAGGCATAAGGGTCTACTTTTGCTTTACTTTACCACTCTTTTGGAGAAGGGCTCTTGAGGTATATGTTCAGCTGAGTTTCTTAAATGGTACGAAATCTCCCGGTGCCAGGGGCAAGCCTGGCCCCGTCAAGTAGTATCAATTCTTCTTAACATAGTTATTGTGAATATGCATAATGTTTTTCAAGCCTCATGGGAAGGATTTCTACAGATGGAAGATATTATACTGATTCAAAGAACATTAAAACATTACAGAGAAGAGCCTTGGCTGGTATATTTGAAAAATCAAATCAATTCACATTTTTCAATGTGAATGTTCTGGCAATTCAGGTTTCTTTCTCCTGCCTGAAATTGAACAATGGACCAGAACAGGAAAGATGAATTTATTTCAGTGGTGCCTAAGCAGCTTTTAAAGGTTCAAGTTCACTTGGATTCTAGTTATTGCTCAACAAGCACACTGATCTCTATTTAACTGGCTGCATGTTGTGCACCCTGTGCCCCAAGCTGCCCTGAATACGATAAATGTATGGAAATAGGATTGCCTGATAAGTGTGCCCAGATTCCCTCACCTAGACCAAATATTCAGACGGACATATATTTATTTTGTGCTTTACAGTGAGTATAAGGCTTCTGTGGTTATCCAAGCGAATCTTGCCTGCTTGAGAAAATACAATTTCTATTGGAAAATATGGTTTCTGCCCATGAGGAAATAAACTCTAAACTTTGTTTTACCCTGAGATCATAGAGTATTTACTGAATACCCTAGTATTGATTGAAAATGGTTTGGATTTATATGGTATTTGGGTCTGTGCTCCAGTGTCCTGTCTGATGTGCATACAGATAATCTCTTTTTCCTCCAGGCAACGGTCTCCCTCTATTCTGTTAAGAGAGTGTTTTAGGTGTTCTATCTTGGTCGTGGTCTGTAACTTCAAGGCAGGGATTATCTGAGAGGCAACCAGCAGTTAATTTGCTTCTTATTTCTACTCTTCTTCAGGTAAAAAAATAAAGCACACTTGCTACAAGAGACCAATAGTCAGGGCCCAACACAGTCTTCTTTCTCTACAAAGGAGATTTTTATGAGCTCACAAATTGGGCAGTAACTGCTTTTCAGAGTGATAATTAATCTGATAAAGTAAATTCAAGGTTCTTATCTTGCCCTCGTGATTCATTTATTAACAACATTCCAGGAATCCCTCTGACACTGCAGACGATCAAATATTTTCTAGTAGTGCCATCTGTCAGACAAAGGAAACATCTCCTACAAGGTGTTTCAGATGTTTTATTTACTTGTCTCTACTTAAACAATTTTTTTAAAATTGTCAGCCATACAGTTTCAGCTGAGTTCAGCCTTTGTAGCATGGATTACTTTGAAAAAGTTAAAAAAAAAGAAATCTTGGCAAAAAACCTGCTCTTTTAATGATCCGGATACGTCTTTAAAGTATGAAAGTTCACATGATTTCTATATCCTTCTCTTTCATTATTCTTTATAAGCTTCTCCTTTTTCATCTTCTAATATCCAGTCTTTTGGAAATTAGCAAAATCCTATAGTAGGCTGAGGGTTGATAGAAGTGAGAGTTGTGGGTGACAGAACCACTGGAGGAATCCATGCACTAAAAAGACAGAAAAAAGAAAAATAATGAATAATTAATTAATTCATGAATAATGAATCACTGTATTTTGCTTTCTCAGAATATTTGTGTTTTGTAATCAGTCGCTTGTCACTGTAATTTTATTTGACAATAATCATGAAACTGGCACATTAGATGGTATCTCTTTCTCCTAATTCTCTGTAACTTTTACTATGGATATTTGAGTCATTCATTTCTTTCTTTCTTTTCTTTTTTTTTAAAGATTTTATTTATTTATTTGACAGAGATAGAGACAGCCAGCGAGAGAGGGAACACAAGCAGGGGGAGTGGGAGAGGAAGAAGCAGGCTCATAGCCGAGGAGCCTGATGTGGGACTCGATCCCAGGACCCCGGGATCACGCCCTGAGCCAAAGGCAGACGCTTAACCACTGTGCCACCCAGGCGCCCTCTTTCTTTCTTTTCTTAATTAGATGAATACCTTTATTATTTTTGGAAGGTCCCAATATTTGTGTAAAAACCATCATAGTGGCTTTCTCAAAGGTATTAATTACTTTTTTTTTTAAGATTTTATTTATTTATTTGAGAGAGACAAAGACAGAGGGAGTGAGAGGGAGAGAGGATCTCAAGAAGACTCAACACTGAGTGCAGAGCCTGATGTGGGGCTCAGTCCCATGACCGCGAGATCATGACCTGAGCTGAAACCAAGAGTTGGCCACTTAGCTGACTAAGCTACCCAGGAGCCCTGAAAGTCATTCATTTCTAATGTGGAACTTTAATCAAATATTAAGGAATATAGTTGCAATGGATAATTTGGGGGAAATGATATTATTTATTTATTAATTGATTGATTGATTCCAAGCATATCATATATTTGTAGGCTCTGACAACAAAATATATACAAATAATTTAATGAAGCCTTATATCAAACTTCATGTGTGCTAAGGCACCTTCACAATTAAATTAAGACATATAACCAAAGTAAATTTCTTCCTTCCTTCCTCCATCTTTCTCTCCCTTCCTCCATCCATTCCTTCTCTCTCCCCTTCCTTCGTTTTTCTATCTCCACCTGTCTTTTTAAAAAATAATTTATTTTATTTATTTTTATTTAATTTTTAAAAAAATATTTTATTCATTTATTTGACAGAGAGACAGCCAGTGAGAGAGTGGGGAGTGGGAGAGGAAGAAGCAGGCTCCCAGCGGAGGAGCCTGATGTGGGGCTCGATCCCAGGAACCTGGGATCATGCCCTGAGCTGAAGGCAGGCGCTTAACGACTGAGCCAGCCAAGCACCCCTATTTAATTTTTTTTTAAGCAGGAGAAAGAGGGAGAGCAGTGGGGGAAGGGCAGAGGGAGAGGAAGAGGGAGAATCCTAAGTAGGCTCCATGCCCAGCACAGAGCGCAACATGGGACTGGATCTTATGACCCTGAGATCATGACCTGAGCCGAAATCAGGAGTCAGATGCCTAATGGACTAGCCATCTGGTGCTCCTTCAGCTGTCTGCCTTAACTAAGTTTTCTTGTAATTCCCCAAATCATATTTTGCTATTAATGTCATTGATTTTGTTCAATTTACTATCATTTCCTTCCAATTGATCTACTTTATGCAAGTCATATTCGGGTATTACTGTGTTATCTTAAAGAATCATACAATCTTCATTTTATTGTTTAATTATTCTATGATCAAAGCTGAAATATCAAAAAAAATTATATATTCACTGTGCTTTTAGTGCATATTTAAGAGGAACACAGTGTTTGTAATTGCTGAGAATAACATTATAAATCTTAATATGTATTTCCAATGTCCATAAGCTTTATGTACATTCCCTGGTAATTTTATCAAATAGGATTAATTTCAATCTCATTCACTATTTTTCATTTAATAGGACGTGTATAGAAATTATGTCACAGAGAGTAGTGGATTGAGGGTAAAAATGATTACTGAGAAAAAATGAAAGAAGAACAAATCCTCAACAACTTGAAAAAACCACAGTTTATATATCAATTTCAACTTCAGACAGAACCCAATTAAATAGCCACCATTTGCACACCAGCAGGGTCTCAGAAAAGACAATGTTAAACTGCCTTAAGTTTTCATTATATTTCTCATTATATCATCCATAAAATTTGAGGGTGGAAAGTGACACTCAAATTGTTTATCTTAAAATGGCTATATTTGACTCAACATTCCATTCACTGTTACCATTGATGCTTTAGAAAAAATATATATATTCAAGGGAGATTAGAAATTTTTATTTTACTTTTTTGTATTTGTATTTTTTTGTATTTTTATTATTTTTTAAGATTTATTTATTTTAGAGAGAGAGAGAATATGTGTGTGGAGGGGGAGTAGAGGGAGAGAGAGAGAAAAAATCCCAAGCAGACTTCCCAGCAGAGTGTGGAGCCCTAGATGGGGCTTGATCCCATGACTCTGAGGTAATGACATGAGCCAAAATCAAGAGTCAGACACTTAACCAACTGAACCACCTAGGCACCCCATGTAGAAATTTTTAAAAGAGAGGAGGAGGAAAATATTCTGTAATTACTCGAAGAAATATGTAGATGTAAAGGTATGGTAGGAAAGAGGGACTTAGAATAATAGAGTTCTGGAAACCATCAGAAGCTAGTAGAAGGGAAAGTTGTGCTTTCCAGAAGAAGCACCCCTCCCAATACCGAAATGTATTAGTTGACTTTTTGTGACAATAGATAGTAGACATTGTTGGTTTACTACTCATTTTTCTTCCTTCCATGCTAACCAGAATTCATTTTTTCAGTTACCTATCCTCAGAGACTGGTACCCTTTTCACAGCTCATAGACACATTCTTTTTGGTCAAAGCCAATCATTATAATTCCATTATTTTTGCTGGTGTCTCTGATAGGGTTGGACATAAAACTCACTAACTCATTTCTGGTCAATGAAACTTAAACACAAACTTAACAAAGATAGGAGTGAGGGCTTTTACAAAAGGTTTTCTCAGTCATAACAAGAAGATACTTAAAAAGATGGTCCCTTTATATCTCTGCTATGACTGAATATAATTCCTGGAGCTGTTTCAGCCATTTTGCTATCAGATTGAAAATGAGACAAATAGAAGGAAGAATAGAGCCAAGAGAATTCAGAGAAATGAAGACCATTCTGGCAATACAATGCCAAGACTTACTATGCCTTTGGACCTATTGTTTTGTGAGCTAATAAATTATAACTACCCTATTTAAGTTAATTTGAGTTCATTTTTCTATTTTTTTTAGCCAAAACTTTTTATCTGATAAAACTTAATTCTTTTTAATTAAGTTACCAGGCTTGTCTGTGGATGTCCTGTTCAGTAAGCTTCCGTTTTATATAAACATTATTAGTTTTCATTACGCTAAATCACCTAGAAAGCCAGGAACTCATTCCTAACGGTTTTGGCATGCCTCTAATCTTTCCCCACATTAATCCCCCCCCACTACACTACTATGATTTTCATAAATGCTATCATAACACTCCTGCTTGAAAGCTATCTAGTGGTGTTCTACCATGTAAACGGTAACAGAACACTTCGTAGTGCATCTTTTACAACATGGTCATTTGAAGGTGGTTTCTTCTGTGGTTTCAACTGCTGTCCTTGAAGCAGTGGAACCGTGACTGAGCAGAAGAGCGTCGGACTGCACAGCACAGCAGACGCAGTCAGAGTCATTTCCCCAAACTCCAGCCGCATACATAGCTTGGGCTACGGAGCCGTTCCGAATAATAGTAAAGCAATCTATCCATCTAGACATATAGTTATCAATAACATCAGATACTACCGAAACCAGTCTATGTGTCTGATATTCAAATAAGTCCTACAACATTTTAACTGAATTTCTTGTACAAGACTGTGTTGCTTTAGCTCCTTACAACTTTTAAAATTGGCATCTTGACAACATTCCAGAATAAATTGGATCCTGGCAAAGTATTGTGTCTTTTCCAAGTGGTCTTGACATTATAACTGTATGTATCTAACACTTTTAGCAACATTCATAAGAATAACTACTACCAGTTTATTTTTAATTATAGGCTAGGCACCTAACACACATAGACACACACAGACGCGCACACACACACACACACACACACCTGAAATAACATAAGCTGTTGTGTTGAGGGGCACCTGCATGGCTCAGTCGGTTAAGTGCCTGCCTTCAACTCAGGTCATGATCACAAGGTCCTGGGATCAAGACCCGCATCAGGCTCCTTGCTCAGCTTCTTCCTCTGCCCCTCACCCAACTTGTGCTCTCTCTGTCTCTCAAATAAATAAATAAAAACTTAAAAAAAAAAGCTGATGTGTTGAAAATTCACTAGGAAATGCAAACACAGACTAAGACCATGTTTGTTGATATCTATCTTGTACTGTGATTTCAGGTTGTATTGTCAGAGCAATACCAGATTACTTTGTGTTTCCAAAAATAATGCAAAATTTTATGCTTTTGTAAAATTTTGTTTTATTAAACAATTAATCTAATGTAGAATTTGCATTGTTATAAGGTATGTAACCCAAAGAGTTTTCAAAGTGGTTATTATTTTGAGCAACATGAAGGCCCTTTATCTCTACTGTCTTTATATATGTATTCCTGTATCAGTTCATTTAGAGCTAAGTGGGTAGTAGAACTTTCTTTCATTCTGAAAATTTCTGCATGTGTTGTTGTTGTTCTTTCCTTGGTTCCTGAGGATTCTTGAGGAATTTATCTACTTCATGTAAGGTATAAAACAAGCTGATCTCTCCCTACACGAAATGGCTGTCTGGGCTGGAAAAGATTCTGACCAATAAATATAGTATGTCTCTCCCTTAGAACACAAATACCTCAGACTATTATTAGATAGAATAGGGAAGAGGGGAGGATTTCTTTGAATAACTTTGGGAATTCTGGCTCAAGTAAAGTAAGCAAGATTCCTGCAGGACTTTTCAGATCTCTTAATAGGCTTCTAAACCATATTAGATGTGAAAACTTTCTCTTTTTTTTTTTTTAAAGATTTTATTTATTTATTAGACAGAGAGAGAGACAGGCAGCGAGAGAGGGAACACAAGCAGGGGGAGTGGGAGAGGAAGAAGCAGGCTCATAGCGGAGGAGCCTGATGTGGGGCTCGATCCCATAACGCCGGGATCACGCCCTGAGCTGAAGGCAGACGCTTAATGACTGCGCCACCCAGGTGCCCCTAGATGTGAAAACTTTCTAAATGAAATATCTGGAGGAATGAATGCTCTGCAGAAAACTATTTGGGAAACCCTAATACCTTGGGGTACCATCTTGACTTCTTCAAGGAAGGATGTTTGCTGCATTGACACATGAGTTTCTAGATTGCTTTCCTAAAAGTTGGTTGTCTGATTTCCTGGTGTGTGGTTGTGGTTTAACCAGTTCTTTTGTGAAGAAAGACTGAAATTTGACTTCTCCTGTCTTCATATTACCTCATCCTGGTAAAAGGAAGCTGATTCCGTAATGTGAATTTTTACCCCATTTTATTCCTTCTCAGTTCCACATCTCAAGCTGTGAGCCATCCCTGTACTATAATCATGTATCTCCAGCAGCCTTTTTGACTATTCAGTAGGATGAATATGTCTTAAATCATATCCCAGTTTTTCCCTTAATGGGTTATCTCGACCTCGTCTCCTAAATCACAACAATAACCACCACCACAATAGCAATAACAATAGTTATTAACATTTTTTATATTTTAAAATTATGTTCAGTCAGCCACTGTACAGTACATAATTAGTTTTTGATGCAGTGTTCGATGATTCACTAGTTACGTATAACACCCAGTGCTTATCACCACACGTGCCCTCCTTAATACCCATCACCCTGTTACCCCATCCCCCGACCCCCTCCCCTCTGAAACCCTCAGATTGTTTCCTGGGGTCCGTAGTCTCTCATGGTTCGTCTCTCTCTGATTTCTCCCCCTTTGGATTTCCCTCCCTTCCCCTGTGGTCCTCTGTGCTATTGCTTATGTTCCACATATGAGTGAAACCATATGATAATTGTTTTTCTCTGCTTGACTTACTTCACTTGGCATAATCCCCTCCAGTTCCATCCATGTCGATGCAAATGGTGGGTATTCATCCTTTCTGAGGACTGAATAATATTCCATCATATATATGGACCACATCTTCTTTATCCATTCATCTGGTGAAGGGCATCTCGGCTCCTTCCACAGTTTGGCTATTGTGGAATTGATGCTTTTTCACTTCTTTCCACTACATCTGTATCTTCTTGGTAAATACCTAGTAGTGCAATTGCTGGGTCATAGGGTAGCTCTATTTTTAACATCTCGAGGAACCTCCATACTGTTTTCCAGAGTGGCTATACCAGCTTGCATTCCCACCAACAGTGTAAGAGGGTTCCCCTTTCTCCACATTCTCACCAACATTTTGTTGTTCCCTTGTCTTGTTAATTTTAGCCATTGTAACTGGTGTAAGGTGGTATCTCCTTGTGGTTTTGATTTGTATTTCCCTCATGGCTAGTGATGTTGAGCCTTTTTCTTGTGTCTGTTAGCCATTTGTATGTCTTCTTTGGAGAAGTGTCTGTTCATGTCTTCTGCCTATTTTTTGACTGGGTTATTTGTTTTTTGTGTGTTGAGTTTGAGAAGCTCTTTATATATCTTGGATATTAGATATTAGCCCTTTATCTGTAATGTCATTTGCAAATATCTTCTCCCATTCCGTGGGCTGCCTCTTAGTTTTGTTGACTGTTTCCTTTGCTGTGCAGAAGCTTTTTATCTTGATGAAGTCCCAAAAGTTCATTTTTGCTTTTGTTTCCCTTGCCTTTTGAGACGTGTCTTGAAAGAAGTTACCGTGGCCAATCTCAAAGAGGTTACTGCTTATGTTGTCCTCTAGGATTTTGATGGATTCCTGTTTTACATTGAGGTCTTTTATCTATTTTGAGTTTATCTTTGTGTGTGGCATAAGGGAATGGTCCAGTTTCAGTCTTCTATATGTAACTGTCTAATTTTTCCAGCACCACCTATTGAAGAGACTGTCTTTTTTCCATTGGATATTTTTTCCTGATTTGTTGAAGATTAGTTGACCATAGAGTTGAGGGTCCATTTCTGGAGTCTCTGTTTTGTTCCATTGGTCTATATGTCTGTTTTTGTGCCAATACCATGCTGTTTTGATGATCACAGCTTTGTAATATAGCTTGAAGTCAGGAAACATGATGCCCCCAGCTTTGTTTTTCTTTTTCACCATTCCCTTGGTGATTCAGGGCCTTTTCTGGTTCCATACAAATTTTAGGATTGTTTGTTCCAGCTCTTTAAAAAATGCCAGTGGTATTTTAATAGGAATGGCATTGAAAATGTAAATTGCTCTGGGAAGGATAGACATTTTAACAATGCTTATTCTTCCAATCCATGAGCATGGAATGTTTTTCCACCTTTTTGTGTCTTCTTCAAATTCTTTCATAAGTGTTCTGTAGTTTCTAGAGTATAGATCCTTTACTTCTTTGGTTATTAACATTTATTGAGATGTCATGTGCCAAGCACTTCATATGGACTGTCTTTGTTAGTAAACAATGAACCTCACAATAACCCTAACAGTAAGCACTGTCATTATTCCATTTTTTAAAATATTTTATGTATTTATTTGAGAGGAAGTGAGAAATAGAGAGTATGAACAGGGGGCAGGGAGAGGGAGAACCAGGTCCCCGCTGAGCAAGGAGCTTCACATGGAGCTTGATTCCAGGACCCTGGGATCATGACCTGAGCCAAAGGCAGATGCTTAACTGAATGAGCCACCCAGGTGCCCCGGGATTATTCCATTTTGTAGTTTAAGAAGAAAAAGCTTATAAAAACTGTATCATTTGCTCAGTGTTCCTCAGCAGTGAAGGGTTGAGACAAGGTATGAACCACATAGTTTTTTTCTTCATGACCTACCTGTTTAATTGCTCTTATTTCATTTCTTAACATTTTCTGTCCACTACAGTTATTTCTGCCCACAACATTGTACTTTTCCTAGTAACAGAAGCTTAATAAACATTTTGGAGTTTTCAACTCCAAATTTAAACTCCATTCAGTCATTAAGCATTGTCTTCCTTAATTGTATTTCTTAACATTTAGTCCCTTATTTTTATTCCTTTGACCAAGACAATAGGCTTCTTTCACTAATTTTATAGTAAAAATATATTACTAATCTCCCAGTTACCAGTCTCTTCTAATCCAGCACAATTTGTTACAACTACGAGATTAATCTTCTGTAAACCTCAGTCTCACCTTATCACTAGACTCAAGTATCTCCATGTGTCCTTTCTTCTTGAAGATAAATTCCATAACTTGTAGTTTGTATTACAGAATTTTAACGTGCATTTTTCATTATTCTTATAAACTGAGCCCTCCTTCCAACACAGGGACTTATTAATCATGGCTTCAGTGTGCCCTACAAAGTCCTGACATGGGTTTTCACATGCAATTCCTTGCTTGTGGAATGGGCTATCCCTTTCTCTTCACTATCCAAACTCTGTCCATGCATTATAAAAGCATAAGAATTCTTTAATAAATCACCGCATTAAAAACTGACAAAGATTATTTGGTAAATACAACTATGAGAAATCATTCAAATTACCAATACAGTTTTGCTTTATTCTTCAATATACTTTGCCAACACTACAGTTTAGCTAACATTTTTTAAGGAGATTGGACCTACAGTACGAGGCTGTCCTGTCCACTTAATAAACGATTTTCTGTCAGGTAATATGTTTCTTGTGTATTTTGGATTCAGAAGCTTGCGACAAGCCATTTAGTTGATTATGGAGGAGTAAGAGAACCATGAAAAACTCCTTAGAACCTTCTATCCCTTTATTACTTATATGATGCACAAAAATTCTAGGGTAAACTGACTTCTGCTTTTTCTATAAAATTAGGAATTATCTGGTTAAGTAATTGGGAAAACTACTCAGACATCCATACTTGATTAAAATGGTCACTAAAAAAGTGAGGATGGCAAATACCTAATTTTGAGAGTGTTTTAAATATCCTCTACCCTAGATATTCTCTGCCTTAGAAACAGTTTCCCATTTGGCTCTAAGATAATTTGGGAGCTGGATCAAAACTGGGTTCCATAATTTATAATATCATTTTTAATAGCATTTCTTAATATAGTCCATGTCCTCAATTTATGTAGGAGTATTAGAATTGATTTTACAACTTTTTTTTTTAATTTTATTTTATTATATTGTGTTAATCACCATACAGTACATCCCCAGATTCCGATGTAAAGTTTGATGTCATTAGTTGCGTATAACACCCAGTGCACCATGCAATACGTGCCCTCCCTACTACCCATCACCAGGCTATCCCCTTCCCCCACCCCCTCCCCTCTGAAGTCCTCAGTTTGCCTCTCACAGTCCATAGTCTCTCATGTTTCATTCCCCCCTCTGATTACCCCCCTTTTCTTTATCCCTTTCTTCCCCTACCGATCCTCCTAGTTCTTATGTTCCATAGATGAGAGAAATCATATGATAATTGTCTTTCTCTGCTTGACTTATTTCACTTAGCATTATCTCCTCCAGTGCCGTCCATGTTGCAGCAAATGTTGAGAATTCGTTCTTTCTGATAGCTGAGTAATATTCCATTGTATATATGGACCACAGCTTCTTAATCCAGTCATCTGTTGAAGGGCATCTCGGCTCCTTCCATGATTTGGCTATTGTGGACAATGCAGCTATGAACATTGGGGTGCATATGGCCCTTCTCTTTACTACGTCTGTATCTTTGGGGTAAACACCCAGTAGTGCAATGGCTGGGTCATAGGGTAGTTCAATTTTTAACTTTTTAAGGGACCTCCACACTGTTTTCCAGAGTGGCTGTACCAACTTGCATTCCCACCAACAATGTAGGAGGGATCCCCTTTCTCCACATCCTCTCCAACAATTGTTGTTTCTTGCCTTGTCTATCTTTGCCATTCTAACTGGCGTAAGGTGGTATCTCAGTGTGGTTTTGATTTGAATTTCCCTGATGGCTAATGATTTTGAACATTTTTTCATGTGTCTGTTAGCCATTTGTATGTCTTCATTGGAAAAGTGTCTGTTCATATCTTCTGCCCATTTTATGATTTGTTTATTTGTTTCTCGTGTATTGAGTTTGAGAAGTTCTTTGTAGATCTTGGATACCAGTCCTTTATCTGTGGTGTCCTTTGCAAATATATTCTCCCATTCCGTGGGCTGTCTCTTAGTTTTTTTGACTGTTTCCTTGGCTGTGCAGAAGCTCTTTATCCTGATAAAGTCCCATAAGTTCATTTTATCTTTTATTTCTCTTGCCTTTGGAGATGTGTCGTGAAAAAGGTTGCTCTGGCCGATGTCATAGAAGTTGTTGCCTATGTTCTCCTCTAGAATTTTGATGGATTCCTGTCTCACATTGAGGTCTTTCATCCATTTGGAGTTTATTTTTGTGTATGGTGTGAGAGAGTGGTCAAGTTTCATTCTTTTGCATGTAGCTGTCCAATTTTCCCAGCACCATTTATTGAAGAGACTGTCTTTTTTCCACCGGATGTTTTTTCCTGCTTTATCAAAGATTAGTTGCCCAAAGAGCCGAGGGTCCATTTCTGGGTTCTCTATTCTGTTCCATTGGTCGATGTGTCTGTTTTTGTGCCAGTACCATGCTGTCTTTGTGATCACAGCTTTGTAGTACAGCTCGAAATCCGGCATTGTGATGCCCCCAGCTTTGTTTTTCCTTTTCAACAGTTCCTTGGAGATTCGGGGCCTTTTCTGGTTCCATACAAATTTAAGGACTATTTGTTCCAGTTCTTTGAAAAATGTCCTCGGTATTTTGATCGGGATAGCATTGAAAGTGTAGATTGCTCTGGGTAGTATGGACATTTTAACTATGTTAATTCTTCCAATCCATGAGCATGGAATATTTTTCCATCTTTTTATGTCTTCCTCAATATCTTTCAAAAGTGATCTATAGTTTCTAGCATATAGGTCCTTTACGTCTCTGGTTAAGTTAATTCCAAGGTAACGCATGGTTTTTGGTGTTATTGTAAATGGGATGGATTCCCTAATTTCTCTTTCTTCAGTCTCGTTATTCGTGTATAGAAATGCAACTGATTTCTGGGCATTGATTTTGTATCCTGCCACCTTACTGAATTGTTCTATAAC
The DNA here is from genome assembly GCF_002007445.2 of Ailuropoda melanoleuca. Lineage (NCBI taxonomy): Eukaryota > Metazoa > Chordata > Mammalia > Carnivora > Ursidae > Ailuropoda > Ailuropoda melanoleuca. The sequence goes on along the minus strand of NC_048235.1, from coordinate 17,054,520 downwards.
TTCTAATAGTTTGGGAGTGGATTCCTTTGGGTTTTCCATATAGAGTATCATGTCATCTGCAAAGAGAGACAGTTTGACTTCTTCTTTGCCGATTTGGATACCTTTGATCCCTTTTTGTCTTCTGATTGCTGTTGCAAGGACTTCTAGTACTATGTTGAATAATAGTGGCGAGAGTGGGCATCCTTGTCGTGTTCCTGATCTTAAGGGAAAGGCTTCCAGCTTTTCCCCATTGAGAATAATGCTTGCAGTAGGCTTTTCATAGATGGCTTTTATGAGATTGAGAAATGTACCCTCTATTCCTACACTCTGAAGGGTTTTAATCAGGAAAGGATGCTGTATTTTGTCAAATGCTTTTTCTGCATCAATTGAGAGGATCATATGGTTCTTGAGTCTTTTCTTGTTGATATGATGTATCACATTGATTGATTTGCGAGTGTTGAACCATGCTTGCATCCCAGGTATGAATCCCACTTGGTCATGATGGATAATCCTTTTAATGTACTGTTGGATTCTATTAGCAAGGATCTTGTTGAGGATTTTGGCATCCATATTCATTAGAGAAATCGGTCTGTAATTCTCCTTTTTGAGGGGGTTCTTTGCCTGGTTTGGGGATCAAGGTAATATTAGCCTCATAGAATGAGTTTGGTAGTTTTCCTTCTGTTTCTATTTAAGCAACGTATGTAATGTCTTCTCCTTTGTAAAGACAGAGCATTGTTCTAGAGTCCTCTCAGACATGGTCTGTGTCTATGAGCACAGAGGGATGTGGAGAATTGAAAGCATTATGATATTTAATTTGATTAATTACTTTATTATGGCCTTAGTTTTCCATATCCCTCTGTGAGTGAAAAAGCCAAAATATAAGTTTTCTGAGAAATTCCAAGTATCAAATTACATGCGGATTATTTTTTAAGGAAACGTTTAAAATCTCATGAATCGTATCACCTGAGTTACGTGTGTGTAAATGGGAAAATAGGGTGAATATTCATTTAAAATAAGTTTGCATCTTCAAATCAATCCTATAACATTTTATTTCCTCTTATATCAAATGGCAAACAGCCTTATTCTATTTTCTTCTATATGAAAAAATGTGTACTGAAAATCTACGGTCACTGTGAGTTCACAGTTCAGCCTAACGTGCAGCTTAAAATGATCTGCAATTTGATTCTTAAATTTATAAGTGTCAGGTTCATGAATTGGACCTGAAGGGAAATGTTGAGCAGGGGTTTCAAAGTCTGGATGTAAAACACAAGACAATTTGTATATGGATGTAGTTATCTGCTTCTATTACACTGCATATACTCAAGAGAGTTTAGTCTAAAATGAAAGAAAATACTCTAATCTTTTTTTAGCTATTAACTTGTAGACCTTTGATCTACCATGATATATTGCTATCCCCACATGCAGTTAAATATCAATCTACTTTAAGCTGAGAAATATTCCCAGGTCTGTAATAATTTCTGTTTTCAAATTGGAGCATAGCAATTCGTACACTATCATCATTGTGAGAAGGACCGAAGGTTCTAGGTGGTGAGAGTTCATTTAGCAATCAATGCCCTTCTTTCCCTTGGTTCTTCTCTGAGATGAAATCACATCAAATCTGCAATACCCATTTCTTTCTTTTTTTTAAAGATTTTATTTATTTATTCGACAGAGATAGAGACAGCCAGCAAGAGAGGGAACACAAGCAGAGGGAGTGGGAGAGGAAGAAGCAGGCTCATAGCAGAGGAGCCTGATGTGGGGCTCGATCCCATAACTCCGGGATCACGCCCTGAGCCGAAGGCAGACGCTTAACCGCTGTGCCACCCAGGCGCCCCCAATACCCATTTCTTGATAAAATTTTACAAGAAGATGAAATCATGTTGATAGAATACACTTGTAATAATTCCTTTATATAGCTCCAGTTTCAAATAAGATGAATGATACACCCAGCTAGTTTAGCTGAAATGAGAAGCCACATCCCCATATCCTTTTACTGCATCGATTCTAGTGATTTAGTGGCTAAAGGGTACTCTAACTGAAGTTCGGTCATGTGAAGTGTTTTGCGATATAGTGCTGGAAATATGAAACTGGTAGGTATATGTTTGTTTGAAGAAAACCACCTGTGATTTAACCACAAAAACAAGGGCGCCTGGGTGGCACAGCGGTTAAGCGTCTGCCTTCGGCTCAGGGCGTGATCCCTGCGTTATGGGATCGAGCCCCACATCAGGCTCCTCCGCTATGAGCCTGCTTCTTCCTCTCCCACTCCCCCTGCTTGTGCTCCCTCTCTCGCTGGCTGTCTCTCTCTCTCTGTCAAATAAATAAATAAAATCTTTAAAAAATAAAAAAATAAACACAAAAACAGACGAATGAAAAAGAAATTATCCATGTCAACCACGTAAAATAGGAAATTGTGGGACTCCACGCTAACAAACTATTTTTGCTTCATTTCAAGCTTTTATTTTAATTATCAAACTAATTTGTGTGTCGACCTGCCAGATTACCAAGATCATATTCCTGGTCACCATGTTAACCCTAGCCCTTTTAAGGATGAGGTTATGTAATTAAACTTTATAAACTATGTGTCTGAACTCTGCCTGAAAAAAACCCTGAAACTAATATTGTCATGAACTTGCATGTGCACATGCATATGGGTGTCTTACAATAAATTCCGTATATTCCAAATTCACCTTCTTACCCCACAAAAAGAGCATGCTGCATAATTTGCCCAATTGTACATCAGCCCTATTACAACTTCCTTCGGGCAAATTTCAGACTATTTCCCAGCCTCTCTTGTTTGGGGGAGGGGAGCCTGTGCCTGAATCCTAATAAATGGAGTGTGGAGAGTACCATTTACAGCATCCCAACTCTCTATGTTATTTTGGCCCCTAAAGCTCTGAGTGTACTTCTGTCTTAGTATATCTCTCAGAAATCTCCACAAGGGCAGGGATCATAAAATCGGCATGTCTGAATATTTTGTACTCCCAGCATATACATGCTGTGTGCTGGAGGGAGGGAAGAAGTATATGTATGAGCTTTTGTAAATTAACAATGCATTACGTATATAGTTGCTATATGTTCTATCTTGCTCAGAACTTCCCAAGTTTATGCATTTTGCTCTGGCATCATTGTGAATCGGGCCCCCTTTCACCCTCAAAGTGTCCAGTTTGCAATAATCAAGCTTTTGTCCTGCCTTTCCTATATAAACCACTCCTCAGAGTATGCACACAGGTGAGAGTTGTTTCTCTTTATGGATATATTCTCACTAATTAGTGAAAAAGAATTGATAGAATAAGATTACCACTTTGCAACACCTAACGCAATAATGGATTCAGGCAGCGGCCATTAATGGCTGCTGTCATCAGGAAGAGCCACCTAGAGAGTGCCTCCAGATGGCTCCCACCACTTACAAACCTATTTTGTGAAAATATCAACCTGGAATTTGATTAAGCCTCTAGATTTAGAAATAGCAATTTATAGGAAATACAGGGAATGAAGGACATGATGAATGACATCATGGGAAAAATTCTGCTAGAAACATCCAGTGGGTAGAAAATTCCACAAGACAAGAAAAAAAAATCAAAAAAATAAATCACAAGGAGAAAGAAAGGAGTAGAGAAACCTAATGATCAAGAGAGATTTACAAACCATATCAACGAGTTGCAACATATGGATTTGATCTAGATCCCAATTCAATCAAACAAACCTAAACTAATATGAGGTACTTAAAAAATGCTAGGCTATTTAATTATATTAAATAATTACTCTTATTTATAGTTTCATAATGAGATATTTGCAGATGAAAGGATGTAATGTTGAGAAGATGTTTCATAATAATCCAGGGGGTGGAGAAAAGGAAAGGCAGTGTTGATGAAACAAGATTGGCTCTTGTTTGGTAATTGCTGAAGCTGGGTGATAGATGTTCTATTTTGTTTATGTTTTATTTTTTTCATATATATATATAATTTTTTTTAAAGGTGTGTGTGTGTTTCTTCTTTCACTTGGTCTCCGCTGCCCTTCCTTTCAGGAGACTCTTATCAACTATTACTTTCCGCGATCACATGTTATGTGGGATGAGAGAGACCACTTCTTTGGACCTTCATCCCTACTGCTTTGGATTGAGTTTCAGACACCTGCCAGGTCTTCTAATCCTTTTGGTGACAAAAGTGGGGAACACATGCTTCTCATTGCTTGTGAAAGTAAGTGGGTATAAATTATAAATGAGCAAATATATGATATGGAATAGAATAAAAAACTCAACTCAGAGTGCATAAACATAGTTTTAGATGCACAGCTTTAATTGAAGAAATGAACAAAATGCACTAAACTCAAAATAGGAGCCAGAATATCTGTGATATCTAAAGTTTATAAATATCAAGTGGCTCAAGACCAAAACCTAACATTTATGAACTAATATTTGATAAGTTCTTTGAACAACTTTTGAGTCTCTCTCTGTTTATTTGTAAAATAAGAAATCAGAAGTCCTATGTCATTAACTTGTATGAGCATTAAATAATGTGTCGTATGTGAAAGTACCTGGTACATTGTAGGATAAATTATTTTGAACTTCATGGGTTACTGAGTGTAAGAATAATAAGACATTGATACAAGTAGGAAGGAAAACATTTATAAATAATTATACAAACTCAGAAACCTAGACTCAGTTATCCTATCAAATATTTATTAAGTACCTACCACGAGATCAGCATTATTCTCAACGCTGAGGATCCAATAGTGAACAAAACAGAAAAATGCCCACCTTCATGAAGCTTACATTCTGGTAATAATAACTGGTATTATATATAGAATATATGGTTACAAATTTTAGTATATATTTCTTAAATTAAGTTGCTAATTTATAATATACTTTAAAACGTAAGCTATTCCATGAATGATTCCACTGACCAATGCCCTGCACGTGCGCACCCACACACACACACACACACACACACACACACACTGTACTCTGAGAATGAAACTTCACTCAGATCTTTCTCTCATGAGTAGAGACTTACAGTGAAATTCAGGTTAATTTAAGAACCGTTTCACTCATCAGTATTCTGTGAGAGTAAGAGTAGTGGTCGATCTGTTTTCTAGAAACTTGGAAATATACTCCCAGCACTTACGGAGCTGGCCTGAGAGCAGGTGGTTGCAATCTGTGGCAGGTTTACTTAACTACTTGCCTCGGTTTTGCAAGCTTTGCTTTCTCAAGCTCAGTGACAGTGCACCTGAGAACTCATCAGTATGCGAAGACACGTGCATCTGCCTACAGTAAACATAAATCCTTCTTTAAAAAAAGAAAGTAAGAACACCACAAGACAGCACTTTCCTTTGTAGAATTTGTCATTCGTCGTTTCAAGGGTTGTGTTTTTCTGGGGGTGAAGCTTGTTTTGTTTTTAAATTTGTCATTGAACCAAAAGGTGAAGATGCACAGGTGTGCGAATCTAAATGGCGGTGATTGACCTGCCCACCCACAGTGCACTCTAACTAGAAAATTAAGGCTATTGCCAGTGTTTGCCAGTTCGGTTGCTCTATCCAACATTAATTCATGATCTCTGGGATGCTTAGCTTTCACAAGGAGATCCTCCCCAGTTTCTCTAAAACCTCCTGGGAAATCTTACTATAAATGTGACTAAAAATAACATACCCAGACGAGGCAATGTAATTGAAGTGATTTAATTATTTGAAAATAGTTTATTAGATAGTTTCCAGTCGGTCCCAGTTCAACACACTCCACACGTCATTAAGGTTCTGTAGGATATCAGTGCCTCTTTCTGAGCCATGAGGGTACAGTGTTCAATTAGAGTAGTGCTTGCATAATTGCTGGATTACAATAATTTTCTAAAATAATTTTGAGCCCCTTATCCAAATCTAAGCAGTCTTAATTTTAATAAGAAATCTTGGGAATTTGTAATTTCACAATTATTGATGAGGCAGTTTAAACACCAACTTGGAGGACATAGGGCTGAAAAGAAGAAATGAACCATGCATACATGTGAATATACCATATGGGGAATTAGAATTAGCCAAGCCATGAGAGGCACTGGATTATGATGGTGACAGCAAATGACATTTCTGATTTTAAAGTGCTTACAGTAAAGTGGGATATAATAGGTATAGTTCTATGATAGAAAATTATGGCTAACATTTGGAAAGGACTGCTGAAGGAGTGAGATAAACTGTAGATGATGAGTCAGTGGTTGAGATTTTAATATGTTGATGATCGGATATGTTATGATGTCCTCCCATCCTCGGGGGGAATAGAATATGAAAGATGAAGATTTATTTAAGGTAGGATTATACACAGTTATATATAGAATAGTTCTATCTGAGGGATGCCTGGGTGGCTCCGAAGGTTAAGAATTCAACTCTTGATTTTAGCTCAGATCATGATCTCAGAGTCATGAGATTGAAGATTGAGTTCCCCGTGTGGGACTCGTGGAACCTGCTTAAGTTCTCTCTCTGCTCCTCCCCCTCCCGTCCCCCCACTCAAAAAAAAAAAAAAAAGTTGTATCTGAGCTCATAGCTGAGTAATCTAATCTGACATAATTCTACTGTCCTCAAAAGCATTGACTCATACTGTATTTTCCAAGTTTTTCCATGTCTTTCTGTGATAATCTCCTCTTTATCTAACCATGTGGATATTGATGTAAAGTTAAGTTTACTTAATATTTATTTAGTTATTTATTTTAAAGATTTATATCTTTATTTTAGAGAGAGAGAGAGTGTGTGGGGAGGGGGAGAGGGAAAGAATCTCAAGCAGACTCCCTGCTGAGCACAGAGCATGACGCAGAGCTCCATCTCAGGACCCTAAGATCATGACATGAGCCAAAATCAAGGGCCACTTAACCAACTAAGCCACCTGGGTGCCCTAAATTTACTTACTACTTAAATAAATTATTTTTTAAATCCCACTTCGTTTTCCAAATATTTTATTTTCACAGATGAAAGCTCTTTCTCAAAAATTAACATTCATAGGGACGCCTGGGTAGCGCAGTCGTTGGGTGTCTGCCTTCGGCTCAGGGCGTGATCCTGGCATTCCGGGATCGAGTCCCACATCGGGCTCCTCCGCTATGAGCCTGCTTCTTCCTCTCCCACTCCCCCTGCTTGTGTTCCCTCTCTTGCTGGCTATCTCTGTCAAATAAATAAATAAAAAATCTTTAAAAAAAAAATTAACATTCATAAATCAGTGATTTATGAACTATTGAAAAATATTTCTAGTTAATGGCAGACAGTCAAAGAATAACATGCATTTACAAATAATTCTTTACATAATAACCATATGTGAAAACCTATTAGCTTCTTTAAATAAAAAACTGAGTTTAAAATTTGCAACTACATATCCTTTTCAGCCCCTATGGTTCTGCATTTCAAAAGAACTGCTCTTGAACTTACACTTGTGGTTCATCTCTAAAAGAGAAGGTTTTCTGAAATCAATATTCATGGATTTTTTACATTATTTATTAGAGTTAGTAAATACAATCTTAATTATGTGCTTAGAATTTCCCAGATACAATTTTCCTTTAGACACAAAAATATTTCACATAAAAGCAGTCAGTGGTATGTTATCTTTGAATTTGCAATTACAAGGAAAGAAAAATCCATAATTAAAAGACGTCATAAGTAGGGACAACTGATTTTTTTCTAGTTTTTCTTCAAGTTTTTATTTAAATTCCAGTTAGTTAACATACAGTGTAATATTAGTTTCAGGTGTAAATGTAGTGATTCAATATTGTATAAGTTTAAGTTGTACAACCTATTGATTTGATATATTTATATACTGCAAAAAATAACCACCATAGCTTTAGCTAACCCTGCCATTCCCTCAGATAATTACCATTTATTTTTTTGTGGTGAGAATAGTTAAGATCTACTCCCTTAACAACTTTAAAGTATGTAATACAGTATTATTAGCTATAATCACCATGCTTATATCACTCCAAACTTGTTAATCCTATAACTGGAAGTTTGTACCCTCTGACCAGTATCTCCCCATCTCCGCCATCCCCAACCCCGGATAACCACCACTGTACTCTCTGTTTATCAGGCTTTTATTGATCCCACATATAAGTGATACCATATAGTATTTATCTTTCTCTGTCTGACTTATTTTACTTAATATAATGTGGTCAGGATTCATCCAAGTTGTCACAAATGACAGGATTTCCTTATTTCCCATGGCTAAAAAATATTCCATTGTAAATATACCTACCACATCTTCTTTATCCATTCATTCCTTAATGGACCCTTAAGTTGTTTCTATTTCTTGGCTATTGTGAATAGTACCATAATAAACATGGAGGTACAAATATCTCTTCAAGATCCTGTTTCCGTTTCCTTTGGATATATACCCAGGAGTGAGGTTGCTGGATCATATGGTGGATTTGTTTTTAATTTTTTGAGAAGACTCCATACTATTTTCCATGCTGACTCCACCAAATTGCATTTCCCCCAACAGTTCACAAGTGTTCCCTTTTCTACACATCTTTGCCAACATTTGTGATCTCTTGTCTGTCTTTTGATAATAGCCATTCCAACTGGGGGGAGTTGGTATCTCAAAATGATTTTGATTTGCATTTTCCTGATGATTAGTGATGTTGAGTATCTTGTCATATACCTGTTGGCCATTTGTACATTTTCTTTGGAAAAATGTCTATTCAGTTCCTCTGTCCATTTTTGAATTGAGTTTTTTTTCTAATATGGAGTTGTATTAGTTCTTTGCATATTTTAAATATTAAAACTGTAACCAATAATTGGTTGGCAAATATTTTGTCCTGTTCCATAGATTGTCTTTAGATTTTGTTAATGGTTTCTTTTTCTGTGCACAAGTTTTTACTTTGATATTGTCCCACTTATTTATTTGTGCTTTTGTTGCATGTGCTTTTGCTGTCATATCCAGAAAATTGCTGCCAAAATGAATGTCAAGGAGCTTTTCCTTTATGTTTTATTCTAGGAGTTTTACAGTTTCAGGTCTTATGTTTAAGTCACTAATCTCTTTCAAGTTATTTTTGTGACTGGTGTAAGATAGGAGTTCAATGTCATTCTTTTCATGTAGTTATCCACTTTTTCTAACACCATTTAGTGAAGAGAGTATTCCTTTTCTCATTGAGTAGTCTGTCAAGTATTAGATGACAATACAGGGGAGGATGTATATATGGGCTCTTGATTCTATTCCATTGGCCCCTGTGTCTGTTTTTATGCCAGTACCATGTTCCTTTGACTACTGTAATTTTTTAATATCATTTGAAATCAGAAGGTATGATACCTCTGGCTTTGTTCTTTCTCAGGATTCTTTTGTCTAGTCAGAGGTCTTTTGTGGCTTCAAATAAATTTTAGGTTTGTTTCAGTTTCTGTGAAAAATGCCATTGGAATTTTCATAGGGGTTGCATTGAATCTATTGAATCATGCTGCCTTTGGGTAGCATGGACATTTTAACAATATTAATTCTTCTGATCTATGAACACAGGATAGCTTTCCATTTATTTGAATCTTCAATGTCTTTCATCAAAGCTTTGTAGTTTTCAGCATACAGTTCTTTCACCTTTTTCATTAAATTTATTTCCAAGTGTTTTAGTGTTTTTGATGCTATTGTGAATGAGATTGTTTTATTTCTTTTTCAGATATTCCATCGTTAGTGTATAGAAACAACTCTTTCCTGTATGTTAATTTTGTATCCTGCAAACTTTATCAAATTTATTGATTAGTTCTAGTAGTTTTTTGGTGGAGTCTTTGGGATTTTCTATAGATTTATCTCATTTGCTATCAAAGATAATTTTACTTATTTCTTTCTAATTTAGATGCATTTTATATCCATTTCTTGCCTAATTGATCTAGTTAGGATTTCCAGTACTATGTTTAATAAGAATGTTAAGAGTAGGCACCCTTGTCTTGTTATTGATCTTTTCATCATTTTATCATTGAGTATGATGTTGGCTATGGGTTTGTCATATATGGCCTTTATGTGTTGAGGGATATTCCTTCATACACAACTTGCTATGTGTTTTTATCATAAAGCAATGTTGTATTTTGTCCAGTGCTTTTTCTGCGTCTACTGAGATAATCATGATTTTTATCTTTTATTCTATTAATGTGGTGTATCACATTTATGATTTGCATATGTTGAACCATTCTTGCATTCCAGAGAGAAATCCCACTTGACCATGGTGTATGACCTTATCAGTGTGTTATTTAATTAATTTTGTAATATTTTGTTGAGAATTTTTGCATCTATAGTCATGAGGGATATTTTAATCTTATTTTTTACATTATTAGTATTTTAAAGAGCAATTAGCTACTAGTGGGATATCTATTAATTTCATATAGGTATTTTAAGAAATTTAACATTCTTACTTATACTAGTTTTAAGAAACTAGATTCAAATAGACAGTTTGGAGACTATTAGTTTCTTGTTATCAGTACCATACGATATAACAGTATATTGTATATTATACAACGGACATTGTACAAAAACAATATAACTTAATTTGGATTTCAGGTATGATTTAATAAGTTTAATCAATATTTGATATGAAAATGGATGAATTCACCTCCTTCTGCTTCATGCTTTTCAGAGAGCCACATGATAGTCTCCACATGGCATTCCCAGTTGGAGTGACCCCAAGAATAGGTGATGCCCACTTAACACTTCTAATGAGACTTGTCCATAATAGAAAGCTCTTTATGATGTAGGAGGCATTGCATATCTAGGAAACTTTCCTGCAACAACAACAAAAAGCAAAGCATGTTTCTATCAAAATATTTTACTTTCTTTCCAAATTTGGCCTTTTAAATAAGATGAAAAAATTTATCAAGATTTTCTTCAGGATTGAACCATCAGATTTCCTTTTTCTTGAAAATGTCAACCATACTGATTTCCTAAGATTATTCTCTCTAAATCCTATGTGAGTCAGATAACATGAGGGAAGAACAGATGAAACAATTCTAAGACAAATCAGAAAAACAAGCCACAGTTTAGAAGACACCCTATATCCTTAAAAATTACAGTTATAATTTGGTGCTCCCAATTCTTATTCTTTAATGTTTCTATCAAGAAATTTAAAATTCCAGGGGTGCCTGGGTGGCACAGCGGTTAGCGTCTGCCTTTGGCTCAGGGCGTGATCCCGGTGTTATGGGATCGAGCCCCACATCAGGCTCCTCTGCTATGAGCCTGCTTCTTCCTCTCCCTCTCACCCTGCTTGTGTTCCCTTTCTCGCTGGCTGTCTCTATCTCTGTCTAATAAATAAATAAAATCTTTAAAAAAAAAAAAGAAATTTAAAATTCCAAATGAAAACCTAAACTGAATGTTCAAATCTGTATTTCATAATCAAAATTCTCCCAATTTATAATTTATAAGTTGTTTTTCTTTAAGATGTCATGGGAAAGTTTTGTTTATCATTTGCTAATTTATTAATAGTTTTTTTTAACAACCCACAATTTATCAATATCAGCTCTTCATTAAATAAGTTTTTTTTTTTAAGTCTTAAATTACTTTATTAAAAAGTTTATCTTTTAGGCAGCTGGGTAGCTCAGTCAGTTAAGGGTCTGACTCTAGATTTTGGCTCAGGTCATGATCTCAGGGTTGTGGGATTGAGCCCCATGTCAGGCTCTGTGCTGGGTGTGGAGCCTGCTTAAGAGTCTCTCTCTTCCTCTGCCCTTCTCCCCCAATTCATACACATACTCTCTCTAAATAAAATAAAATTAAATAAAATAAAAATAAATAAATAAATAAATAATAAAGTTTGTCTAACTGGTACTAGGTGCAAAAGGACAGCATTTTTCACCAGTAAACAGAGGATATACATTCATTTTCAATACAAAAAAATATTTTAATGGCAAAGTTTTTAGGTCTATCATGTAATTAATATCATGAAAGCAGAAATCCAATAGGCTGTATAGTCTAGGCACTTCTTCAATGTGTCCACTTCTTTCCTTTTAGTTGTGGAGTTTGTTCTGTCAGTCTTTGAGTCAATTTCTGGAGTATTTAGGATGATTTGATAGTTATCTAGATTATGTTTGTGGAACTCGACGAGCCTAGGGTCCTCCTACTCTGCCTCCATCCTCCTCTCTTTTCTCATTGAATACTTTTTTTTTTTAATGTAAGCATGAATGGTATAAAATGTTGTTCTAAAAATGTAAGTGTTCATAATAAGTGTCCTTATTATGACTGTATGAAATTTATATCAGAATCAGAAATTAGGTAAATCGCGTTATTTTTGACATCCGATATTTGTTTTGGTTGGCTCTCACATTTTTCAGTATCAGAAATAATTTTAATTTTTTTATTTGAATACAGTTGACACATAATGTTACATTAGTTTCAGGTACAATGTAGTGATTGGAGAGCTCTGTACCTTATGCTATGCTCACTAGAGGTGAAGCTATCCCCTGCCACCATACAGCACTATTACAAGATCATTAACTATATTCCCTATGCTATGCCTTTTATTTTTACATAATTTTAATTTTAGTATCATTTAAAAAATTTATGATTTTTCCTAGGGTAGAGGAGAGGAAGGGGATTTTGACAATTATTTAGTCAATCTGGGTTCTAGTTCTGATTCTACTGCTGAATGTCTAATCTTGAATATATTTCTTAAAGTCTCTTGGCATTTAGCTTAGTCAACTGATAAATGCAGGCTTGGATCAAGTCCATGTTTTGGTATAATTTTTATTCTGCTTTGAAGTATATGATGAATGCTATTCCCCTGTGGGTCACACTGCCAAATGATACCTAAGAATGTGCTAGACTCTAGGAAGAGACTATTTATTAACTACCTGACCATTTACAAGTTAATTTGTATTTCTGCCCCTCAATTTTCTCATTGGTAAATGAAGATAATATTAACTATAGTAAGGAAAGCATGAAAAGAGTACAAGGTCTGGCAGAGAAGAAATAATTATCAAACGTTCATTATTATAAGATTAGGGCCAAATCTTATTATATGGTGTTATTAAATACTTATAGTTATTACTATTTTCATTATTGGAATTAACTCCACTAATATTTTCCCCATCCAAAAACGATATTGGAGTATAGTATTTTATGAGATAATTTTTTCTCTCTGAAAACTTGATAAGGTGGTAAATCATCTGAACGTCTACGGTTTCACGCCACACAGGTTGAAGAACACTAAAATAGATGATTGGAAAATATCCTTTGTGTTTTCTAATTCTGTGTTCTGAAGCATACCTGTGTTTGTCAACTAGGGCTGCCGTAACAAAATACCATAGACTGGCGGCTTAAAAAATTTTTTCCTTACAGTTCTGGAGGCTGGATGTCCAAGATCAAGGTGCCAACAGGGTTGAGTTACTCCTCAGTTCTTGCTCCCAGTGTGCAGATGGCTGACTTCCCCTTGTGCCTTCACGTGGTTGTTTCTCTGCCATGTCTCTTCCTCTTCTTACAAGGACACCAGTCCTATCGGATTAAGGACCCTACATTGTCTAATCTTAATTATCTCTTTAAAGGCCTCATCTCCAAACACAGTCACACTGGGAGTTAGGGCTTCAACAGATAAATTTAGGGAGGAGTAATTTCGTCCATCACAATTCCATAGGGGCCTTCCTTAACTAGCATTGGAAAATCATCAAAGCTTTTTCTGGGGGATTTTCATTGTAATGGCTTTTCAGATCATGTAAAATAAGCAAGGACTAAGGCCTGAGAACAGAAAATATGCATTGCTTCATTGTTGTGTATGTGCCTTTAAGTTTCCTTTAAGCAGTTGTTTAAAAAAAAAAAAAAATAACTCACTACTCACACAGGACACTTCTGTGACCAGAGGCATTTTTTTTCCCCAACACTGACCGATTCTTTGACTCCAGCTGGATGCAATACAATTCAATTCAATTCTGTCACTAACCAGAGTTAGCTCAGATGCACAGGTTAAGAGTCAGTCCCATAAGACTGCTTCCCACTTCAGCCACCAGTCACAAATTATAGGTCCCCAGGTTACCCACAGCTTCTGTTCAACTTGGCTATAAATCAGAGGTCCCCACAATTTTCTTGGGTTCAATAAGCAGTTCATAGACCCAGAAAACAGTACTTAGTACTGCCAATTTATAACAAAGGATATTTTAAAGGGTATAATTGTATAGCCAGATGAAGATATACATAGGGCAAGTTGGGAAGGGTCCAGGGCCCAGGGAATTCTGTCTCAGTGGAGTTGGGGTATGCCACACTCAGGCTTATAGATGGGTTTACCAACCCAAAATCCAAACCTAGGTTCTCCAAACTTTGTACTTTAAGAAAAAAAATTTTGGAGGCTGCATCCCCTAGATCTGATGGACTATTAACTCCATTTCCAGCACCCCCTCTTTCCAGAGAATTGGAGGTGGGGCAGAATGTTTCAAGCTTCTAGTCATGACTTGGTCTTTCGGCTGTCCAGCCTCCATCCAGGAGCTGACCAAGAGTTGCCTCATTAGAACAAAAGATAATCCCATCACCCAGGAAATGGTAAGGAATTTAAAGGCTCTGTGTCAGAAACTGGGGTCAAAGACCAAATATTAAAATGATTCTCCTAGCATTTATAAGGGTTTTAAAAGCTCTGTGTCAGGAACCAGGGATAGAGACCAATATATATGTTTATTATTTCCCAGAAATTATTTAAAAAAAAATACTTCAACATGGTGACTACATTTCCATCAGAATGACAGGACACATAATTCTGAAATGCCCTTCTACCATAAAACACACACCTGCTGAATAAATTACAACCACAAACATTTAAATTCACTGCTGAGTCCACAAGAAAGTGCGAAGGATCCTAAAAGTCCTCTGTACCAAGAACTAGCTTGGGAGTCTGAGGAGGAGGGAGGGTCTCCTCTCATGGGTCAGGAAAAGCTGCTTCCTCCGTGATTTATCCTAATGCAGAAAACTCCTCTGTCATGTGCAGACATAAAAAGATACAACATGCAGCAGAACCAGGCTCCTGTTCAAACTCTCATATGGTATGATATATTAGTGCTATTATGAAAAACATCTTTGAGGCATTCATAGGTCTAACCTATATAAACAGGTTAAATAAATTTTAACTAATGGAATGAATCTTTTCTTTCTATTTCATTGGCCCAAACTGTTTCATGTGTTTTGTTTGTTCTATTATTTTCTGTTGTTGTTATCAAAAAGATCTACTTTTCAGGCTTATCACTTGTCATTGGAAACATAACAAAGAAGGAGACCCCAAATTTCCAGGGTTTATGTCAGTAATATTTTAAAAGGGACACTCTGATTTCAAATCACCTCATTACTTCTTCACCACAACTGGTGTAATCAATGCATGCAGTTAATGGGCCATGCCCATTGACTGAAAACAAGATAAACCCCTAAGCTCTGAATTGCAAAAAAAAAAGTTATATTTTAAAAAGTTAAAATTTTCAGAAGGGCATACTTTGAATGGAATTGGAGCAGTGCTATGAAAGACAAGAATACAAAACACAGACACCATAACCGTTAAAGTCAAAATAAGCCTGGATTTATTTGTATTTTTTAATGGGCATGCAGAAGGAAGCAGGTGATATTACAGTGTTTATACCAAACTGCATGAGCCAAACAGACTAAAAACCAGTTCGATTATCCATGTGTCAGCATTTCTAACGCTGGTCAGCTCTATAATTTCCAACATACCACTTAGTGTAAAATACAGTAGGCGAGAGCTCGAATGTTTGTTTTCTTCTGATGAGCCAGCCATATGACTCAGCAAAGACTGGGAAATAGAATACCTCAGAAAATGAGGGAGTATGGCAAATTATAGTGGTTTTGTTCACAGCTGTATAAATTTATTTTTTCTGTAAACAGGTACACATTGAGCTGTATTTCCTAGGGCCCGAATTCCTGAAACAGTAATTTTCCACTATTCTCTGGTTGCCTGAAACCAAGCAGCTTCCAAGTTTGCCTAACCCCAATGAAATAATTTTGGAATCTTGTTTTATTTTTACCTTTTAATTATACTTTTCAAATGCCACAAAATTAAGCTCCATAGCTTAGACATATACCTTGTTTTATCATTCCATGTATGTCATTATATAATATTTAAGGAATTATTTCAGAAAATACCTAAGGTCATGGGGTCCAGTCTCATATTTCCATTAGGGTGGCAGAGAAAAAGTTCTGAAATGCCCTTCTAGCAGAAAACATACAGATGTTGGGTAAATTACAACTATAAACTTTCAAATGCATTGCTGAGTTTACAAGAAGGTGATGGAGATCCCCAAGGGCCTCTGTACCCTGCTTCTCCCCAAAGAGACTAAGCTGATTCCAGAGTAGTAAGTAAACATAGAGATTGGGGCTTCCCCGAATGCAAAGGACTTTGGCAGGAAAACAGAGCTGTGATGGGAACAGGACACTAGAATGTAGGCCTGGCAGAGAGGAGAATCTAAATCTTAGAATCCCAGATAAATAAGGGGAAACAAAAAGTGCCATAACCTCAGTATAAGTTTTAAGCTGAGAATTGTCCTCTTGGAATAAATAGAACCAATCTAGAAAATAGTTTATTTTCATAGATTCCATGTGAGGGAAAAAAATGATACTAATTTTTCTCTGAGAATTACAAAGCCTTTCTTTATGAGGATCAGTGTTTTGAATTGACATCCCTGCCCAATCAGGGAAATCTCTCTATAAAAATCAACTTAAAGTACTTACAGGTGGGTAGCACCTGCTCTCGGGAGTAAAGGAATACCCCTTTAATGAATATCATCCTCAATCCAGGCCCTCTTTATTCGTGAGAATTAGGTTTGGATGAATAAGATTTAACAATAAAGGGAACAAATATATATGAGTAATCAAAGCCTATCATATCAGACTTATAACACCAAGGAGATTATAGAGTGGAAATATCAGACATGATATATAAAATGCCTTCATATGAAAAAGTTATTGACATTTATAATTCAATGGAAAGATTAAAGAGTAAATTAGACACAACTGAAAAGAGAACTAGGGAACTAGAAAACTTTTCTTGAGAAAATTTTACAGAATAAAGTACAATTAGGAAAACAGATGAAATACATGAAGACAATAAAAACAAAATTGTCTGAGGTGCATCTAACTTAAAAGACTCTAACAGGTTTTTTTTTTAATAAAGATTTTATTTATTTATTGGACAGAGAGAGACACAAGAGAGGGAGCACCAGCAGGGGGAGTGGGAAAGGGAGAAGCAGACTTCCCGCTGAGCATGGAGCCGATGCGGAGCTTGATCCCAGGACCCTGGGATCATGACCTGAGCTGAAGGCAGACGCTTAACGACTGAACTACCCAGGTGCCCCAGAATCTAACAGGTTTTTAAATTTTTTGGTGTTAGGACTCTTATACTTTTTTTTATTTTTTTCTTATTTTTCAAAAATATTTGATTTCTTTATTTGAGAGAGACAGAGAGAGCAAGCGAGAGCATGAGCGGGAAGGAGAGGGAGAAGCACGCTCCCCGCTGATCAGGGAGCCCAATGCAGGGGTCCCGCCCCGGACCCCGGGATCATGACCTGAGCCGAAGGCAGACGCGTCACTGAGCCGCCCAGACGCCCCTGGACTCGTCTACACTCTGAAAAGGTATTGATCAAAACTAATGATGTAATATACAGAGGCTGTTGGTATTATTAACAACAATAATGATAATAATAGAAAACCCCAAAGTGTTTTAGTTTTGTGGAGTTATATTTATTGATATTTAGCATATTAAAAAGTAAAACTGAGAAAAATTTTTTAAAATTTTTATTTTAATTCATTTCTAATAACAATAATCAGCCAATCATGTTAGTATAAATATTTCATCAATAAACATATTTTCCAAAACAAAAAAATGTGTAGAACTATTGGCATTATTTATGTTTATTGTTTTATGACTCTGTGGACTGACAATTTAAGTGGGACTAATCCCTGTGGTTCTCAACTTGAGTGAGTAGAGTGGCAGACTCATCTGCTTTTCATCATACGACAGGCTGTCCTTAGCTTCTCCACATAGCGCTGGAAATGGGGATCCAAAAGTAGCAAGAAAGAAGAGGGCCAATGCACCAGTGATGTTCAAGTTTCTGCTTTTGTTGGTCTCCTCTGTTTCTCCTTTTGTTAATTCTGTCCCATCTGTCAAAACTAGTCTCAAGCCTAAACCAGATTCAAGGGGTGGAGCAAAAGCTTCCACTCAACTCTCAATAGAAAGACCTGAAACATTATTTAAGGGTATACATTCAGGGAGGGGTGAATTTGTGGCCGCATTTATAATCTGCTACAATGCATTTAGTAATTCAGACTTAAAATATATAAGTAAAAATTGATAGAATTACATGCAGGAATAAAAATTCTAAAATAAAATTAGGAGATATAAAAATAGCTCTTAGTAAGTTGTATACCTATCCCTGACAAAGTTATAAAGATACAGGTGGTTTGAATGACATGGTTAATAAGCCTACTTTTGTGTGTGTTACACCAAATAATTGATGAATATAACTTAGTATATAAAAACACATAAAACATTTAAACAGACATATTTTTGGAGATTAATTTATCTATAATAAATGGCATAGATTTTAAGGGTGAACATTTTAGCATTTAGTAGGATGTTAAATATAGGGTTTTTTTAGATTCCCTTTGTTAGGGAATTTTCCTTTTATTCGTAATTTTCTGCATGATATTTAACAAATATCCAGTAATTTTGTAAAATGACTTGTTTGCACCTTTTGAAAGGATAACATTTTCTTTTCCTTTCTTGTTTTAATATGGTGGGTACATCAGTGGATTTTTGGATCTTTAAACAATCCTGCTTAAGATCTTAGAATAAACCTAATTTGGCCATTGTGCTTTTTGCCTATTACCGGACTATAGTTTCTCACATATTTTTTAAGGCTTGAGTCTATATTCATGATAGATACTCCTTTTCAGTTCTCTTTTCTTCAAATATCTTTGTCAGGTTTTGATATCATTCCTGTGGTGGCTTTATTAGATAAGTTATGAATTTTTACTTTATTTGCTATTTTCTAAAAGAACACAAGGCTGATATTATATCTTAACAAAATATTTGATAGAATTTACCAGATTAGGGGCGCCTGGGTGGCACAGCGGTTAAGCGTCTGCCTTCAACTCAGGGCGTGATCCCGGCGTTGCGGGTTCGAGCCCCACATCAGGCTCCTCCGCTATGAGCCTGCTTCTTCCTCTCCCACTCCCCCTGCGTGTTCCCTCTCTCACTGGCTGTCTCTATCTCTGTCGAATAAATAAATAAATAAATCTTTAAAAAAAAAAAAAGAATTTACCAGATTAATCTTGCAATTTTATTAACCCTTTCAAAGCATTAGATTTTGTCTTTTTTAATCTCCTCCATTATCAATAGCTTTTCTATTTTATTTTCATTTTTATTGAATCCTTCCTTCTACGTCCTTTTTTGTTTAATTTGATCTTCTTTTTGTAGCTTTTTAAGGTATAAACTTAGGCAATTTATTTTAGATTTCTAACATACTTTTCAAAAATAATGAAGTATAAAATATTTTTAAGTTTCCCCTCTGTTTTCTTCTTTGGGTAATTTAAAAATCCATTGTTTTAATTCCCACGTATTTGGGGATTTTAGAGCTATTAAATTATTTTTGGTATCTATTTTAATACTGTTATAGGAAGAGAGTCAGAACATATACTTTTTAATGACTTCGATCCTTTAAAGATTATTCACGTTTGAATTATTAATCAACCTATTATCTGTCTTGAAATGTCCATATTCACTTGAAAAATGTGTACTTTAAAGATGTGGTGTAATGTTCTATAAATGTCAATTATGCAATTTGGCTGGTAGTATTGTTGAAATCTTCCATATTATTACTTATTTTTTTCCATTTTTCTATCAATTACTGGAAGAGAGGTATTCAGGTCTCTGTCTATTTCTCTCTTTAGTTCTGTCAGTTTTTGCCTCAGTTTTTTTTGAAACACTATTATTAGATGCATTTAAAATTGTTTATGGCTTCTGTTTCATTAAACTTCCATGATCATGAAATTTTTACCTTTTTTTTTTTTTAAAGATTCTATTTATTTATTTGACAGAGATAGAGACAGCCAGCGAGAGAGGGAACACAAGCAGGGGGAGTGGGAGAGGAAGAAGCAGGCTCATAGCAGAAGAGCCTGATGTGGGGCTCGATCCCAGAACGCCGGGATCACGCCCTGAGCCGAAGGCAGATGCTTAACGACTGCACCACCCAGGTGCCCCGTGAAATTTTTACCTTTATTTTTAGTTACTTTTTGTCTTGAAGCCTACTTTTTTTTTGATAGTATATAGCCACTCCAGTTTTCTTACGCTTAATAATAACTTGGTCTGTATTTTTCTTTCCATGTGTGTTCCACCTGTTTGTTCCTTTATATTTAAATTTTCTTTAAACAGCATATTGTTAGTTTGAACTTAAAAAAAAAATAATCACATTTATTTAACTTTTTGTTTATTATGACTATTTCTACTTTTTACATGGTGTGTTCAGTATGTTTTACTTTAAAGTAATTGATACTTGTTGGTTTAAGTCTAGCATTTGGTATCTGTTTTCTATTCATCACGCCTCTATTTTTTGTTCTGTTCTTACTTTCTTTGCTTTATTTTGGGTGCATGAAGTATTTTTTAGTGCTAAATTTTATCTATTCTGTTATTTTAGCTACAACTATGTGTGTGCATTATGTGTGTCTATGTTGAGTATTATCCTAAAAATTATATATATATATAGTACAATAATATTTCAATAATATCTCCTAGAAATAATAGAGAAAACCAATATTAAGGCAAGTAGGTAAGTTACAAAATAATACATACACTTTTATCACTATTTCTCATCACACACATGCGACTCATTCATAACACGTTTTTGTGCATGTTACACATTCCTCTGTATGTGTACATATATGTACGATAGGGTACACACACAAGAAATACTTTTACTTTTAAAGGGCCTATTCCAGACGAGATCGGGTGTGTTCAGGGTGGTATGGCTGTAGACTAAAGGGCCTATTTCAATCCCCTATTGTATCATCAATATTCACCTATTTTCAAGTTTCTAAATTATGCATTTAAGAAGGCAAGGATTATACTTTCTGTTTATTTCTCTAAATCTTGCTTGTAACACTTAGCAACTAATTTAGGTAAAACTTACTGAAAAAGTGTGGATATGTTGAACACTGACCCTGGGCAAGCTACTAATGAAGGATACCCCTTCTCTCAGGAAGTACAGAACCTTGGGCAACCGTGGTGATCACAGGTTTTAAGAGCTGGGTGGTCTGTGTATCATTTTACTGCGGTTTTCCACTCACACAAACCATCACCATTACCCATAAACAAATGTTTGCCCAATTCAAATCGACTTTAAAATTAACTTTATAAGCAAAAATCCATGTTTAACAAGAAGATTAAGTTTTATATTAACAAAATGATTTATTATTGGATTCCTTTAATTAGCAATCTTCCCTCAGGTATTCAACTTATGAATAATTTACCAGAAAAAAAAAAAGTAAGAAAAGGAAACAGCTATGTAGGAATTCATCTATTGTGCCAAATGAAGCATGTTTGTTGTTGAAAGTATAATGTGAAAATACAGTTAATCCTTTAATTTCACCTTTTTAAAATGTTATTGTAATTATGATTTATAAGAATTATTACTGTAAGATCTTTATTTGAGCAATGATTTGAAATTTTATCATCCTTTAAAGGTTGATATATTTAACATTCACAGTTATATTACCACTGGTGCCACGTATTATCTTATACATATGGAAATCGTCATCTATAACCTGCTTCTTGTTCACTTACCATATTCTGTTTTGTTAAATTATCTCTCAACCTGAAAATCCAGGCAAAACTATAATTTATCAATTAAAAATTAGAAGTTACATTTGCTAATTATAAGAAAATGGCAGGTAACTGATAACACATGCTAATATAAAATGAAACTAATAGGGATGCCTGCATGGCTCAGTGGGTTAAGCAACCAACTCAATTTAGGCTAAGGTCATGATCTCAGGGTCCTGAGGTCGAGCCCCCCCAACACCCCCCCACGGTCTCCATGCTCAGTGCAGAGTCTGCTTGTCCCTCTTCCTCTCCCTCTGCCCTCCCTGCACCCTGTTCCTGCTCACATGCAGTCTCCCTCTCTCTCAAATAAATACAATCTTGAAAAATTAATAAATATAATAAAATAAAATGAAACTAATAGAATCTATACCAAAAAAATGAGTGTGGTGTCCTTCCATGTTGTGGAACATGTTCCTAAATATACTTTCACTATATGCACACCAATGCGCTGTTAGACAGACGGCCTGCATACCTTCCACATATATTGTTAAAACATTCCCATGTGTTCACAACTTTGTTTGAAAGATACCATATCCATAAAAGGTAATTTTTATAAGGGAAACACCCTGACATATATATATATATAGTACTGGTCATTAAATGACCAGTACATGAAGTTGTGTTAAAATGATAAGAATGACCAGAGTAGATAAATACTTCCAATCAGTTTTGAAAACTATTTTAGGCACTTAACTTTAATTTTCACCAACTTAACTAATTAAATGTGAAATGCAAGGAGGGTTCCTGTTCATATCATAATGCTCCATAAAGACTAGACAACTTTCCAGTGAGGAGCCTTAATACCAAAATCAAGTATACGATCATCATTCTTTATCATATTTTATAATTTATAAAGAGAATTCAAAGTACTCATGAAAAGCCTTGTCTAACTTTGTTTCTGTTGAGTGGGGATGGTCTAATTTTCCATCTTTCAAACATCCATTTCTGTTATATAACTAATGAAGTTTTTAAATTTAAATTTAATTTTAATTTTCTTTGTAGCTAAACTAACTTCTGATTCTTCCACTGCTTATATTTGATTATTAGTAACACAAATCACAAGCATGGTCTCAGACTTTGTGGTATAATATCTGGAAAGAAAACGTGAGAAGGTTTGGAATGGATCTTCTCTATTCCATGTTCTGATATTTGAAATCTGTGGACTTTACATGCTATCCTGTGTTTCTTGAGCCCTGCACTAACGCAAATAATTAATTTGGTGAGAAGTTTCTTACTAATGAGGTCTTCAGGGCTGAGCTATTTTCTCAGAGAGAGCCATTTCTCTGTAGGAGTTGCCCTTCTGAATGAGGTATTCGGCTTTCAGGCAGGTAAGTGAGTCCAGGTAGCTGTGCAAGAGAACAGCGTCTTGTTTCAAGAGTTTCATAAACTCTTGTTTCAGCAACTGAAAAAGGAAAAGAGGTACTTAGGATGGGAAAGGTTGTCTTTCAAATACAAGCAACACTGCTTTTCACAGCGCAGCCAAATGACAGATTTCTCTGAAGGTAGAGTGAGAAGCAGACGCTGCTCAGAATAGTGAGTGAGTGTGGCTGAGCAAACACGGTGTTGCACTGCTAAGGAGACAGCGTGAAGAATAGTGA